>NW_006159909.1:682149-695510 GCF_000334495.1 Tupaia belangeri chinensis | reverse complement strand
AGTGACCATCCCCTCTGGGGGGTGATTTCTCACTTTCTGTCTCTCTGTCTCTCTCTGTCTGGCGAGCGCACGCGCCCTATAGCGAAAACCTCTCAAAAAAAAAAAAAAAAAAAGGAATGACCACTGACACAACCATTCTCTCATAATTTTGGATATGCATGAACACACACACGGACCTGGCATGTTTTTCAAGCTACTTGGTGTGGGACTGAAACATGCAGTGGACAATATGGGATCCAGCAACCTTAACCACCACATTACCAGCTATCCCAGTTTTTTTCTATTTTCTAAACAATTTGCTTATTTCTGCTTTGCTCAGTATTTCATAATTTCCCTATATGGCTTTGAATTCTGGCTTTTGTTCTAAATGACTTAACCAAAGTGTTTTTTTTTTTAAAGACAGGGTCTTGAGGCCAGCAGGTAGCATGATATTTAAGGCTCTGGACTTTCACATGGCTGACCATTCATCTTAGGGGGTGATTTCTTACTTTCCCTCGCACTATCTCTCTCCTGTGTACACATGTGCCCTGTGACAAAGAAAAACCTTAAGAAAAAAAAATAACAACAGGGTCTCACTATGTCATGATCCTCCTGCTGTAGCTTCTCAAGTACCTAAGACTGTATACAGTCACATGTCACAGAGAAAGTGAGAAATCACCCCCCCTTGGGAGATATGGCCACACCTTAATCCTTTCTCCTCCATTCTTCTCTTCAGACCTTGGGTACACACACACACACTTGCCCAGTGTGATTTTCAAGCAGCAGGGTCCAATACTTAAAATGTGCAGCCAGTCATGTGGCTTTCAGTCACTTTAAGCTCCTTGCCACCTGCTGGTCCCACACTCGGTTTTTCAGGGGGTTGGGAACTGAAATCTGGGCCTTCCATGAAGACCCAGCATACTGAGCAGCAGAATCTACCAGAGTTTGGAGTTTGCTACCAAAGGCTGGGCTTAGATTTTGAAACAATTTTTACACATCTAACCCTCAGATCTTACTAGGTCATCAGGAAAATCAGGATGTATTTTCTATGTGCAAATGAATCATGACTCTCTCAACAACCCAATAGCTTATAAAAAATTATGCATCTATGGACCAGCAGTTAGCGTAATGGCTATGTCGCTGAACTCCCATGTAGTCGACTGCGGTCTGAGTCCCGAACCCGGTGGCTTAAACTCACGCCGGGTATGTGTGCATACGTGCCCAAGATCCTAAGAAGAGAATGAAGGAGAAGGGATGCAGCACAGCCATTCTCCCTGGGGATTGATTTCTCGCTTTCTGTCTCTCTGTCTCTCTTTCTGGCGAGTGCATGCGCCCTATAGCAAAAACCTCTCCAGAAAAAAAAATTATTCATCTACCAAGATAAGTTAGAAGTCCTCGATGAAATGGCAATTTCAGAGTAGAGGCAGCTTAAAAGTAACCTTCGATTATCTATCATACTATTCAAAAAAATAATTAAAATAGGATACAGGAACTTCCTTTGAGGGACTTCTCTTAGCCATATGTAGTATAACTTGTACATTTAAACAAATAACATGAATGAATTAAAACAAATAAAAAGGTCAATTCCATAGCCTAGCAGTTAAGGGAGCCAGATCCCACATAGCCGGCCATGGCTCAACCCCAGCCCAGTGACTTGAAAAACATGCTGGATGTGTGTCCATGCATGCTCCAAATACCAACAGGATGAAGAAACGGAGAAGGGATTACGGCATGACTGTGCCCCGTTAGGGGATACTCTCTCACTCTCCCTCACCTCTAGTGGACACCTGCACTCTCTAGCAATTAAAAACAAGAGAATAACATTTTAATTTAATTCATATTAAACAACAACAACAACAAAAAAAAAAACATTCTTCTTTTTTGTTAAGAGAGATTTTTGCTATATGGCAGGTGTACTCGCCAGAAAGTACAGACAGACAGAAAGCTAGAAATCACCTCCTGAGGGGATGGCCGCACCACATTCCCTTCTACTCCGTTCTCCTCTCAGGATTTTGGGCATGCACACACACATGTGCCCAGCATGAATTTCAACTCACCGGGTCCAGGACTCTAACCTTGGTTGACTATGTGGGAGTCCAGCGCCACTACATCATCTGCTGGTCCCAAAATAATCTTCCTTATAGAAAAATGACAACTGATAAATGTGGAAAAAATGACAAAAAATTACCACTTAGCAATCATCAAAGGAACGATTTCCTCAACCAAGAATCACCAATGGGTGAAATCTACTGAGTCAAAGGCTACTGAATGAAAAGAAAAATTCACTCAGGTTCCTATCTTGCCACAGAGATCACACATTAATTTTTTTTTTTTTGAGAGGTTTTTGCTATAGGGCACATGCGCTTACCAGAAAGACAGAGAGAAAGCAAGAAATCAACCCTCACAGGGGATGGCCATGCCACAATCCCTACTTCATTCTCCTCTAGGGATCTTGGGCATGATGCACACATGCCTGGTGTGAGTTTAAGCCACCAGGACCGGGACTCGAACCACAGTCAACTACATGGGAGTCCAGCAACATAGCTATTACGCTAACTGCTGGTCCCATGATATTAATTAATGAAAGGAGAAATGTACTTTTATGTTCTAGAAATGTGGTAACTACAACCTTAATCAAGCACTCAAACCTAGTATTTCCTTGTGCTTTTGATGCGGTGTACAAAGAACTCACCAATTAGCATCCTTGCCAAAATATTTAACCTGAATCATTAAATTATCATACCAGTCCAAATGAGATACATTACAGGTTTGCTTCTTAAAAGTTTCACAGAAACGGGGAAAAACAATTGAAGAACTATTCCAAATTGATGAAGACTGAACAGATATAACACAATCAGAAAGGGGAACAATCCATGAAGTACATGATTAGGATCAACCAGGAGATACTATATTATTTATTATGTGTTAATTTTTTTGAATATGACAGCTTATAATATGGCTATGCAGAATATGTCCTTAAATGATATATGTTGGAGACCAGCAAGTGATGTGGTGGTTAAGGTATTGGACTCCCACATGGCTCACAGCAGTTTGAGTCCCGAATGTGATGGCTTGCTTTCTCACTTTTTCTCTTTCTCTCTGGTCAAAAAAAATTTTTTTAAAGAATTATTTTATTTCATTTATTGGCATCATTATTATTTATTTACTCTGACCAGAGAGAAACAGAGACAGAGAAGAGAGAAAGGGAAAGTAGGAAAGCAAGTCTCCAGGTCTGGGACTCGAACTGTGGTTCGCCATGTAAGAATCCAGAGCCTTAACCACCATGCTACCTACCAGCCCCTCTCTGGTCAAATTAAAAATAATGTAACAAGTGGCTGGCAGATGGTATAATGGTTATGTCACCGGACTCCCACATGACTGATCACAGTTCCATTCCCAGACCCAGTGGCCTGAAACTCATGCCACACACATGTGCATACATGCCCAAGATCATGGAGGAGAAGGGATTTTGGTGTGGCTATTGGGGGAGGGGGAATTTCTCACTTCCCCCCTCACTGTCTTTGTCTTTTTATCTTCTGCCAGCACAGGTGCCCTAAGGCAAAAACCTCTTAAAAACTAAAAATAAGGGGACCAGCAGGTGGCATGACAGTTGAGGTACTAGACTCCTACATGTTTGACAGCAGTTTGAGTCCTGGACTTGGCAGCTTGCTTTCTTACTTTTCTTCTTTATTTCTCTCTCTGGTCAAGTTAAAAAGATAACAATAATGAATAAAATTAAAACTAATATAATTATTTTTAAAAAGTACAAAGAACTAAAGCAGATGTGGCAAAATGTAAACTGATGAACCTAGGAAAAAGTATGTCAAGTAACTTAACTTATTCTTTCAATTTTTTATAGGTTTGGAATTTCTCAAAATAAATATTGGGAAAAATTTATCCTACTTTCTTTTTGGTACTTTCCTGTTTAACATATACATGAGGTTAGAAATGAAAAAGAAAATGCAATGTATCCATAAGCTCTCTAAAATAAAACATTTTAATAAAATATTTAATATCTATAAAGCCCAATGTGCCATATCCTAATCAGCCCACAACATAATTACCTCCTAATACATGTAGGGTTTTTTTTTTTTTTTTTAGAATTACTTTTATTTTTTCAATCATGTTTTAATTTGGCCAGAGAGAGACAGAGAGAGAAAGTGAGAAAGCAAGCAACCAGGTCCAGGACTTGAACCTTGGTCAGTCACGTGGGAGAATCTAGCACCTTTACCGCTACGCCACCTGCTGGTCCCTACATGTATGTTTTAATGTAATACATTTAAACCTTTGATTCACAAATTTCTGACTTTAAAAATACACTATAGGGCGGGCCCCATGCCTTGTGGTTAAGGGAGCCAGATCCCACACAGCTGATTGTGCAGTTCAAATCTCGGCCCCAAACGCTTGAGTAACATGCTGGATGCATGTGCATACGTGACTAAAATTCTGACAGGATAGAGAAATGAAGAAGGGATTGCAGTACGACCATGTCCCACTAGAGTCTGTTTTTTCCCTCTCCCTTTGTCCCTCTTTTTACTTATTAGAAATTAAAAAAAAAAAGACAACATACTTTTTTATTTTTTTTTTTTAATAATTTTTGATATAGGGTGTGTGTGCTTACCAGATAGAAAGAGAGAGAGAAAGAAAGTGAGAGAAGAGAGAAGGAAAATGAGAAAGCACCTCTAAGGTGAGAATGGTCACACCACAATCTTGTCTCCATTCTCCTCCCAGGATTTTGGACATGCACAGGTGCCTGATGATTTGTGAAGTCACTGGGTCCAGATTCGAATCACACACTAGGGTCATGTGGGATTTAGCAGCCTCACCGTCATGCCACTGGCTGGCTCTATATTGATTTCTATAAATAACATTAAGTGATACATTGTTTTCTTTCTCTTCCTTATTTTTATTTTTGTTGTAGCATTCCTTATACTCAGAAAGAGAGAGACAATCCCTTCTCCTTATGTTCTCTCAGGACTTTCCGGTGTGTTTTTCAAACTACTGGGTCCAAGACTTGAACTATGCAGTTAGCTATGTGGGATTCAGCCACTTTAACCCCATCACCATTAAGTGAGATACTGTATGGAAAGATGATAGCTGAAATCTATGTCATTACTCCCAATCATCTTTCCTTTCCTAATGAGTGACTTTTACTGTTCTTTACCTGGTTGCTAACAAGTGATTATATTAAGGCACCAAGTTGGTAGTTTTTTCAAAAAGAGAAGGCCGGTCTACTTTTCTTTGCTTGTTTTCCTATACTTGACTGACACAGTGAATTAACTACAGTAAGGAATCTGATACAAGAAATCATGACATGTATGTATGTTTTATCCTCAACTCCTACCAAAAAAGACTGCTGTATTTCTTTCCTAGATCTCTTTGACATAACCCTAAGACTTCCATGGGATATTCCCTTTTTAGGTCTCTGCTCAAATTATCAACCACCTTCTAGAGGTTTTCTCTATGAAGTAGTACCCACTTACAATTTTTCTTTCCAACACTCATCACTAAGTGATAGTAGCTTTTTTTTTGGAGGATGATATGTTTCCTCCACTAGAAATACAACTCAATAAACGCAGGGACTTTATTGCCTTCTCACTGTCTAGAACAGTGTCTGGTAAAGAGAAGACACTCAAGGGAACCAGCAGTTAGCGTAATGGCTATGTTGCTGGACTCCCACGTAGTCGACCGGGGTTCACGTCCCAGACCCGGTGGCTTAAAACTCACGCCGGGCACATGTGCGTGCGTGCCCAAGATCCCGAGAGGAGAATGGAGGTGAAGGGATTGCGGCGTGACCATCGCCCCTCTGGGGGGTGATTTCTCCCTTTCTGTCTCTATGTCTCTCTCTCTGGCGAGCGCACGCACCCTATAGCGAAAAAAAAAAAAAAAAGACACTCAAAATACTTGCTAAGTAAACATTCTTAATTCAGCCATTCAAATATTCATAGTACCTTATCTGTGTTTACTGATCTCCATGTTATAAGAGTATTTCAAAAACTGTTTCTTCATTTGTAAGAATAAAGAAAAACTGAAGCAAATAAACAGTATCACTACTATTGTGCTTTAGAATAAAAACATATCTAGAACATTATGGAAGCCTCACATATCTATTGACATTACCTGTTTTTATCAAATACGGTCATTTGTGCAACAAATGTCTTTTCTCCATCTTCACGATTTCGTTTTCTTCTGGCTGGAAGTTCTTCATTGACATCTGAATTTGACAAACATTTATCATAAATCAAATATCCAAAACAAAAATCTAATATTTACTCTATATAGTCATTCAGCATGAATCATGCTGCATTCATCCTAAATCAAGTACAGATTAGACTAAAACTGCAATATAATATTCAGACCACACTTTTTCCAATTTTGCATTTTTAAAAAGATTTTATTTAACTTTATTTATCTTATTTTTATTTCTTTATTTTCATTTGAACAGAGAGGGAGAGAGTGAGAGAGACAGAGAGAGAGAGAGAAAGTAAGCCACCAGGTCCGGGACTCAAACCGCAATTAGCCATGTGTAAGTCCTCCGTCCTTGACCATCACCCACCTGCAGGCCCCCCAATTTTGCATTTTTGTGATATGTGTCATGTCCTTATTTTTTCACAGTAATTGACATTAGCCCCACATATTTGCAAATACTGATTTGTTTGGCATGATCTTATTTGCTAGGGAAATTCATCACCTGTCAAAAATTTCAAAGGTATTATGAGACAAAGATTAGTTTGTCTAAATTTCTACCAAACTCCATATATACCTCCATTATACTACTCTCATTTTGCCACAATTATTACTTATCTATTCCTGACCCTGTGAAGTTGTGGAGAACAGAACTAGACATAATAATCGCATTTGTGTCCCCAGCTTCTACACGTTGGTTGAGAAATTACCTCAAAAATGAACTCACAATTGTTAGAAAATTGGCAGGATGGGCAGAGTATGCATAGGTATGTTAAGTATAACAAAATATTCATTGTATAATCTTAGTGGTGAACAGACAGATGTTCACAATTAATTATTTTAGCTCTCTTCATGTCTGAAAACTTTTACAACAAAATGTTGGTGGCAAAGATGAATTCATTGTTTGTCAAGAGATTAACTTAAAATACTAAAAGTTTCCAACCTTCAAAAACCAGAGCTTTAGAATAACTCAAAAAGAGGAGTCAGGGGACCAGCAGTTAGCATAATGGCTATGACGTTGGATTCCCACGTAGTCAACCACGGTTCAAGTCCCGGACCCGGTGGCTTAAACTCACGCCGGGCGCATGTGAGTGCATGCCCAAGATCCCAAGAGGAGAATGGAGGAGAAGGGATTGCGGCGTGGCCATCCCCCTTGGGGGGTGATTTCTTGCTTTCTGTCTCTCTGTCGGTCTGTCTGGCTGGCAAGCGCACGCTCCCTATAGCAAAAAACCTCTCCAAAAAAAAAAAGAAGAGTCAGCAGGTGGTGGACAGTTAAGGCACTGGACTCCAACAAGGCTGACCACTTTTTGAGCCATGGACTCAGTGGCTTGAAAATCACACCTGGTGTGTGTGTGCCCAAAATCCAAAGAGACTAGAGAAGGGACTAAAGTGTCACCAACACACCCACCCCATGGGAGTGATTTCTCACTTTCTCACTGTCTCTCTCTCTCTAGAAAGTACATAAATCCTATGGCAAAAACCTGAAACAAAACAAAATAAAAACTCTAAAAGAAATACCTTATATACAACAATAAGCACTATGAAAAAATATGGGCTCAATCATTTTTACTGATCACCTAAATCTCTAAAGATAAAACTAGTAAAATACTGAAATAAAAATTACCAATATTTTCATTGGTTTCTCCATTAATCATTCCATTAAATTCTCTTCTTCCTGGACGAGTCACTCTAAATAGCAATGAGTAAGACTTCACCATATGGCTGTTACTAGGTTCAAATTCATTACTGGAAACTGCAAGGGATGGGAAATTTCCAGGTTTTGTTTGATTGAGGTCAGGATTCAAAGGCACCTGCTTTTTACCTGTGGGAACTTGCCTTATAGGACAACTTACATCCTGCAAAGGTAAAGATTATGAAATTATATTTATTTCTATATATTAAATGTAAGAATAACAGTAAAATTCCAATCAAAATAAAAGGAAACACAGTATAGGCCACAATTACCAAATGGCATGATAAAATTCTAACCACAGTTCTAAAAGTTGTGACTCAAAAAAGAAAACTAGAACAATTTAATTACATTTTAAATATTAAAGTAATTGAAGACTTCTCCAATATAATGAAAATAATAATATAGTTTCCTGATATTTAGCTGATGGTCATCAAAAATAATTTTGTATTAAAAATATTTTAAAATATAAAACTAAAACCATGCTTTAAATGATAATCCCATATACCTTCATCATTTCTTTTAATTGTCTACTATAACATAACAATAACTAAAATGAAAATAGATGACTGTAATAATCCCATGGTCAACATTACAAAATAGTAAATGCATACACTTAAGCATATTGTTTAATAAAAGGGATACTAGTCATCTTCTCAGTTCTGGTATTGTATAATGAGCTACGCTGAAAGAACACACAGAAACTGGAAGATGCAGAACATATTTATTACGAAAAGAATATAGTATGCATCTTATGGTAGTTTATTTTAAAATACATAGAATACATGCCTACAGTCTGAAAACAGTTTCTACTTTACAAAGAGTCAAATTAGAAACATGTCTTATACAACACCTCCAACCCAAAGGTTTAAACTCTAGAGATAATACTAGCAGTTAGCTATATATAGCCTTCCAAGAAAATTATATGTCTGTTATTTTTTTAATATAAAAAAGATCATACCACACTTGTATTCATATTTTCTCTTGAAGAATTTTCATTCCACTGCCTATCGTAATATGTATGAGGTTAGGAGAGAGTAAGAAGTGGTAGCTCCTAATTTTACATAAACTCAGTAGTGCAGTTATGCTGCAGCTTCCTACAGCCTTAAACTCTACCAACACTAGCAGTTTTCAAGTCACTAATCACCTTACTGTAGTCTTGTAAGAGTATCAGCAATAACCTCTATATATAGCTCACTTCCTACTCTTTTTAAAAGACACAAAGATTGAAACCAGCAGATGGCGTAGCGGTTTCGTCAGTAGACTCCCACATGGCTAACTGCACTTCGAGTCTGAGACACGGTGGTTTGAGTATCACATCAGGCATGTGTGCTTGTATGCCCAAGATCCCAGGAGGAGATACTGAGGAAAAGGGATTGCAACATGATCATACCTGCTAGGGGGTGAATTTTCACATTCCCTCTCACTGTCTCTCTCTCTCTCTCTGGTGAGCACAGGCACCCTAAGGCAAAAATGTCTTAAAAAAAAAAAAAGACAACGACTTGGGCCAACTGGTAGCATGGTGGTTTAGATGGCTGTATCATTCATAACATCCTAGACCCTACAGCTTGAAAAACACACCAGACACATGTGCCCCCACGCCCAAAATCCTGAAAGGAGAGAAATGGAGAAGGGGCTGTGGTATGACCATCCCCCTGATGGGGACAGCTTTTTCACTTTTCCTCTCTGTCTTTCTAGGGAGTGCACATACCCTCTGGCAAAATTATTAAAAAACAAAACAAAAAAAGACTCAAAAGATCTGAGCCTACTTTTGTTCTGTTGGCTTTCCATGGGTTGCCCAGGAAACTTAATGACAACATTTATTTCTATGGTAAAATGATTTTATTTTATAAATAAGAATTTGAAGCAATGTATTAATAAGCTAATGGCTGATGCTGATAACAGAATTTTGTGGCCTAAGAACAGTGTTAAAAGAGGTAATCCGTTGGAAAAAATTCTTAGCCCTCATCTAAAATTTTGATGAATACAAGTGTCTAAGGAATAAAGCTAAGACAATAAAATGGAAGGGAAATTGAATTTTTTATAAGATACTACAACACTGCTTTTTCCCTTCCTTTCTAGACTCCTGTAGAACATTTTGTGCAGACATCTAAGTCAAACTTTAAAGAAAATAAAAGAAAAAAAAAAAAAAAGAGGGAAAGATGGGATATTGCTAAAAGTCAGTTTTATAATTCAGTCATTAAGTGAATTTTTTCTTAAGCTTTACAGTTTAAAATCTCCTTTAAAACAAATACATATGCATGAACATGTTCAATTAATGAAGTTAATTCACTGACTCTACCAATATGTTATACATTACCTTTCTTTTTTTGTGGCAAACTTTCACAAGCAGGACTTCTAGGGTAACAGAATTTTGTTCATTTTCTGAGTTTTGTGATGGCTTATCTAAATAGAAAATCAAGACTTTATATAATCTACTTTTTAAAAAATAGTACTTATTTTCCTTAGAAGGCTGGGAATTTCACACAATGAAGACTATATGAAATGACAACTTCTTAAAAGTTTACTCATTCTTTTATCCTCAAATCTGTTGCAAACTGGCACCAAACATCTTAAAAACATATACAGTTATTTAAGTAAACCTTTCAAAAACAAATATAATTACCTTCCTATACACTATAATTTTCTTTTGATTCAAATAAGAAGGCTCAATTATTTTAGTTTATAGCCAGTATTTTTCTTTCTGAGCCAGTTCATGGCCTGGCAATTAAGGAAGCCAGATATCACATGGCCAAACATGTAGTTCAAGTTCTGACCTGAGAAAACATGCTGGGCACATGCATGTGCATGTATACCATTTAAATCCTGGCAGAATGGAAAAATGGAGAGGGGATTAGAGTGTGATCATGCTCCATAGGAAGTTGCGTTTTCCTTCCCTCTCTAGCAAGCACATATGCCCTTTGGCAAATTAATAAGGTTAAAATAATTATTTTTAAAAAGTAAGCATTGATTATTCATGATTTGAATATTTAACATTTATGCTTTAAAAAAAAAAAGGATTGGGCCAGCAGATGGCATACTGGTTACGTTGCAGGCTCCCACATGGCTGACTGTGATTCAAGTCCCAGACACCCCACCGTTTCAAAATCAGGCTGGACCTGTGTACACCCAGGTCCCATGTACACATGTGCCCAAGATCCCAGGAGGAAAAGAAACTATTCCATGACCATCTCCCCGGGGAGTGATTTCTCACTTTCCTTCTCACTTCTTTCTGTCTCCCCAGGCTCCACCAACTACACCATCCCTGCACTTCATAACAAGAATAAGCATCTGAAGGCAAAAACCTCTTAATAATCAATTAACTGACAGTCAAAAGTAATTTGGGGGGGCAGCAAGTGGCATAGTGGTTAACACACTGGAATCCCATGTGCTTGACCAAAGTTCAAGTCCTAGACCCAGCAGCTTGTAACTCACATTAGGTACAAGTGTATGCCCAAAATCCTGAGGAGAATGGAGAAGGTATTGTGACATGGCAATCCCCCTTGCGGGGTGATTTTTCACCTTCTGTCTATCTCTCTGGCAAGTATATGTACCGTATTGCAAAAATCTCACCAAAAAAAAAGTAGGAACATGGGACCAGCAGTTAGTGTAATGGCTCTGTCGCTGGACTCCCATGTAGTCGACCACGGTTCCAGTCCCGGACCCAATGGCTTAAACTCACGCCAGGCGCGTGTGCATGTGTGCCCAAGATCCCAAGAGGAGAATGGAGGAGAAGGGATTGCAGCAGGGCCATTCCCCCGGGGGGTGATTTCTCGCTTTTTGTCTCTCTGTCTGTCTCTGTCTGACTGGCGAGCACACACGCCCTATAGCAAAAACCTCTCCAAAAAACAAACAAACAAAAAAAAACAGGAACAGCAGGTGGTGTAATGGCTGGATTCCCAGGTAACTGGATTCCCAAGTCCCTGACTCAGTAGCTTAAAACTCACAGCG
The DNA here is from genome assembly GCF_000334495.1 of Tupaia belangeri chinensis. Lineage (NCBI taxonomy): Eukaryota > Metazoa > Chordata > Mammalia > Scandentia > Tupaiidae > Tupaia > Tupaia belangeri. The sequence goes on along the minus strand of NW_006159909.1, from coordinate 683,704 downwards.
TGACCAGCAATTAGCATAATGGCTATGTTGCTGTACTCCCATATAGTTGACCACGGTTCGAGTCCCAGAGGCCTAAACTTATGCTGGGCACATGTGCATGTGTGTCCAGGATCCCAAGAGGAGAATAGAGAAGGGATTGTGGCGTGGCCATCCTCCCTGGCGGGTGAATTCTTGCCCTGGCCCATAAACAAAAAACCCAAAAAAACAAAAAAAAAAAAAAAAAAAAAAAAAAAAAACATAAAACTAACACCAAGTGTGTGTGCACCCAAAATCCCGAGCAGAGAATGGAGGAGAAGGACGGATTGTGGCATAGTCACCCCTCCCACCCATGCACGTTGATTTCTCACTTTTTCTCTGTCTCTCTGGTGAGCACATGTGCTCTATAGCAAAAATCTCTTTTAAAAAAGGGGAAGTGGCCAGCAGGTGGTGTGGGGTTAAGGATGCGAAACTCCCATATGGTTGACCATGATTAGAGTCCTGGACCTGGCGGCTTCTTTTCTCACTTCCCCTTTCTCTCTCTCTCACTCTGTCCCTCTCTGGTCAAAATAAAATAAAATAAATAAAGTTATATAAGGTAATTATTTAAAAAAATAAAAAAGGAATTTGGACAGGGCTAGCCCTGATACATAGCAGTGAAGTGCGGTATATGAGAAGCCAGATTCTACCTAGTCTGTCAACCAAGATTCAAATCACTGCCCTAGCAGATTGAAAAACACATTGGGAGTAAGTGGATGAAGGTTCAAGATCCTGATAGGATGGAGAAGAAGCAGGGATTTCAACAAGGCCACACTCCTTTCCTCTCTGGAAAAACTCACACACCCTCTGGTGATTTAAAAAAAGAAAAGCAGGTACTAGCAGGTGGCATGGTGGTTAAGGCATTGGACACTCCTACATGGCCAACCACAGTTGAGTCCTGGACTTGGTGGCTTGCTTTCTCACTCTGCCCCCCACTCGCTCTGTCTCTCTCTGGTCAAATTAAAATTTAAAAATGAATAAATAAAATAAAATAAATAATTATTTTTTAAGAAAAGAGTACTTTTGGCAAAAACAATGAAGTCTTTTGGGCAGAAAGCATGAACAAGATAGTCTGGGAGAGACAACTACACACAAAAAAGGCACTTTTAATTTTTAATTCCTTCTCCTGAAATCTGTTATTAGACAAATTACTGAAAAAAACACTTAAATTGGGCCACTCAGTGGTATGGTGGTTAAGGCAGGTGGATCGCACATGGCTAACTGTGCAGCTCAAATCCTGGATCCTGTAGCTTGAAACACACACTGGGCTCATGTGCATGTCTGCCCAGAATTCTGAGAATGGAGAAGAAGGGATTGCAGTGTGGCCACCCGCTTGGGGTGGGTGGTGCATTTTTACTTTCTCTCTCTCTGTCAAACACATGCACCTTATACCCCCCCAAAAAAATTAGCATACATTTTATATTCTGAATGCATAGAGACATTAAACAGTTCCTGATTTGACCAGAACTTTTTAAAAAGATTTTATTGGGAACCAGCAGTTAGCATAATGGCTATGTCGCTGGACTCCCACGTAGTCGAC
>NW_006159909.1:662525-681995 GCF_000334495.1 Tupaia belangeri chinensis | reverse complement strand
CTCTTTGTGTTTGGGGAGAGAACCGGACCCACCACAAAAAAAAAAAAAAAAAAAAAAAAAAAAAACTCTCCAAAAAAAGAAAAAAAAATTTATTTAATATTGTTATTTTTTTCTTTTTTTATAATTACTTTTTAAGGGAGTGTCCAGCACCTAACCACCACGCCACCAGCTGGTCCCATTATTTTTTAAAGAATTACCTAATGTCGGGCCAGCAGATGGCATGGTGGTTAAGGTACTGGAATTCCCACATGGCTGGCCATGATTTGAGTCCCAGACCTAGCAGTTTGCTTTCTCACTCTCCCACTCTTTCTCTGGCAAAACTTATGTGAAAAATAATACTAACAATAATAATAATAATAAATAATTCTTTTAAAAAAAGAACTATCTAATTTTATTTATTCATTCGTTTATTTTATTTTGTGGGGTTTTTTTTGAGTTTTTTTCTTTTTTTCCCCTATAGGGTGCGTGCGCTCGTCAGACAGACAGAGAGACATAGAAACAGAAAGCGAGAAATCACCCCCCAGGGGGGATGGTCACGTCACAATCCCTTCTCCTCCAGGGATCTTGGGCACGCGCACACACGCGCCCGGTGTGAATTTTAAGCCACCGGGTCTGGGACATGAACCGCGGTGGACTACGTGGGAGTCCAGCGACATAGCCATTACACTAACTGCTGGTTCCCCATTCATTTGTTTTATTTTTGACCAGAGAGGGGGGAGAGAGAGAGAGAGAGAGAGAAAGCAAGTCACTAGATCTGAGACTCAAACCATGGTCAGCCATGTGGTGGTGTCTAGCACCTTAACCACCACACTACCTGCTGATTCCAGTTATTATTATTTTTAATTTGGCCAGAGAGAAACAGAGAAAGGGAAAGTGAGAAACAAGCCACCATGTACGGGACTCAAACAACAGTTGGCCATGTAGGAATCCAGCACCTTAACCACTGTGCCACTTGCCAGCCCCTTGACCAAGACTTCTGACCAGAGATTCAAAAAACTCATTTCAAAATATATTTAAAATTGGACTGGCCCTGAGATTAAGTGGCTAAGGGAACAGATTCCATGTGGCTGATCACAGTCTAAATCCTGGCCCCGGAAGCTCGGAAAACACTCCAGGCACATGTGCATGCATGAATGCCCCAAATCCCAACAGGATGGAGAAACAGAACAGAAGGGATTACAAGTATGACCATGCCCCATTGTGAGGTTCTTTCTCTCTCGCCCTCTCTGATGCGTGCACCTGCCCTCCAGCAATTAAAAAACAAAAAACACCAAAATTAAAAACCTGACCAGTTCTCAAAATGTTCTACTGTAACTATTTTATTATCAAACATTGCTTCTTTCTAAACACTACAATAACCAACCTGGCATTTTTTTGGGGGGAGGGAGTTTTTTTGTTTGTTTGTTTTTGTTTTTTTTTCCTATAGGACACGTGTGCTCCCCAGAGAGAGAGAAAGAAAGAAATCATCCTCCAGGGGATGACCACACCACAATCCTTTCTCCTCCATTCTCCTCTCCGGATCTAGGGCATGCATGCGTGCGCACACACACAAACACACACACACCTGGCGTGAGTTTAAGCCACTGGGTCCGGAACTCAAACCATGGTCGACTATATGGGAGTCCAGTGACATAGCCATTATGCCAATTGCTGGTCCCTAACTTGGCATGTTTCTAATAAAGGTCTTATTCCATTGCATGATAACTGAAGAAATATGTATGTATGTAAGACGAACAAGTAGACAGGCATTTTATTCATTTTAAAACAACTGTGACTCTTCCCAATAAGCTTTCGGCTTTTACTGAAGTAGCATAAAATACTATATAATTGCCTTTGTATAATAATAGCTCAGCTATTAATATGTTCCATTGGTAGCCGTAGTTATCTCAGTTATTTCACTTTTGGGGGGTAATACAATGTAATAACATCAACTAAAAATATTAATGCAGAAAGTGGTCTATACGAGACTTCACCTATTCTAGTTCCAAGTCAGTTAGTTAAAAAAATGTCCATCACTAGCTTTTATAACTTAAGGTTCTAAATATTATGAAATTCAACATATAATTTTCTCTATTAAATATAAATTTACACTCAAAACCTCAGTTATTTTTTAACATTCACAAAGATACTTTCTATTATAATGCAACATATTTACTTTTAAGTACATACCGTTTTTGTGGAAGAAACCAGTAAATGTAAGCTGCAAATGAGCTGATAAGCTAAACAAAACAAACAAAAAATTTCATCACTTTGATGCTTTGTAATAAAATAGCCTAGACATTAATATATAAAAAGAAATCAAATATACTTCAGCTAATTTATAAATATTTAATTTTCTCATAATTAAGTGTGACTCAGGCCTGTTTCCCTGATAAGTGTGATACCCAAAATATTGTGACTATACAGCTAAAAAAATAATTAAAAACCCCCACAACTAACAAAAGTAAAAGCAAAAACAGCAAAGAAATATGGTTTAAAAAAGCAGGTCAAATAAAAAGGCAGATAATATACTGTGCTTTAGTGTTCTACCAGTACAAATCGATTTTCCTTCCCATATCTTTATTTTTTTAAAGATTTATTTTTTTATCATTACTTATTTTTTTAATTTGACCAGAGAGAGACAAAGAGAGAACGAGAGAGAGAGAGAAAGTGACAAAGCAAGCTGCCAGGTCGGGGACTCCAACCACAGTTGGCCATGTGGGAGTCCAGTACCTGAACCACCATTCCACCTGCCAGCCCCAGCTTTCCCACAACCTAAAAGGCAATTTTGATAAAGTAGTTGAAATGAAGGTAGTAAAAATGTTTAAATATTTTAAAGCTTTAGAAACTCAATCTTCTTTAAGAAAAGATGCAGAAGGGGACCAGCAGGTGGTGTGGTGGTTGAGGCGCTGGGCACTCCCACATGGCCGACCACAGTTCAGTCCTGGACCTGGTGGCTTACTTTTCCCACTTTCTCTCCCTCTCTCTTTCTCTGGTCAAATTTAAATAAATGAATGAATATATAAAATTAAATAATTTTTTAAAAAGATGCAGAATAATTAATATGCAACTTAGAAATGAAATATAAATTATGAATCTACTATAGATCTGCAATTTAATGTTTTAACATGTCATTTTCACTTTTAGTTGTAGAAGCCATGGAATAGATAAAGAAAACATAAACTAATGATGCTTTGTTTTGAAAAACAGCTATTAATATTTGATAAACTATGAGGATGGGATGAAATAAACAACAGTGTCAACAGGGATTTTTGTATTGTTTTAACTGCAAAAGAGAACAATCTACTGATTGATCAGTTGCCATTCACAACTCTCTACAGCATAGTTTCTTACAGTGATATCTAAGTTACAGAAGGCTAGAGAGAAGAGATCATGAGAAAGGGAAGCAGTACTGATTCCTTTCTCAGGAAACATACTAGTGAAAAGAAATAAAACAAATAGTAATTATAGGGCAGTACAAATCAGTAAACAACAGTATGTGTGGGGTTTTTTTTGAAATGGCATTTCTAGGCATTTTTACAATCAGGGTGAAGAGTTACAAAGAGATTGAGGCAAGAGTATTAAGGACAATAATGACTGGAAATAAGGTTAGCTTTGTAAATTTGCCTAGGACTTCTCTATTTCTAAACAGAGAAATTAAGAGGCGAATGGGATATTTCAATAGAAGATTTGTGGATGCCACTATCTTCTTATTCTAATAAGTACAAAACAGTCTGCTGGGAACCAGCAGTTAGCGTAATGGCTATGTTGCTGGACTCCCATGTAGTCGACCGCGGTTCGCGTCCAGGACCCGGTGGCTTAAAACTCATGCCGGGTGCGTGTGTGTGTGTGTGCCCAAGATCCCGAGAGGAGAATGGAGGAGAAGGGATTGCGGCGTGACCATCCCCCCTGGGGGGTGATTTCTCGCTTTCTGTCTCTATGTCTCTCTCTGTCTGGCGAGCACATGCGCCCTATAGCGAAAACCTCTCAAAAAAAAAAAAAAAAAAAAAAAGTCTGCTAAAAAATGTAGAATGGTGGCCAGCAGAAGGCATGGCAGTTAAGGTCATTGGACTCCCATATGGCCAACAACAGTTCAAGTCCTGGAGCTGGTGGGTTCCTTTCTCTCTCTCTCTCTCTCTCACTCTATACCTCTCTGGCCAAATTAAAATAAATAAATAATTATTTAAAAAATTAAAAATGTAGGCTGGGAATCCTGAGGAATACTTCTAGAAAGTTCTAAGAAGAGTATACTAGGGTATTAGTTGAGGCCAAAATGACTGTGGGAGAAGATAAAGTCTATCCAAGTAGAATCAGAAAGCATAAATATTAGAGAGAAAAAAACAGGATAATCACAACTTAAATATCAACAAAAATGGTATACAAATAAATTCTTAAAAACATAATTCAGGGTGGGACAAGCAATTAGCATAATGGCTGTGTCGCTGGACTCCCACGTAGTCGACCACGATTCACGTCCTGGACCCAGTGGCTTAAAACTCACGCTGGGCGCGTGTGCGTGTGTGCCCAAGATCCCGAGAGGAGAATGGAGGAGAAGAGATTGTGGCATGGCCATCCCCCATGGGGGGGGACTTCTCGATTTCTGTCTCTCTCTGTCTGGCGAGCGCACGCGCCCTATAGCGAAAAAACTCTCAAAAAAAAACCCCCCATAATTCAGGGACCAGCATTTGGTGTAATGGCTATGTAGCTGGACTCCCATGTAGTCAACCACAGTTTGAGTCCTGGACCTGGTGGCTTAAACTCACGTCAGGCACATGTGCGTGCGTGCCCAAGATCTCAAGATGAGAGTGATAGAGATAGGACTGCAGCTTGGCCATCCCCCCAGGGAGTAATTTCTTGCTTTCTGTTTCTCTGTCTCTCTGGTAAACCATGCCCGATAGTAAAAATCTCTTTTAAAATCAAAAGAAATAATTCAGGGGCCAGCAAGTAGCATGGTGGTTGAGGCGCTAGACTCCCACATCGCTGACCACGGTTCAAATCCTGAACCTAACACCTTGTTTTCTCACTTTTCCTCTCTCCCTCTCTCTTGCTGGTGAGCACATGTGCCCTTCAGCAAATTAAAAATAATAATGAATACAGTTAAACAAATTAATATTATTTTAAAATATAATTCATGTAAATACTTTAACATTACTCATTTTTTTACATTACTCTTTTACCTTTTTTTTTTTTAAGAATTATTTAGGGGTCAGCAGATGGTGTGGTGGTTAAAGGCACTGGACTCCCATGTAGGTCAACTACGGTTTAAATCCTTGACCTGGCAGTTTGCTTTCTCTCTCATTGTCCCTCTCTGGTCAAATTGAAACAAATGAATAAAGTTAAATAAAACAATCTTTTAAATTTTATTTATTTATTTTTTTTTCACATGAGTTTTGCCAGGGAAAAGCAGAGAGAGAAAGATAGAGAGGGAGAGGAAGAATGAGAAAGCAAGTTGCCAGGTCCAGAACTCAAACCGCAGTCAACCATGTGGGAATTCCAACACCTTAACCACTCCCCACACCTGCTGGCCCCATCATTTTCTGACATTTCTGTCATGTATCAGATACTTTTAAAAACACGGGGAGCAGGTACAGAGTACGTGTGTGCCTATAATCCTAGCGAGGTCAGTTTAGACAGGAAGGTTATATGTTGGTGGCATGAACACCCTAGTGAGACTGTCTCTTCAAAACAAAAAGCAAAAATAAGCATACATATGTGGGGTGGGTAAGACCTGATGATCTGTAAAACATAAAGGAACTGTTAAAGAGTTTTTTATCTTGGGAACCAGGAGTTAGCGTAATGGCTATGTTGCTGGACTCCCACATAGTCAACCACGGTTTGCGTCCCGGACCCGGTGGCTTACAACTCACGCCGGGCACGTGTGCGTCCAAGATCCCGAGAGGAGAATGGAGAAGAAGGGACTGCGGCGTGACCATCCCCTCTGGGGGGGTGATTTCTCGCTTTCTGTCTCTCTGTCTGTCTGGTGAACGCATGCGCCCTATAGCGAAAACCTCAAAAAAAAAAAAAAAAAGTTTTTTATCTTGATTTATGGTGATTGCTACCATTGCTACCAGACTGTACAGATACATTAAAACTCAGAACTATATACCAAAAAGAATGTTTTGAATACATGTGAACCATACATCCAAAAAAAAAAAAGTATATTGGGGAATTAACTTTGGTAGAAAAAGGAATTTTTTGAAGTGATGAAAATGTCCTACCTTGACTATGGTGATGATTATACAGTATACAGACATTTTTCTAAAACTTGAGAGGGGTATATTATATTGATTGTTATTTATATTTGAGGCTGATTTTTTTAAAAAGTTTATTAGGGCCTAGCTGTGGTGGAGTAGGTGGTAGTGTGCTATTCTATAAAACTGGAAGCGTTCTGGTGAACGCATGCGCCCTATAACGAAAACCTCAAAAAAAAAAAAAAAAAAGTTTTTTATCTTGATTTATGGTGATTGCTACCATTGCTACCAGACTGTACAGATACATTAAAACTCAGAACTATATACCAAAAAGAATGTTTTGAATACATGTGAACCATACATCCAAAAAAAAAAAAGTATATTGGGGAATTAACTTTGGTAGAAAAAGGAATTTTTTGAAGTGATGAAAATGTCCTACCTTGACTATGGTGATGATTATACAGTATACAGACATTTTTCTAAAACTTGAGAGGGGTATATTATATTGATTGTTATTTATATTTGAGGCTGATTTTTTTAAAAAGTTTATTAGGGCCTAGCTGTGGTGGAGTAGGTGGTAGTGTGCTATTCTATAAAACTGGAAGCTACATGGCCAAGTGCAGGATTGAATCTTAACTCAACCTGAAACATGTCAGCTGGACACATGACCAGACTAACCAGAGAGCTGAGGGAATAATGAAACCTTCTAAGCATGATGAAACCTTCTCACTTTTTGCTCTCTTTTAAACGAAGAAATCAAATAGGGGTCAGCAGGTGGTGTGGTGGTAAAGGCACTGCACTCTCACATGGCTGACTGTGGTCTGAGTCCCGACTTGCTTTCTCACTTTTTTCCCTCTCTCTGGTGAGAATATGTGGCCTATACAAAATTAAAAAAATAGGAATCAGCAAGTGGTGTGGTGGTTAAGGGTGCTGAACTCCCACATGGCTGACCACAGTTTGAGTCCCAGACCTGGTGGCTTGCTTTCTCATTCTCTCTCTGGTCATATTAAAATATATATATACATACATACTAATAGATTTTTTAAAAAGAAATTTTTAAAATTATAAATAAAATTAAACAAATAATTCTTTAAAGAAAAAAAGAAATAAAGTAAACCTGTAACTTAAAAAAAAAAAATTAGTATCATGCTAGGCACATGTGTGCATGGGTACCCAAAATCCCAAGAGGAGAATGGAGGACAAGGGATTGCAGCATAGTTCCCCCCAGGGGGTGATTTCTCACTCTTCTTGTCACTCTTTCTCTCTCTCTGCAGCAAGCATAAATGCCCCATGACAAAAACCTTAAAAAAAAAATAAGGCCAACTAGACGGCATGGTGGTAAAGGCACCTAGATCTCCCACGGCTAGCTGTGCAGCAGCATGAAAAATATGCCAGTCATCTGTGCATAAGTGCCCAGAATCCCAAGAGGAGAATAAAGGAGAACTATGGCATAGTCATCCTCCCTCCCCCCTTGGAGGTGCACTTGCGCGCGCGCGCGGTGGCGCTCTCGCTCTCTCTCTCTCTCTCTCTCTCTCTCACCTTGCCTGGTAAGCACACACACACCAAAGCAAAAAAGAAAAGTTTCATAAATATCACCTTTAACTCCAAAATGGAGGTGCAAGACAGAAATATTCTACAATTTCTACATGTTAGAAGACAATCAACGTTCTACTCAATTAAGTCTACGTACTAAGCCAGGTTAATTTTCTTAAAGCATCATTTGTCTGTTATTTGCTATAGGATGCGTGCAATTGCTAGAGAAAGAAAAATAGTGAAAGAAAGAAAGCACCTCCTGGGACAAGCAGTTGGCGTAATGGCTACGTTGCTGGACTCCTATGTTGTCGACTGTGGTTCAAGTCTTAGACTCGGTGGCTTAGACTCACAACAGGCGCATATGCGTGCATGCCCAAGATCCCAAGAGGAGAAGGGATTGTGGTATGGAGATGCCCCCTGAGGGATGTGTTCTTGCTTTCTGTCTCCCTGTCTCTATCTGGCGAGTGCACGCACCCTATAGCAAAAACCTCAAGAGAAAAAACGTCTCCTAAGTGGGATGGTCATATGGCAACCCCTTCACCTCCATTCTTTTTCTAGGGACTCTGGGCACACACACATGCCCACTATGCTGTTCAAGCCACCTGAACCAGGACTCAAACCACAGAGTCAGCATGTGGGATCCAGCTGCCCCAACCACCATGTCATGGGCTGGTCCAAAATACCATTTTGTATCTATCATCCTTTTCTGCAAGTTTTGTTTTTTATTAACTTATTTAAGACAGGGTCTTGCTATAGTTACAATCCTCCTGCCTCAACCTCCTGAGTAGTTGTTACTGTAGGTGCTACACCACCATGCCCAGCTTTTTATGATAAGCTAGGAATCAAATCCAAGAATCCCATGTGGCCTCAACCTGCTAAGTGCCTGCATCAACCAACATGTACTATCATAATTGGGCCCTTCCTGCAAAGAAAAAAAAAAAGTTTTAGGTTCCCCATTGGGTACATGAGTATGACAGAGAGACTGAGAGGGAAAATGAGAAATCACCCCCTAAGGGAGATGCCCATGTCACAGTCTCTTCTCCATGATCCTCTCAGGATTCTGGGCATGAATATACACGTACTTAGCATATTTTCAAGTTGTCAGGTCCAGGGACTAAAACCACAGTTGGTAGTGTGGAAATCCAGCACCTTAACCACCACACCATCTACTGGACCTCTGCTCATTTCCCAACAGTGCCCAACTACCAAATCTCCTGTCTAACTGCTGTCTGTAGAATGGGGCCAGAAGGTGGTGTGGTGGTTAAGGTGGCTGGACTCCCACATGGATGACTGTGGTTTGTGTACCAGACCTGGCAGCCCTTATATGTTAAAATATAATGAAAAAATAGAGATGGAAAGAGGCCAGCAGAGTAGTTACATTGCTGGACTCCCACATGTGGACTGAGGTTCAAGCCCCAGACCACCTCTCACTATGTGTTTCTCTCCAGTAAGTGCATGCACCCTAAGGCATAAATCTCTACTTAAAAAAAAGAGAGAGAAAAGAGACAGAGAAACCCAAGCTTGAATTTTGGCTCCAACTATTAAAGTTGTGGCCACATATCTCTAAAACAAAGATAATATCTCTCTCAACATTGTGAGGTTAGATAATATAGTAAGATACCCTTCAAAGTATTCTCATTCTTCTTATGAAGAACCAAACCTTAACTATCCCAGAGCTTAATGATCACTTCTTTAAAAACACTTGTATTTACCATTTTTTGTTACTATTTTTTTCATACATATTCTCTGTCAAAAATCTTATACTAGCACCTACCAAATTATTATAAAAAGCAATCTGAAAGATGCTTTTCTAATAATGTCCTCCTAGGCGAATACTCTTAAGGTCAAGAATCACAGACCATTACACTATAGTACTCATATTAATTACATTGTTTTTCTGGAAAATGTAATTCCAGCTTTGAAATACCAGAAACACCTTGAATTTATTTATCTACCCTAGAAAACATTTTAAATCAATGTTAGTCAAAATGGGGTCTGTACAGTGAGATCATTAGGAAAATTTACCATTCCACAACATAACGAATTGGGAATCAGACTTCTAAATATCATTACATAACATCCAAACATGTGATCAGAATACTGCATTTAACGAAAGTATTCATCTATAAGATAACTGAAATACAAAAAAGCAAGCAAAAAGGGCTTTTACCACAGCTGGCTTGAGACGCACAGTTTTAAGTGGTACATTACACTTTACATGGCTAGCTTGCACATCTACCCATCATTAGAGAAGATTTCTTTGAGAAAGGAAATTCTAAACTTCTTTTTAGGTTTTTGCCATGGGATGCATGTACTTGCCAGACAGAGAAAGACAGAAGAAAAATGAGAAATCACCTACCACAGGGTGTGGCCATGCCACAATCCCTTCTTTTCTAACCTCCTCTTTAGATTTTGGGCACACACGCACAAGCTCCATGAGATTTCAAGCTACCGAATCTGGGACTCAGACTGCAGTTAGTCACATGGGGACCCAGTGCCTTAACCACCATGCCACCTGCTGACCTCCAAAGATTCTATTTTTTAATTTATTTGATTTATTATTATTATTCAATTTGACCAGAGAGAGAAGGTGCAAAAGCTAGTTGCCAAGTCTGGGACTCAAACCCCAGTCAGCCATGTGGGAGTTCAGTACCTCAACCACCATGTCACCCTGCTAGCCCAAAAAATTCTAAATTTTAATTAACCAGTTTGAAAAACAGCACCAGGAATGCAGTTTGCTATGCATGATTTCCCCTCTCCTACCTAAAAATGAACACAATTGATATACACCTAGAATAAAGAGTAACGATGACCCCTTCCATACGTGGCTTCTTCTAAGGAAAAAGGGCAAAGTTTTCTTTCCCTTCCTTGAAGCTGTGTCCAAATCTTTTTTAAAAAAGAATTATTTATTTAATTTTATTTATTCATTCATTTTAATTTGACCAAAGAGAGGGAAAGTGAGAAAGCAAGCCACCAGGTTCTGGATGCGAACTGTGGCAAGCCATGTGAAAGTAATCTAGTGCATAATCAACATGCCACCTGCTGATCCATCCACCCCCCTTAAAAAAAAAAAGAATTATTTTATTCATTTATTTTTTAAAAAATAATTATTTATTCATTAATTCATTTAAATTTGATCACATACACACACACACACACACACCACCGGCATGTAACTTCTTCGCTAGCTGCTGGTCCCAGGAAGGTGGATTTTTTTTTTTTTTTTTTTTTAAATTTCAAATTTTAACTGGTTAAGCTAGATTGGAAAAGGACAGTAAAAAAATAACAGGTTGGTCAGGTCTATTATGTTTTAGGGGTTTTTGTTGTTGTTGTTTTTATTTATTCTTTTTTGGGGGAGAGGTTTTTGTTATAGGGCACATGCACTCGCCAGAAAGAGACAGAAAGCAAGAAATCACCCCTCAGGGTGGATGGCCACACCACAATCCCTTCTCTCCCATTCTCCTTTGAGGATCTTGAGCATTCACGCACACGCGCCCAGCATGAGTCTGAGCCACCGCGTCCCGGACTCAAACCACGGTCAGCTACATGGGAGCCTAGCGACATAGCAATTACGCCAACTTCCGGTCCCTTTTTGGGGGGGTGGGGGGTTCCGCTATAGGGTGCATGCGCTCACCAGACAGACAAAGAAATATAGAGACAGAAAGCGAGAAATCACCCCCCAGTGGGTGATGGTCACGCCGAAATCCCTTCTCCTCCATTCTCCTCTCGGGATCTTGGGCACATACGCACACGAGCCCGGCGTGAGTTTTAAGCCACCGGGTCCGGGACGCAAACCGCGGTCAACTACGTGGGAGCCCAGCGACATAGCCATTACGCTAACTGCTGGTCCCAGCTTCTGGTCCCTTTATTTTATTTATTCTAAAAAATGAAAACTGCGTGGTACACTAGATCACAGCTCTCATGGCTAACTCAGTCTTCTTGCCTGAAGAAGGCCTGCCTTTCAAAGGATCTAGTTTTGATAACTAGGAAAGATAGCAGACAAGTATTTAGTTTATTAATGTAATGTGTTCCCTGTCAATTTAACCTCATGATGCAAGTAGTAACCGTAATTAGGAATGAAAACGGAGGGGGGGTCAGCAGGGGGCATGGCGGTCAAGGATGCTGGACTCCCACATGGCCAACTGTGGTTCAAATACTGGACCTAAGGCTTGCTTTCTCACTACCCCCCCTTTCTCTCCCCTCTCTCTCTGTTCCTCTCTGGTCAATTTTAAATGAATAAATAAATAAATAAAGTTAAATTTAAAAATTCTTAAAAAGAAAAAAAAAATAAAGGAATGAAAACGGGTGCCGGGAGTGGCGTAATGGTAAAATAGACCTCTGTGAGGCTGACCTACTCAGGATGGTTCCCAGTTCACTTCAGAGACCTCATTGAGTAGGCTGGACATGCACATGCCATGATCTGGGGCTGGCTGGGGATGAATTGTGGTATCAAAACACTGTTGTGGTTACTACATCTTTGTCTCTCTCTCTCTCTCCATTTTTCTCACTCATAGAAGAAATTAATAAACTTAAAGAAAAAAAAAAACAACTGAGACCCAGAAGATGGATATTTACATCGCTGGTTTTCCAATGGTCAATCATGGTTCAAGTCCCAGACGTGGAGGCTTAAAATTTATGCCAGGAGGCCGGCAGGTGGCATAGCAGTTAAAAGCACTAGACTTCCACATGGCCAACTGTGGTTCGAGTCCCAAATCTAATGGCTTGCTTTTCTCACTTTCCCTCCCTCTCTCCCCCTCTCTCATTCTGTCCCTCTCTGGTCAAATTAAGATAAATAAAGTTAAATAAAATAATTATTAAAAAAAAAAATCTAACACCAGGTGCCTCTACGCGCATGCCCAAAATCCCAAGAGGATACTGGAGGACTATGGCATGGCCAACCCCCCTGGCAGATAATTTCTCACTTTCTGTCTCTGTCTCTCCAGTAAGCACATGCACCCTGTAGCAAAGATCTCTCTAAAAAACAAACAAAAAAACTAAATGGAGAATTTGCTATTTTGGGATGCTAGATTCCAAGCACAAACATCTGACAGTCGTCAAGCAGTCTGCAGAATGAAGTATATTCATAAGCGACTAACATTTTGAATCCAGATTCGAGAAAGAACCTCAAACCAAAATTTTTATATAAAAAAAAATGACGAAGAATAGTATCTCTAATTTACACACATTAATCTGATAGTGGTAGGTACAGGCTTCATATCTAGTGTCTTATTGTTATTACCACAAAACAAGAAGTAAGAACCTCTATACTCTTAGATGTTAGCTACCCAATTTTATTCAATTTTTTTTTAGAGGTTTTAGTCTTAGGGCACATGCACTCACCAGAGACAGACAGACAAAACAGTGAGAAAGTGAGAAATCACCCCCCCCCCAAGGGAATAGTTAGGCTGAAATCTCTTCTCTTCCCAGGATCTTGGGCACACATGCACACCTGCCTGACGTGATTTTCATCTGGGACTCAAATTGTGGCCAGCCATGTGGGAATCCAGTGATTTGACTCCTATGCCATCTGCTGGTCCCCGCAATTTTTCTTATACATTATCCTATATGTATAAATTTACAGAATATGTGATTATATCAAGCTCGCTTTCCTGGAATCCACATTCTCAAAGTATAAAGTTCGGACATACCAACGGCAACACTTAAAAGTAGAAGATAAAAATTCAGTGCTCATGCTCACTGCTGGGGTCAGAGGTTGGGGAGAACATCCACAGGCTGTAGGACAAAGATGGTGGTGGAGTCGTGCATAACCCAAGAGGAAATAAAGGAGCCTAAAGGGACCAGCAAATAATGTATGCTTGCACTGCTGGACTACCATGTAGTCAAATACAGCTCTAGCTCCGGACTTGGGGGCTTAAAACTCACACCAAGTGCATGTGTGCGCCTGCCCAAAACCCCGAGAAGGGAATGCGGTGTGGCCATCCCATATTGGGGATGATTTCTCTTTTGGTCTCTGGTGAGCACACATGCCCTATAGGAAAACTCTTTCTTAAGAAAGGGTGGGGGGGGGAACCAGCAGTTAGCGTAATGGCTATGTCGCTGGACTCCCACGTAGTGGACCGCGGTTCGCATCCTGGACCCGGTGGCTTAAAACTCACGCTGGGCACGTGTGCGTGCGTGCCCAAGATCCCAAGAGGAGAATGGAGGAGAAGAGATTGCAGCGTGACCATCCCCTCTGGGGGGTGATTTCTCACTTTCTGTCTCTATGTCTCTCTCTGTCTGTCTGGCGAGCGCACACGCCCTAAAGCAAAAACCTCTCCAAAAAAAAAAAAAAGAAGGGGGGGGGGCTGAAAAGCCCACAGGTGCCATGGTGGTTGGGGCACTGAACTCCCACATAGTGAACCATGGTCCCAGAACGTGATGGCTTGCTTTCTCACTTTCTCTCTCTCTCTGGTCAAATTAAAATAATAAATGAATATAGTTCAATAAAATAATTCTTTAAAAAAGTAAAAAGAAAAGCCGACAGACCACAAAAAGACATGCCCACTGCTGCTGCAGGTCACCAATAATGGTCACTATCACCAAATAGACAAGTTTTCCTGTAGAAACGTACTACCCAGGGAGCTGCAGATCTACACCTGGATGAATGCAACACTGAAAGAACTAATTTAGTAAAAGAAATCTACCTAGAAGCTAGAAAGAAGGGGACACACTTCAATTTTGCAATTGTTTTTATAGATTTTAAAAGACGCAGTTATCATGTTAAGGAAACTGGTAACGGTCATGTCTGACAGAAGGGGACTGATGATTCTTTGACCCTACAGCTGCACACATTCCAAATAGAAGATTATTTGGACAAAGCAATTACCCCTCTAAATTGGGCACGAACTCTTTCAGGGTACATGAGACCATATTAAATTTCATTTATGGGACCAGCAGTTAGTGTAATGGCTATGTCACTGGACTCCCATGTAGTTGACTGCGGTTTGAGTCCCAGACCTGGTGGCTTCAACTCATGCCAGGCACATGTGCATACGTGCCCAAGATCCTGAGAGGAGAATGGAGGAGAAGGGACTGCGGCATGGCCATCCCCCCTTGGGGTGATTTCTTGCTTTCTGTCTGTCTGGCGAGCACACGCACCCTATGGCAAAAACATCTCAAAAAAAATTTTTTTTTCATTTATTATTACTTGAGGTTTTTTCCCAGTTAGTTCGTAAAACAAATTGACATACGCCTTTTATTCCCCCTAATTATTACCATTAAGCCTTTAAATTCTAAGTAAATTGTAATCCATCTATTTAGAGGTTAGATTTGGATGTGCTATGCTACGAATATTAGAAAGTCTGTATGTGTCAAGCCCTTCTGTAAAATATAAAAAGTGCTTTTAGCATCCTATGTAAACTATATTGTGGAGGCGGGCAGGCGGCGTGGTGGTTACGGGCAATGGACTTTCTACATGGCCAACTGCAGTTCAAGTCCCAGAACTGGTGGCTTGCTTTCTCCTTTTCTCTCTCATTTTTTTTTTTTAAGAATTATTTATTAATTTCATTTAGTTTCATTTGACCAGAGAGACCGAGAGACTGACAAAGTGAGAAAGCAAGCCACCAGGTCCGGGACTCGAATTGTGGTCAGCCATGTGGGAGTGTCCAGCGCCACCACGCCACCTGCTGGTCCCATTTTTTTCTCTCACTCTTTATCTCGCTCTGCCCCTCTCTGTTCAAATTACAACAAATAAATAAAATGGATAAAATTACAAAAAATTTTTTAAAAACTATATTGATAAATATATGTGTGCAATTAAAAAAAGTTCAATGGAGAATGCTATGTGTGTATTACATATAAATAGACTATAAAAATATTACAGAGCAAACATAAAGAAATTATTACAAATCCAAAGATTCTACAAAGGAGTATTTTTAAAATTTCTTCTTAAAGACTCAGATTTTAAAGAATCACGTATGTGCGACCAGCAGACGGCATACCAGTTACATCACTGGACTCCCACATGGCAGACCACGGTTTGAACCCTGGACCTGGTGGCTTGAAACTCACACTAGGTTCGTGTGCATGTGTCTAAGATCCAGAGAGAATAGAGAAGAGATTGTGGTGTGGCCTTCTCCCTGGGTGGTTATCTCTTGCTTTCTGTCTCTCCTGCGAGTGCACAAGCACTATAACAAAAAATCTCTTACAAAAAGGAAAAAAAAAAAAGAGGAACCAACAGAAGGCATAATTTACATCCTTGGACTCCTACATAATCAACCAGGGTTCTAGTCCCAGTCCCAGATCCGGTGGCTTAAAACTCACATGTGCGCACCCCAAATTCCAAGATGAGAATGGAGGAGAAGGGACTGTGGTATGGCCATCTTCCCTGGGGAGTGGTTTCTCACTTTCTATCTGTCTTTCAGATAAGCGCTAAGCACACGCATCCCCTATAGCAAAAATCTCTTTAAAAAAAATTAAAAAAAAGGAATCCCATATGCTGGACAAGCTAGGTGATGTAATAGTTAAGGCAGCTGGACAACTGTGTGGTTCAAGTTCCACAAACAATGCCTTGAAAAACACTGAACCCATGAGCATGTATGTCCAAAATCCTGAGAGGAAAATGGAAGAGAAGGGATTACAATGTATTCATCCCTACTGGGGGGAGGAGGGGTGTTTGCTCATTGCTCTCCCACTTTAGCCTCTGGTGTGCATGCAAGTCCTATAGCAAATTATTAAAAGAAAAAGAAGAGTCGAATGTGCCTAATGACAAGTGATAATGAAACTTCAGGAGTAGATATATAAAAAGAAACTTACGGGACCAGCAGTTAGCATAATGGCTATGGACTGGACATCATTGGATGGGAATTTGTAATAATTCCCATCTTTTTCTTTTATTTTAACATTCCTATCTTGATTAAATTTTCAAGTCGTTTTTATTTATTTTTTTAAAGAATAATTTATTTTTATTTTATTATTCATTTTCTTATTTTAATTTGACCAGAGACTCAGAGAGAGAGAGCGGAAAGTGAAGAAGTAAGCCACCAGGTCTAGAACTTGAACTGTGATCAGCCATATAGGAATGTCCAGCATCTTAACTACCACGCCACGCCACCTGCTGGTCCCTTTTAAGCTATTTTTAAATTGGCGTCTTTTTCACTCTTTAGTTCATCTTTCAGAACTTGGGCTATTAAATTTCTTTTTATTTGGAGAGGTTTTTGCTATAGGGCACATGTGCTCGCCAGAAAGACACAGACAGAGAGACAGAAAGTGAGAAATCGCCCCCCAGAGGAGATGGCCACAGCGCAATCCCTTCTCCTTCATTCTCTTCTTGGCATGTTGGGCACACACACACACACACCCGGCGTGAGTTTAAGCCACCGGGTCCAGGACTTGAACTGTGGTCGAGTCCGTGAACTCATCACTGGACTCCCACACAGTTGACCACGGTTGAAGTCCTGGTCCCAGTGGCTTAAAATGCACACCAGGCATAGGTGCATTGTGCCCAAAATCCTGAGAAGAAAATGGAGGAGAAGGGATTGCAGCATAGCCATCCCTTCAGGGGGTGATTTCTTGCTTTCTGTCTTTCTGGTGAGCACACATGCCCTATAGTATAGCAAAAACTTCTCCAAAAAAAGAAAAAAAAAAATAGATAGAAGATACTAGATCTTAATAATAGTGGGAAAGAAACCACCCTATGCAGCCTTAAGATGTTAAAATATAGCTAAATCTACAAAATAGAAGGGAAAAACCACTAATGCAATAATTCTATTTAAAATAATAACATGGGGCTGGTAGGTGGCATGATTGTTGAGGTGCTGGACCCCATATGGCTGAATGTATTTCAAGTCCTAGACCTGGCGGCTTTCTTTTTCACTCTCTCTCTCTGGTCAAATTTTAAAATTAGGGGACCAGCAGTTAATGTAAAGGCTATGTCGCTGGACTCTCATGTAGTGGACCAGTTTGAGTCCTGGACCCGGTGGCTTAGACTCACACCGGGTGCGTGTGTATGCGTGCCCAAGACCCCGAGAGGAGAAAGGAGAAGGGATTGCGACATGGCCATCCTCCCTGGGGGGCGATTTCTCGATGTCTCTCTATCTCTGGCAAGCACACACACCCTATAGCAAAAACCTCTCCCCCCCAAAAAAAATTTTTTTAAATAGTAACAATAAAAAGATATAATTCATAAATTCTTTAAAAATGTATTATAAAATAATGCTGAGAATAAAAACCAACATCCACAGCCCACAAGATCATGCTCATCTGTCCTCTTCTAATGTTTCTCTCCCTATTCTGTGGTCAACGTCCCTGACCTCGAATGCCCTATGTATAATTACCTATTTGCTCACCCTCCCTTCCACTTAACTCCTATCTTTATCTTTCAAATCCCAGCTTATTTCTGCAGATAATCCTTTTCTATCACTATTCCCAAATCCAAAACTTCAAAAGGAACTGGTTCTCCTGTTTTTATTTTTTGATATTCAGTTTCTCTGTACTTCTCTTTCCTGACATTTTTAAAATTTCTGCTAGAGGGTGTGTGTATTCATTAGACAGATAGGCAGAAAGGAAAAGAGAAAACTATCTCCCCTGGCGAATGGTCACATCACAATCTCTTCCCCTACATCTCTCCCTCCCTTTCAGGATTTTGGGCATGTATACACACATGCCTTGCACTTTTTTTTGGTAAGAATTATTTTACTTAAATGTGTTTATTTTAATTTGACCAGAGAATGATAAAGACAGACAGAGAGAGAAAGAAACTGAGAAAGCAAGCCACCAGGTCCTGAACTTGAACTGCAGACAGCCACATAGGAATCCATCTCCCTTAACCACTTACTGGCCCCTTGCACTTTTCCTAAGCCACCAGGTTCAGGACTCAAACCATGCAGTCAGCCAAGTGGAATCCAGCTGCCTTAACCACCACGCCATGGAGACAGCCCTCAGGTACTTATGTCTTTCCTCTCTAATCACTAAGCTCCAAAAGAAAAGCATCTTTTGTTTCACTCACCATTATATTCCCCAGGGCTTAGTACATGGAGTCTTTAAAGAGTTCATGGAGAGCCGTCCCAGGGGCCTAGTAGTTAAAGGAGCTGGATTCCAGATGGTTGACTACAGTAAAAATCCCTTTCCTAGTGGTGTGGAAAACATGGGATGCCCCAAATCCCAACTGGATGGAGATGGAGAAGGGATTCCTGTGTGAGTACATCTAATTGGGAAGTGCTTTCTCCTTCTGTTTCTGGTAAGCACTCACACCCCCTAACAATTATTTGAAAACGTTTGTGGAAGGGGGGTCGCAAGTGGCATGGAGGTTAAAGCAGCTGGACTACCACATGTCTGACTGTGGTTCGAGTCCTGGGTCTGGCAGCTTGTTTACTCTAGCTGTCCCCCTTTCTCTGTCTCTCTCTGGTCAACTTCGAAAAATTAAAATGACAATGAATAAAATTAAATAATAAAAAATAAAAATATTTGTGGAAAATACATATTACAAAAAAACAGGCGTGAACTTCAAAAATTTTCTGCCCAAAATTAAAACTCATACTTTGATTCCATTTTCCACAAACATTTTTTTTTCTGAGTCTTTTTGCTATAGGGTGCGTGCATTTGCCAGAAAGACAGAGAGACAGAAAGCAAGAAATCGGCCCCCGGGGAGATGGCCATGCTGCAATCCCTTTTCCTTCATTCTCCACTCAGGATCTTGGGCACACATGCACATGCACCCGGCATGAGTTTAAGTCACTGGATCCGGGACTTGAACTGTGGTCAGCTACATGGGAGTCCCGGAACTGGTGGCTTAAATTCATGCAGGGCGAGTTTGTGTGCACGTGCCCAA
>NW_006159909.1:649402-662024 GCF_000334495.1 Tupaia belangeri chinensis | reverse complement strand
AAAAAAAAAAAACTCACACGGGGCATGTGTGTGTGCGTGCCCAAGATTCAGAGAGAGTGGAGAAGGGATTGCAGCGTGGCCATCCCCTGTGGGGGTCGATTTCTTGCTTTCTGTCAGTTTCTGTCTCCCCAGCAAGCACACACACCGTATAGCAAAAACCTCTTAGAAACAAAACAAAATAATAAAACCAGTAACAAATAAAATTAAATAAATAAATAACTTCAAAGTTTTAAACAATTTGGAAAAAAGATTATGTATGAGATGAGAACGATGAGATGAACTTAATTATACAGTGTCTTAGGGTAAATTTTAAACGAACCACTTTCCCTGGTCAGTCTGTGGCCTGTCAGTTAAGGCAGTCAAATCACACATAGCTGACTACGTAGTGTGAGTCCTGGACCCAGGGGCACGAAAGATACACTGGGTGTATAGCATGCATGCCCAAAATCCCCTTAAAAGGAGAAATACAGATGTAGGGATTGAAGCATGACATTCCCCATGGGGCAAGGGATACTTTCTTACTTTCTCTCTCTGGCAAGCATGTATGCCCTCTGGCAAATTAAAAAAGGAGGGACCAGCGGTTAGCGTAATGGCTATGTCGCTCTAGATTCCCATGTAGTCGACTGCAGTTCAAGTCCTGGACCTGGTGGCTTAAACTCACACCGGGCGCGTGGGTGTGCATGCCCAAGATTCCTAGAGGAGAATGGAGGAGAAAGGATTACGGCGTGGCCATCCCCCCTGGGGGGATGATTTCTCACTTTCTGTCTCTCTGTCTCTCTTTCTGGTGAGCACATGTGCCCTATAGCAAAAACCTCTCCAAAAAAAGAAAAGAAAGGAAGAAAGAAAGAAAGAAAGAAAAAAAAAAAGCAATTTCCCAATTCATATTAGTACCTGTGAGAGAAACATTGAAACCTCAAAAATTCTGAGAGGCTGAAATGGTCAACTTAAAACTCATGCCAGGCACATGTGCATGTGTGCTCAAAACTGTGGCACGACCATTCCCCAGGGGGTTATTTCTCGCTTTCTCTATCTCTCTGGCAAGCATACACGCCCTATAGCAAAAATCTCTTTAAAAAAAATGTGTTTTATATAACTTTCTGATGTTTCTGTGAGTTGATTTTGAACTTACTAGTTCAAAAGGAACAAAAGACATTTGTGGCCATCACCTGAGCGGCAGCAGCCAAAATGAAGTTTAATCCTCATGTGACTTCTGACCAAAGCAAAAATCATAAAAGGCATTTTAATGCACCTTCCAACATCCACAAGAAGATAATATCTTCCCCTCTTTCCAAAGAACTGAAGTAGAAGTACAATGATTGATCTATGCCTATGCGAATGGATGATGAAGTTCAAGTTTTGTGAGGACACTATAAAGGTCAGCAAACTGGTAAAGTAGTCCAGATTTATAGGAAGAAAAACATCATCTATACTGCATGGGTGCAGTGGGAAAAGGCTAATGGCACAACTGCCTGTGTAGGGATTCACCCCAGCAAAGTGGTTATCACTAGACTAAAACTGAACAAAGACTGCAAAGAGATCTTTGAATGGGAAGCCAAGTCTCGCCAAGAAGGAAAGGAAAAGATCAAATATAAAGAAGAAACAATTGAGAAGATACAAGAGTAAAATAATCTTATATATAGCTTTTATTAAAAACTGCTAAAATGAAAAAAAAAAGGAACAAAAGTATCAGAGGAACAACTGTTCAGAGAATTATCAGTGTATTCCCTCAGAATTCACACTTTTAGGCAAGATCTACAATATTTATTAAAGCTAATGTCACAGTGAGATGGTAATAGGATTGAGCAATGATTAGTAGAACCTTGAAGAGAAGACAAAAAATATGGTCAATGCTTCCTTCTCACTTAAACTCTTAAAGGCCTATAGAGCAGCAAACTACTAAAGTGGTAAGGAGAAAGGAAACAAGGAGGAAAGCAAGAGAAGTCAGACCAGGCTTTGACTGCTTTAAGTGAAAAACATGAGAATCCCTTGGACCACCAGGTGGTGTGGTGCTTAAGACACTGGATCCCACAGGGCTGACTCCATGACTTAAGTCCCAGACCTGGCGGCTTACAAAACACACCAGGTTCATGTGTGTGCCCAAAATCCTGAGAGAAGAATGGAGGAGATGGGATTGTGGCATGGCCATGCCCTCTGCAGGGTGATTTCTCCCTATCCTTCTTTCTGTCTCTGGAGGTCACACATGTCCTTTGGCAAAAATCTTAAAAGAAAAAAAAAAAAAGAAACCCAAGGATCCCAAGGGTACCTGTCTAGGATAGGTGATCACACAAAAGGAATAGATATTAAAACAAAAAAATAGAGTATACATAGAACAAGAATGTTCTCGATTCCATCAATAATCCTTGGGCAGTAATAGGTAGGTGTTATGGTTTAGTTAACAATTTGTACTCCAAAGGGTCATGTGCCAGAATTTGGTCTTAGGAGGCAGTAATTACATGTGTTGGGAGTTGATTGTACTTGTGAAATGTTAAGTGAAAATTTAATTCATTCGAGGTGTCCCACACTGGGAGCTCTGGGTGTGATATTGTCATCAGGGAGAGGTCCCAATGATTTGAGCTCTGGTGGGTATAAAAGCACAGGAAAGGCCAGCAGGTGTTGTGATGGTTAAAGCACTGGATCCTACATGGCTAACTTCATGGTTCAAATTTCAGACCTGGCAGCTTCAAAAACATGGGGTAAACATGTGTGTGCATGCCCAAAATCCCAGAGAAAGGAAGAGAAGGGAATGCAGCAGTGTGGCCATCCCTCCAGTGGGTGATTTTTCACTTTCCCTCCCTCTCTCATTCTGTCTTCAGTGTACACATGCACCCTGTAGCAAAACATATTAAAAAGAAAAAAAAAAAAAAAAGCATAGGGAGTAATATCAGAGAGAAAGCCACATGGACACAAGACCATATTCTATTGAAAAATTCTGCTTTCTATCATTTTGTGATACCTTTGGGCTTTCCAATCACCAGAACTGTACATAAAGTTCTGTTTTATTTATAAATGACCCAGTCTCAGGTATTTTAATTAGCAATGCAATAAAGGACTCAGTAGGCTAATAAAAGAAGTGAAATCTCAGCTTATTTAAAGTCAAAACTAGATAAACAGAGTATCCCCTCAATCCTACGAAATTAAAATACATAAAATTTTTAGATGTGATTTTATAAAGCAAGTAATAAAATCGCCAGGGCTGGGACCAGCAGGTGGTATGGTGGTTAAGACGCTGGACACTCCCACATGGCTGAGTCCTGGATCTGGTGGCTTGCTTTCTCTCTCTCTCTCTGGTCAAATTAAAATAAATGAATAAATAAATTAAATTTTTTTAAAAATCGCCAGGAGGCAGCAGGTGGTACAAAGGTAACTCAGTGCTGTGATGCTGGGACTATGTGGAAGGATTCAAGGTTTGTGTCTCAAAGCTCCCCTATATCTGAGAGCAGCAGTTAGCATAATGACTATGTTGTCGGACTCCCTCGGAGTTGACCGCAGTTCGAGTCCTGGACCTGGTGGCTTAAACTCACGCCGGGCGCGTGTGCGTGTGTGCCCAAGATCCTGAGAGGAGAATGGAGGACAAGGGATTGTGGTGTGGCCATCCCCCCTGGGGGTTGTTTTCTCGCTTCCTATCTCTCTGTCTCTGTCTGTCTGGCGAGCTCACACGCCCTATAGCAAAAACCTCTCTAAAAAAAGAAAAAAAAAAAAAAAGTTCCCCTATATCCACAAGGCATATACCTAATTTAAAAGCCAGGGCCAGCCAAGTGATGTGGTGGTTAAGGTGGCTGGATCCCACACAGCCAACTTCGCACTTCCAGTCCCAGATCCTGCAGCTTGAATGACGCGCTGGGCATGAGTGAGTGTCCAAAATCCCAAGAGGACAAAGAAAGAAAAGGGACTATAGCATGGCCAGTCCCCCTGGAGGCGGTTTCTCATTTTTCCTCTCAACCCACTGTCTTTCTGTAGTGGGCACACATGCCCTATAGCAAAAACACTAAGACAGACAGACAGGAAGGAAGGAAGGAAGGAAGGAAGGAAGGAAGGAAGGAAGGAAGGAAGGAAGGAAGGAGAGAGAGATATAGATATATATATAGAGAGAGAGAGAGAAATACCACATTTCTGTGTTCTACCTAAAAGTAGTCAATAAATGAACATTCTCCAAGTTCCTGTTTCTTCTTACTATATTCAATTTTCCTTAGTTTACATATAAAAAAACAAATGGAAGCATACTGTCTAGACCAAGCAGATATTAGGCTAGTCAAAACTTTTAGGGATTAGTTCAAAGTATACATCTGAAAACAATAGTAAGTAGATTCTGTCTCAAGTATAACGTTTCTGAAACTATCACCTGAGAAACATATTTCAAATACAAAGGTATAAAAATTTTACCTGGGATATAAACAAGAAAAAGGTGGTAGAAATTAGAGGTTTTCTCATATTTGAAGATGATTATTTAGAAAAGATATTATACTGCATGGGGACCAGCAAGTGGCATGGTAGTTAAGGCGCTGGACACTCCCACATGGCCTACTGTGGTTCGAGTACCATATCTGGTGACTTGCTTTCTCACTCCACCCCCCATCTCTCTCTGGTCAAATTAAAATAAATGAATGAATAAATAAATTTAATAATTATTTTTTTTTTAAATAAAAAACTAAGAAAGAAATTATACTGCAAAGCATCTGCCACAGCACCTGGCACATATTAGTACATCATAAATGTATTTTATCCCTCCATAGATGAGGTAGAAAGATTATGACCAACTGCAGATGGTACAGAGACTTTGTTTAGGTTTTTTGTTTTAAGAGGTTTTTGTTTTGTTTTGTTTTGTTTTGTTTTTTCCCTATAGGGCATGTGTGCTCGCCAGACAGACAGACAGAGAGAGACAGAAAGCGAGAAATCACCCCCCAGGGGGGATGGCCACACCGCAATCCCTTCTCCTCCATTCTCCTCTCGGGATCTTGGGCACGCACACACAAGCACCCGGCTTGAGTTTTAAGCCACCGGGTCTGGGACGCGAACTAAGGTTGACTACGTGGGAGTCCAGCGACAGAGCCATTATGCTAACTGCTGGTCCCTAGGTTTTTGCCATAGGGCATCTCTGCTTGCCTGAGAGGGAAAGTGAGAACTCTCTGCACCCACAGATGGCCATACCACAATCCGTTCTCTCCCATTCTCTAGGGATTTGGGGCACCCACGCACAAGCATCCTGCATGATTTTCAAGCCACCAGGTCCAGCACCCAAATCATGGTCAGCCATGTGGCAATGCAGCTCCTTAAACACCACACCACCTGCTGGCCCCCAAAGACTTTTTTTCTTTTAAAGCGAGAAATCAGTAATAGAGATAAATAAGGGATTCAATGGCCTTACAAAACAGTGACTTCTCTGACATCGAAGTTATTTTAGTGAGACTTAAAGATGCTTGACCTGGGATGCTATAGAAGTTAATTCTTGACTATAAGAGTTTGAACCAAATGACCCCTAAATTTCCTTCTAACTCCTTAAGAAGTGATAACTAGGTAAATGATCACTGTTTTCCCTTTCCTCAAAAATATCACTTAATATAAACTGATAGGTTATCTTACCTATGAGATTCTTGCTCTCCTTTCATTTTCTCTACTTTTGATAACATATCATCAACTTTAAATGTTTTCCTGGAAGAAACAGATAAACAAAATAATAACTTCTCAACTGGGAAAAAAACAAACAAACTACACTTTATTGTCATAATAGGCAAAATGGAAATCTGAATTTCATTTTTTCAGTAAATTATAGATGGTTAGTCATAGCAGTATCACTAAACCAATGTATGTTACGATATAGTAGAAAAGTCTTCATATAGCCCTGTCATAAATGCAGATTTTTCCATAAAACCTTTTGTAATTATTTCCAAGCCAAAGTGATTTCTCCTTAGCTGAGGGACTTGACTTATACTTATTTAATCTCTGACATATGAAGTTTCTGTAAAAAAGGGTTTTTTTTAGGTTTTTGTCATAGGGTGAGAGCACTTGCCGGACAGTGATAGAGACGTATTCTATTAGATCTACATTTCTTCAAGGGAAGTCATTTATTGCTTGTTATAGTGCCTTACACAGGTAGATAACTGAGCATGTGTTGAACTGAGCCAAACAAATGCAAATTATGTATGTTTTGCCTTTTTTAATTTTGAGTTTGCTATAGGGTGAGTGCATTCCCCTGAGAGAGAGGGCGAGGAAAAATGAGAAAGCACCCCTACAGGAGGGATGGCCACGCCACGACCTCTTCTCCTCCATTTTCCTCTTGGGGTTCTGTGTACTCACGTAACATGTAACCGGCATGCTTTTCAAGCCAGGATCTAGGACTCCAACCACAGAATCAGCCATGTGGTATCTACTATGCCACTGGCTGGCTCAATTTATATTTTATAATTTTGAAACATTTATATTTCTATTAAGCAATCCAAACACTATGTACTAGCACCATTGCATAAAAATGGATATTCCATAAAATCCATGTACAGTTCATAAATCCTCAAAGATTACTAACAAAGCCTATGTTAAATAATACACATACTAAAAAGATGGCTGTCAATATCAGAAAAAAATTTTGAAGGGACATGGCCTTTAAATCAGAACAATGTTATTAGTTTTTTTTTTTTTAATCTTTTTTTAGTTTTTGCCGTAAGGCATGTGTGTACTTGCAGAAGAGACAGAGAGGGAGAGAAAGTGAGACAGTACCCTCCAGGGGTCATGACAGGCCACAATCCCTTCTCCTCTACATAATTTCAGGATTTTGGAAACACACATGCCCAGCATGTTTCCCAAGCTGCTGAGTCCAGGACTACAACCACGCAGGCATGTAGGTACTAATCACCTTAATGACCTTGCCCCTAAAATTATTAGCTTTTTGTTTTTTAAGTGGCTTTTGCTTTTTAAAAGGGTGCATGTGCTGGCCAGAGAGACACAGACAGTGAGAGGGAAAGTGAGAAATCACCTCCTGGGGGTGATGGCCACACCACAGTGCCTTCTTTTCCTCCTCCCAGATCTTGGGCATACACGCACACGTGCCCAGCATGATTTTCAAGTCATGCAGGCCCAGGACTCGAACTGCAACCAGTCATGTGGGAGTCCAGCAATGAACCACTTAGCCACTACTGGACCCTATTATTTGCTTTTATCCTCATAAATTTAAATTTATTTATTATTATTAACTTGTTATAAGACATGTGTGCTCACCAGAGAGAAAGACAGAGAAAGTGAGAAAGCAAGCCACCAGATTCAGAACTTGAACTGTGGCTGGCCATGTGGGAGTCCAACGCCTTAATCACTACACCACCTGCTGGCTCCCCTATTATTAGCTTTTAACTTGAAAAGTCTAAAATTAAAAAGTAGAAACTAAATTTAGTATAATCTCCCCAAAACAAAAGAATACAGTGTAAAACTTCTTTCTAGATCTTAAGTGGTCTACAATGTCCTAGAAATACATAAAGACTAAAAATCTAGACCCACACATGTTACTTGGAAGGAAGTCTCTCTCTTTATTCTCATATTCTCTTCCAATTTAGGGCTTGAAAGGTTAATGTAGTCCATATTAATTTATTACTTTGTAAAGTCTGAATGCAGATACCAGAAATTACCAGTATCTCATTACTCAAAAACATCTATTGTACTTAACTGACATACTAAAATTATCAGAAGAGAAATGTTAATGCAAATACATTACAGTAAAATACTAGAAAGACCAGAATTGATACGATCTATGATTAAGAATAGCCACTGTTAACAATTTTTTTTAAGGGTTTTGTCATAAGGCAAGAGAATTGGCAGAGAGACAGAGGCAAACTAAGAAATGACCCCCTGGGGGGGATGGCCCTATACAATACCTTCCCCATTCTCCTCTTGGGATTTTAAGTACACATGTACATGTGCCCAGCATAATTTTCAAGCCACAGGGTCTGGGACTTAACCACAGCCAACCATGTGGGAATACAATGCCTTAAACACCTTGCCACCTACTGGCCCCATAAAATAACTTATAAAGAAGCATCTCTTGGGAACCAGCAGTTAGCGTAATAGCTATATGTCACTGGACTCCCACATAGTCGACTGTGGTTCGTGTCCCGGACCCCGTGGCTTAAAACTCACGCCGGGTGCGTGTGCGTGCGTGTCCAAGATCCCGAGAGGAGAATGGAGGAGAAGGAATTGTGGCGTGACCATCCCCCCAGGGGGGTGATTTCTCACTTTCTGTCTCTATGTCTCTCTCTGTCTGGCGAGCGCACATGCCCTATAACGAAAACCTCTCAAAAAAAAAAAAAAAGCTTCTCTTTACTGGTAGAGTTACTACAAACTTGAAGATTAAAGTTTCACCCAGTAGTGCACAGTAAGAAGTATCTTATGAAGAAGAGCAATGTGTTTTTGGTATCTACAGGTAGAAAGGAAAATCTAAGACTCAGGTTGGTTATGAAAACCTTTCCCACATAAATATCGAAAGCTACCATTGAAGAGGGTGATGTTACCAAGAACTTTACAAAATAACTGGTTTGGGGCCAGTAGATGACAAGGTAGGTAGGTGCCGTACTTTCACATGGCTGACTGTGGTCTGAATCTTGGACCTGGTGGCTGCTTTCTCACTTTCCTTTTCTCTCTCATCAAATTTAAAAAATAATAAAAATTTTTTTAAAAAATAAAATTTTGGGACCAGCAGTTAGCGTAATGGCTGGGTCAACGGAATTCCATGTAGCTGACCACGGTTCATGTCCCGGACCTGGTGGCTTAAAACTCATGCCAGGCGCGTGTGCATGCATACCCAAGATCTCAAGGAGAATGGAAGAGAAGGGATTGCGGCATGGCCATCCTCCATGGGGGGTGATTTCTCGCTTTCTATCTCTCTGGTAGGAGCCAGGAGCCCCCCCTTAAAAAAAAAAAAAAAAAAAAAAAAAAAAAAAAATCTCCAAAAAATAAATAAATAAAATTTTAAGCCATAAGGTGTATCTTTTCCAAAATTTTCAAGTTATACAGAGAATAAATGAATAGATTTGCCTTACAACCATATGAAATGGAGATCATAATCACAACCCATCCTATCTTAAGAAAAATTGAAACAAATCATATAAGCAACTACAGACAAGCAGCTGCTCCCCAACACCAAGTATTTCTACTTTTTAAAAGAATTTTATTGGGACCAGCAGTTGGTGTAATGGCTGTGTCGCTGGACTCCCATGTAGCTGACCACAGTTCAAGTCCCGGACCTGGTGGCTTAGACTCACACCAGTGCGTGTGCGTGCGTGCACAAGATCCGGAGAGAATGGAGAAGGGACTGTGGCACCCTGGGGGGTTATTTCTCGCTTTCTATCTCTGTCTCTCTCTGACTTTCTGGCGAGTACACGCACCCTACAGCAAAAACCTCTCAAAAAAAAAAAATAGTAATTTTATCAATATTTTATTTTTAATTGGCTACAGGGCACGTGGACTCACCAGAGAAAAAGACAAAAAGAGACAGAGAAAGTAAGAAAGCAAGCCACCAGGGTCTAGGACATGAACCGCGGTTAGCCATGTGGGTATCCAGCCCTTTAACTACACCACTTGCTGGCCCCTAGTATTTCTACTTTTTAGAAAGGTAGCATTGGAGACCAGCAGGTGGTGTGGTGGTTAAGGTGCTAGCAGGTGGTGTAGTGGTTAAGGTGCTAGATGCTCCCACATGGCCAACCATGGTTCAAGTCCCATTCCTGGTGGCTTGCTTTCTCACCGTCTCTCTTTCTCTCAGGTCACACTAAAAATAAAGTTAAATAAATAATTCGTACTTAAAAAAAGAGGCAAAAAGCGGCAAGAAAGTCATACCGTAATTTCTTATCCTTCATTTCTTCCTCCTTTTAAGATTTAGGGTGCACACACATGCCTGGCATGTTTTACAAGCCACTGGACCTGGGGCTTGAACCACATGGTTGGCCTTGTAGGATCCAGTTACCTTAACCACTAGGTTACACGCTGGCCCAATTATGTTAAATCTTTCCTTTCATTAAAACCTTCTGGGAGGGGAGCCAGCAGGTGGTGTGGTGGTTACAGACGCTGGATTCCCATGTGGTCAACTGTGGTTTGAGTCCCGGACCCAGTGGCTTAAACTCACGCCAGGCACGTGTGCATGCATGCCCAAGATCCTGAGAGGAGGATGAAGGAGACGGGACTGCAGCATGGCCATACCCCATGGTGGGTGATTTCTCGCTTTCTGTCTGTCTCTATCTTTCTGGTGAGTACACGTGCCCTATAGCAAAAATCTCTCAAAAAATTTTTTTTCTAAATCTAAGTGCATCATTTTCCTGTCATGTTTCTTGCTACAGAAACTTGAAGCCTACTTAACAAGCAGTATAAGTCTCTTAAAAGTCTAGTTTCAAAGCCTACTGGATAACTTAATGGCTTTATAAGGCAAGACTATAACAATAGCAAATGCTTACCAAGTTCTCTCCTTTGAACTAATTCACTTACATGTTAATAAATATAATCTTACATGACAAGAACTTATATTCCAATTTCATATGATTTTTAAATGCTACACAGCAAAAACAAGCTGTTCAGCACCTCCAGACTCCACTTTAAGATGAGATCATTGGGACCAGCAGTTAGCATAATGGCTATGTCGCTGGACTCCCATGTAGTCGACCGCGGTTCAAGTCCCGGACCCGGTGGCTTGAACTCACGCTGGGCGCGTGTACGTGCATGCCCAAGATCCCGAGAGGAGAATGGAGGACAAGGGACTGCGGTGTGGCCATCCACCCTGGGGGGTGATTTCTCGCTTTCTGTCTCTCTCTCTGTCTGGCGAGCGCACGCGCCCTATAGCAAAAACCTCTCCAAAAAAAAAAGAGATCATTAAGACTTTGTCTTTATGAACAATCATCGTACTGACTTCAAATGTATTTCCCCTTCAGTGTATTTTATATTCAAGATATAAAATGAAACTTTCTATCATTATAGAAACTAATTTGTTACTGTTAGAGATGAGAAATATTCAAAACTTAACTTTAAATTTTATGCATTAAAGTTAGTTACCTGAGTACTTAGTATTTAAATCTGCTACTTCTAGCAAACTTTAACATAACTACTGGTACAGAATGAGTCAGTAAAATCACTTCATTACTATTCATTACTACTATACTATCTTCTATGAGAAAACAAGCAAGTAATAAATGGGGATTTATACAAACAACACTATTAAAAATCACTTTTCAGGTTGTGTCGCTGGACTCCTACATGGCTGACCATGGTTTGAGTCCTGGATCTGGAGGCTTGAAACTCATGCTGGGCATGTGTGCCAAAATCCCGAGAGAAGAGAGAAGGGATTGCAATGTAGCCATCCCCCAGGGAGTGATTTGTTGCTTTCTGTCTGTCTCTCCAGTGAGCGCACACACCCTTACAGCAAAAATATCTCTCGGAAAAAAAATAACCCCACTATGCAACCAACCCAAATAAATAAATAAATAAATAATTCAACTAATAACTCTTTTCACTTTGGTTTTCATATTTAATTAATTAAAAATAGTACTTTAAATCAAAACTTTAACATGGTTTGATTATCTTCAAATAAGATTCATAAGATGTACCTTTTGATGTTTGTTCTGGAGTTTCGATGAGACATGTAAGTAAGAGTTCTGTGCAAAAATATTGGCTATAAAAAAAGTTTTAAAAATATTAAAATTAAATACAGATGAAGTCATAAGAAATAATACTGATAAATGTCAAAGTCTACTTACCGCTATGAGATTTCGAGTTCGAAGAAATCTATAGATTTGTGTTGGTTCTAAACAAGAAACAAAATCCAA
The DNA here is from genome assembly GCF_000334495.1 of Tupaia belangeri chinensis. Lineage (NCBI taxonomy): Eukaryota > Metazoa > Chordata > Mammalia > Scandentia > Tupaiidae > Tupaia > Tupaia belangeri. The sequence goes on along the minus strand of NW_006159909.1, from coordinate 650,244 downwards.
ACATTATCTAAACTTCTTACTTAATTTGTCAGGAAAGTATTCATCCAGTCCATGTTTAACTAATACAAACCAATCATCTATTATGGAAATCATGTACCAAATATTTGTATCAAGGAAATTGGTATGCATGAAAAGAGCAATAGACATCTGGGATGGCTACTGTTACTGTGCACAACTGAAGAGCAAGTAATATTCACTTAATTTAGCTAATTTAAACTATAACCCATCTCCTTCCAAAAAGTAGTTGAAAGAAGACAGCTGAATTTGACAAAATATTTTTGGATGCCAAACAACATGAAAATGTTACTTTTTTTGGGGGGTGGGGAGGTTTCTGCTATAGGGCACAAGCACTCACCAGAAAAACAGAGACAGAAAGCTAGAAATCACACCCCCCCAGGGGATGGCCACTGCCGCAATGCCTTCTCCTCCATTCTCCTCTGGGGATCTTGGGCACACAAGCACACATACACAGCATGAGTTTAAGCCACCAGGTCTGGGACTTGAACTGCAGTCAACTACATGGGAGTTCAGCAACATAGCCATTACACCAACTGCTGGTCCCTAAAATTTTACTTTTTAACTGACCATTTTTAAAATGTGTAAAGTAGGGCCAGCAGACGACATGGTGGTTGAGGCACTGGACTCCCACCCATGGTTCATGGTTTGAGTCCAGGGCCTGGCAGCTTGCTTTCTCACTCCTCCTACCCCCGACCCTGTCTCTCTCCAGTGAGCATATATGCCCTATAGCAAATTTTAAAATAATAGTAATAATAAAATAATTCTTTTTTTTTTTTTGGAGAGATTTTTGCTATAGGGCGCGTGTGCTCACCAGACAGAGAGAT
>NW_006159909.1:646663-649335 GCF_000334495.1 Tupaia belangeri chinensis | reverse complement strand
CACGCCGTGATCCCTTCTCCTCCATTCTCCTCTCGGGATCTTGGGCACACACACACACACCCACACACACACACACACGTGCTCAGCAAGAGTTTAAGCCACCACGGTCAGCTACCTGGGAGTCCAGCGACATAGCCATTACACTAATTGCTGGTCCCTAAATAATTTTTTTTTTAAAAAGTGTAATGGCTATGTCACTGAACTCCCATGTTGTCGACAGTGGTTCGCATCCCAGACCCAGTGGCTTAAAACTCACACCTGGCATGTGTGCGTGCATACCCAAGATCCCGAGAGGAGAATGGAGAAGAAGGGATCGTGGCATGGCCCTCCCCTCTGGAGGGGAGTGATTTCTCCCTTTCTGTCTTTCTGGCGAGCGCACATGCCCTATAGCAAAAAACCTCCCAAAAAAAAAAAAAAGTGTATACTAGGGGCCAGCAGGTGATGTGGTGCTGGATTCCCACATGGTTAACTGCAGTTGGAGTCCCAGACCTGGCGGCTTGCTTTCTCACTTTCCCTTTCTGTCTGTCTCCATCTGGTCAAATTAAAATAATAATGACAAATGGAAATAAATAATTCTTTTTTCTTTTAATTATTTTATTTAACTTTATTTATTCATTTACTTTAATTATCTAGATAGCCTAATATAGATATGATAAAAATACATCAATACTGAAAGTCTAAGACACATAATTTTAGTTACAATTCTCAATGAATTTTTCAATTAAATTTTTACCTACTTTGCTCAATGTAAATATTATTTCAATATATAAATACCACTACAACACAAACTGGTTAACTGAGATTCTCAAAATGATCTTAATGCTTAAAATTATTTAAATTTGGGGACTGGCAGGTGGCATGGTGGTTGGAGCGCTGCACTCCCACATGGCTGACCACAGTTCAAGTCCCAGACCTGAAGGCTTGCTTTCCACACTTTCTCTCTCTCCTCCTTTCTCTCTCTCGTCAAACTAAAAAATGATAATGAGTTTTTAAAAGTAAATAAAATAATTTATGAAATTATTTAAATTTAAAGTTAGTTAAAACTTATGTTCTATGTTATAAAGGACTTAAGGATGAACAATACTTACACATACACCATCAAACCAGTTACATTAATGACCTGTTAGTACCACGTTTCTTTAATAACTATATTAATAATTACATTAAAGCACTTAAACTTCTCAGAAGCTTTGATCAATACTGGAGAAAAATCAAGTTTTTGTGACTATATCTATCTCTAACGACAGCTGACTTCTCCATGGTAGACTCCTCAGAGATCAGATCGTTAAAACTATCTCAGAAGATTTGTCTTCTCTCATTTGGGGAGAACTTTTAAGATTTCCACTTAATCTTCAGCTAGTTTAGTTTCAGCTTCAAATTAAACTAAAAGGAGATGAGATATTTTAGAAAGGGTATAAAGAAGTATGCTTACTGTCACCACTATCCTTCAGTTATTCATCCTATTTCTAATTAAAGTCTCTCCAGATGTATAAAAGTTTATTAAGCAAAAGAATAACAAAAGTCTTCACAAGCAAGTTCAATATTTGTTTCAATAAAAACTGAAATTCCTTGTATTAAATTCCAATTATAATCTCAGGAAGCATTAATCAAAGAATGAAGCATATCAAACAATGTAATAATGTCTTTCTAAGCACAGCTGATACCATACCCTTAACATATGCCACAGTAAAACTAAGTAAGACATTCAGCAGTACAGCCCAGTTTATTCAAGTTTCTGTAAGATATTTAGCTATTAAAAATCACCCAAATGTTAACATTCACACAAAAGCAAAAACAAAACAGAACAAACAAAAAGCCATCTGGATATAAAGTTCATTAATGAACACTTAAGAACATGATGTTTTTAATAAATGCTATTGTTTCCAGACACCTTGCTCCCCTTTCCAAATGTCAGTTTCGCCTTCCAAACAGACTTTAAAATCAGAAATCGATATTTTTTAAAATGTCCCCAGAATTAAGACAAATACAAAGAACAGAATTCCGAGGTCGACTCCAGAAAAGCAGCTTGACCACTACCTACCTGACTTAAGTGTACATATCCACAAAATGGGTGGATTTGCAAGGTTTAAAGCATCAAAAGGTGCCATATTCACATGCAGCACCACGTTAGCGCCAAGGCATTTCGGACTAATGACAATTTCTTTGGCTGTAGCTGCACGCTCTCTCTCTCAGCCTTAATTTTGCCCCTCACCATCTACACCCCAGACGCCAGCATTTCCAGAGTACCAGAGGCTTGAAAGAGAACAAGAACTAGTCTTGGGACCTGACTGCATCCTCAGTTCAACTGTAACCCCCTCGCCTAAAATAAGCTTGCTCTCAACGTGGAGTCCCGGTGCTGAACCTCTGGCGTAAATCTTCGGGGGGTCGAGAACCTGCCCTGGACCCCCTGTTCCTCCTCCCCCAAGAACGGAGACTTCGGATCCCCTGAGCTGTATTCCTGAAGGGGGGACACCCTCTCAACCTTTCCCTCCACTCCCGAATCAAGACTCCCGGTGAGGAAGGGGGCCCGGGAGAGTGTCCCGTCCCCCGGAGGCTGGACGAGCGGGGACCCTTGCCCTCAGAGCCTCATACACACTCACTCTCAAAGGCCTGGAGGAAAAGCTCGTGGTCAGCCTGGACGTGCTCCATTTTCGGCTTCTTCACCGGTAACA
>NW_006159909.1:627285-646588 GCF_000334495.1 Tupaia belangeri chinensis | reverse complement strand
CCAGCCCCCCGCCCGCCCCCCACCGCCGCCGACCCCCCGAAGCCGCCTCCCCCGGACCCCGCGCTGGGGCCCGAGCCGCCCCCTCCCCCACCGCCGTGCTTCTGAGGCGCCATCGCGGTTCCTGCCTCCTCCCCCCGCCAGCTACCCGCCGGGCGGCCCCGGAGAGTAAGCGCCTGCAATACCAACCGCTCGCCCCAGCAGGCTCCGGCGGACCGAGGGGGGAAGGAGGAGAGAGGGGAGGAGAGGGGAAGGGAAGGGAGGAGGAGAGGAGGGAAGGAGGGAGGAAAAAAAAAGTGTCTCCTCAGAGCCCCGCTCCGCTCCGGAGGCCGCTCACCCTACCCTGTCCTCGCTCCGCCCACTCCCCCCCGCCCGGCGCTCTGATTGGCCAGCGGGAGCGCCCGCCGCCCGGCCGGCCCGCCGGTTGGCCCGTGCGCGCTGCCGATCGCGGGCCCGGCCGCCTCTTTGAACTGAATTCGCGGGAAAATTAGGGGTCGGAGCGGCCTTCCTGCTGGCCCCGGTGCATTGTGGGGAGAGAGGGACCCAGAGAGGGCTTAGGGAGCCGTTTCTGGGCTTCTGAGCGTCGTCAGTCGCCGCCCCAGAGGGGTACAGGACCCCTGAAGGGAGACAGGCCTCTGAGGAACTGGGGGCGCGGGGCCTGTTAAATGAACTGAAACCCATTACGGATCAGCGAGTCTCTAACTTCCCTGGAAGGGGCCTGGCTGGGGTTGGTGTGCCCACGGTCCGAGTCGCGTCTCAGCTGAGGACTCCCGGGGTGGAACCACATCCCCTGGCCCCTCGTCACCACGTGCCCCGACGCACCCATGGCCGGATCCCACCCGTCACGGTCAAGGGGTTTTGGCTCTTGCTGTCGGATACGACTGAGGTCCACCGAAGGAGCGAGTTCTGTTGCAGCAGTCATGTTCTATAGAAACGAGGAAAACTATTTAATGTAGGTGATGTGAAGCTTCAGGGTCGTTACTGACAGAAATCTTGTCTTCCCATGATGAGAGCAAAGTCTAGAATTTGATTTCCACCTCCTAGACAAGCATAGGCTAGAGTAGTCGGAGGGAAAACCAGGGTGATTTCTTACAAATCTGTACACTCTCCTTGAGAACCTATTCATTCGCGCTGAAAAACACTAGAGGGAACCGGTATTTTACCGGTCTCGCTTAAAAAGATAAATACATAGGCCGGATTCATTCTTTTGATACAGGTTGGCTTCGAGTTGTATTCTTAGAGATTTGAATTTCAAGTGGAAAACGATGATTTCTAAGGGTATTCTTCCATTTCAGATCCTGTGATTTTATGTTACATTAAAATGAAACATTAAATTCAAAAAATCACAATCTACAAGTATAGAACCATTTCATACTTTGAAAAGCATTTTTCAAATGTCTACTTCGGATTTTTCACAGTTAGTTGCAAAACACTGTTTACAAAGCAAGTGTCTGGAATGGTTATTCATGTTTACAAAACTAGTTATCTTTGAAAATTTTTTAATATCTAAGAGGTACTGATTTTATCAAAGTATTTGCTACTTAAGAAAGTGAGGTCTACAAAAGATGCTTTTAAAATAAAATCCAGCATTTTAGGAACATGTAAAATTCGGTATACTTTCTGATTTTTAAGGACAGCGTATCTTTTATATTTGAGACAGATTGTTCAGAATGCTCTTATTTGTTGTATTCTCTGTTCTCTGCATTTTAAAACATTTTTCTTTTTTTACAAAAGAAGTTTATATCTCTTTTTAGCTTTCTGAAATAAACCATCTCTGAAGCCTGTGGGTTTTTAGATCTTTCAAATTACTTGTTTTAAGCTTTACAAGGTTAGGAAATGAGGTTTCATTTCATCAGTTCAGTAAGAATCTAGAGAGTTCAATCACACTAAGCAAATCACAAAATATCAGATTACAAGCCAAAATGCTTACTTATTAGTTAATAGTGAACATAACTGGCAAAATGCCTAGCTTTCATCATTCATACAGGGCTTTCCCTTTGGGGGGACAGTGTGAGGAGGATAGAGGAGATACAGTCAAAAGAAAAAGAGTGGTAGATTATCATAAATCTTTGATGAACAGAGAAATTAATATAAAAGAATTGATTCTGTGAAGAACAGGGTAGTTTCTTGCTTTGTCACTCTCTGGCAAGTGCCTGCGCTCTGTGGTAAAAAACAAAAACAAACAAACAAAAAACACTTTAAAAAGAAACAATACCATCGTATCATTCTCAGGTTGGACAGGGGTATCTGTGAGGTTTTATGTACAGTAGCTAACCAGTATTGGTCATGAGAATCAACTCCAACCATGCTATGACAAAGGCATAGCAACTCACTTTTGGAATCTCCTTTATCTAGAATGGGTGTAGAACATGGAAAAAAAAAATCTTAGTACATTGGACAAGTTTGAATGAATTGAAACATTATCTTAGTTACATCATAATCTTCTAATCAGATATGTAAAGCATTTACAGATCATCTGTGGCTAACTTATTTTGTATTGCTCTTTCTAAAAGTTGAGTGACAACTATTTTTGAAGTTTGTGATACCAAGTCTGTCAATAATAGATCGTGTTTAATTCCCCTACCTCATGCTTAATTTGAGTTGCTTCCTAAGAGTTATGCTTTTGTTTGCATGTCATGCCAGTATTTAAACTGTAAACTCCTAAAAAACGAAGATCTGTTCTTTTATATTTCTTAACACTAGCTATGTGGGAAGGAGAATAGCAGTCATTTTTTTTTTCTTTTTTTTGGAGAGGTTTTTGCTAAAGGGTGCGTGTGCTCGCCAGACAGAGACAGAGAAAGTGAGAAATCACCCCCCAGGGGGGATGGTCATGCTGCAATCCCTTCTCCTCCATTCTCTTGGGATCTTGGGCACGCATGCACACGCGCCGGGCGTGAGTCTAAGCCACTGCGTCCAGGACACAAACCATGGTCGACTACGTGGGAGTCCAATGACATAGCCATTATGCTAACTGCTGGTCCCGAGAATAGTAGTCATGTTAACACTTCACTATAATCAGTATGCTTTTATGGATATTTATCTCACTTTTTCATAATGGTCCTATGAAGATGCCATTATTTCTACTTTACAACCGACAAAATATGGTCAGAGAGGTTGACATGCTCAGAGCAATGACTTGAAACCAGGTTTTCTAACTCCAATAGTTCCAATTTTTATGCTCTTTTACAATCACAATGAGTTATCCTTAGTAAAGCACCATGAACTGTTTAAATTAGTTTTAAAATCTCAGGGTCACATAGCATCTCTTACTAAAGAAAACAAACTAAACAACTTTCGTATTTCTCCCTATTATCTACTATTTCATTAGTGCTCATATTTACCTATACAAACTTTTATACTAGGATTTTTAGCATTTTTTTTGTGCTATGGACCCCTCTGTCAGTCTAGTAAAGCCTATTGATCCCTCTTTATAAAAGATGTATAAATGTGGGGCCAGCAGGTGGCATGGTGGTTAAGGGTGCTGGACCCCCACATGGCCAACCATGGTTTGAGTCCTGGACCTAGTGGCTCGCTTTCTCTCTTTTCCTCTCTCTCTCTCTCTCTCTCTGTCCCTCTCTGGTCAAATTTAAATAAATAAATAAAGTTAAATAAAATATTTCTTTTAAAAAGAGATACAGGACCAGCAGACAGCATAATGGCTACATTGCTGGACTCCCATGTAGTCAACCGTAGTTCGAGTCCCATACCCGGTGGCTTAAACTCATACCAGGCATGTGTGCATGCATGCCCAAGATCCTGAGAGGAGAATGGAGGATAAAGAATTGTGGCATGGCCATGCCCCCTACGGGCTGATTTCTCACTTTGTGTCTCTCTGTCTCTTTCTGGTGAACGCACGCACCCCAAAGCAAAAACCTCTAAAAAAAAAAAAATGCATAAACATAAAATGTATCATATTATAAAGGAAATAATGATAATATCATGCTGTTATCAAAATAGTAAAACCTGAAGTTGTACTATAAGTGCTTCTTTGTGAAAATGCTAAATAAGATCCAGCAGCAAGTCAGACAACTATCAAATTTCAAAAGTAGCGATAAAGATAAGTAATGTTTTGCCATACCTGCAAGAACTGTAATGTGATACAGAAATACCCATGATTTCTATTGGTAACAAAGCCACAGGCATTACTGTTACTACTGTGACTTGTCACCTATACTAATAGTTGAAGGAAATATTAAATGTCAGAGGTTAGTGTAAGTAGAGAGAGAAATTTTTTTTCGTATCCAAGTTCACACACTCCCTGAATCCTATTCAAGTGAAGAATCTCTGTGTTATAGCAGTAAGTCTTTTTCTTTCAACTTTGCTATAAGCTCTTAGGGGCAGTCGTGATGGATAATTTATCTTAGTTACTGAGATGTCTATCTGTGTGCCTGGCATAGAAGAGGGTCTCATCCAATGAGTCTTGATGAATAAGTATGGACAATAATGTACAAATATAAATTATGATAATGATTGTGTACTTAGTAATGTACCAGGCAATATTTTTTAAGAGGTTTTTGCTATAGGGCGTGTGTGCTCGTCAGAAAGACAGAGACAGAAAGCGAGAAATCCCCCCCCAGGGGGGATGGCCATGTCGTAATCCCTTCTCCTCCATTCTCTTCTCAAGATCTTGGGCACACACGTGCACACATCTGACGAGAGTTTTAAGCCACCAGGTCCAGGACACGAACCGCAGTCGACGACGTGGGAGTCCAGCAACATAGCCATTACGCTAACTGCTGGTCCCAACCAGGCAATACTTTTTAAAAATTTTTGGAGAGGTTTTTGCTATAGGGCGTGTGTGCTCGTCAGAAAGACAGAGACAGAAAGCGAGAAATCACCCCCCCAGGGAGGATGGCCATGCTGCAATCCCTTCTCCTCCATTCTCCTCTCGGGATCTCAGGCACACATGCACACGTGCCTGACATACGTTTAAGCCACCGGGTCCGGGACTTGAACTGCAGTCAACTGCATGGGGGTCCAGCGACATAGCCATTATGCCAACTGCTAGTCCCAATATTTAAATTTTTTAACATTTTAACTCTTTCAATCCACACACCAATCCCTCTGAGATAGAAACTGTTAGTATCTTCATTTTACAGATGAGGAGACAAGTCTTATTAAATAAATTGCACTAAGAAGTAGAGCTAGAATTCTAACCAGGCAGTTTGTCTCTAGATTCCTCACTCTTGACCATCATACCACAAAACCTGAGAGTTTTAGAGGTATATAATAGACATTACATGTGTCTTTTTTTTTTTTTTTTAAGTTTGCTACAGGGTGTGTGCACTGGTTAGAGACAGAGAAGAGACAGAGAGAGAGAGAAAGTGAGAAAGCACTCTCCAAGGGGAGATGGCCACACCTGAATCTGTTCTCCATTTCTCCTCTGAAATTTTGCACATATACGCATCTTTACCCAGCATGTTTTCCAAGCCACTGGGTCCCGGATCAAATTGCTCATTGTCAGCCATGTGGGATCTAGCTGCCTTAACAGTACACCACCACCTAACCCTGACACATATAATTTTTAGGTCAAGAAGGATGAGTAAATATTACTTCTTATGTACTAGAATGAATAATCATCGATATAAATACATTTGCCCAGAGAAAGAGAGAAAACCCCCAAAATGGCAAATTTTTTTCCTTTTCACTAATACAGTGCCATTCTGTTCTCCATTCATCCTCATCACCTTAAGGTGAAGTGCTGAGACTCTTAAAATAAGCCAACTAATGGTGTATCAGGAAAAAAATGTTCCTCTTGCTTTGAGGAAACTACATTGTTACATTTGATAAGTTCTGGTTTAAAAATGGCTTCCCAGGGCCCCGCAGGTGGTGTGGTTGTTAAAGATGCCGGACTCCCACATGGCTGGCCACGGCTCAAGTCCCAGATCTGGCAGCTTGCTTTCTCACTTTCCCTCTTTCTGTGTCTCTCTCTGGTCGAATTAAAAAATATTATTAACAAATGGAATTAAATAAGTAAGTTTTTTTTAAATAGTTTCTCAGGTAAAAGTAGTAATGACCTAAAAAGTAATGAAAGAAGCAATCTCCACAGTCCTACTTGAAACTTAAAACCCAAAGTTTACTCATTTTTGTTTCCTTTGTTTAGGGAAGAAAAACATGAGAACCACGGAAGAGTCACTGTGCATTATGGGGCTTTCATAATAAACCTCTGATTTGTGTGTGTGTTTATGTAGAGTTAACTAGACATAATAAGGATGGTAGTAAGTCATTGTTAGAACCCCTGGGACTAGAAGAAACTTGACACTAATAACCTGAGGAAGGAAAAAACCACCTGAGCCAAATTGGAAATATCTAAACCTGAATTTTGGAAGTTTACATCTGAAGATAACTGTTGTGCCTGTTTTTAAACTGTGGGACAAGTTGTTTTATATTTGATTTTTAAACAAAAGTGAACCGGTATGTATTGAGCATTTTGTCCATATGACAATCATAACCAGTAATGTTAGTTGCTATTGGTAACCCCTCTTACACATGTGTAACTGAATCTCAGTGATTAACTCTCCAGTCATTCCACAGTTTGTAAGAGGGAGAAAGCTGGTATTTAAACCCAGATGCAGGGGACTCAAAACCCCATGTGTTTTCCAGTACAGTTAATATAGCCAAGCTATCTTCCTGGAAGTCCCAGAATTTCAGCAAGCTACCCATGGAGATGAGGCTGCAATATGACGGGCATCTCATTCCATCTTCAATCAGAACTGTTCTGTTTTATGTTTTGTAATTCACTTGGAGATAATGGTTCTACTTGCTAAAATTTTTTTTTTTCAAAAACCACTGCATTACACTGTGCTGCCTCCCCAAGTCTGATAATAAGAAAAACAATGAGCTAAAATGGCATTAATAGTATATTCTGGATTACACTCACCTCAAAAATTGACAGCATTAAAATAAACTGGGGTCAGCAGGTGGTGGTTAAGGCACTGGACTCCCAAATGGCTGACCACAGTTTGAGTATCAGACCTGGCGTCTTGCTTTCTCACTTTCCCTCTCTCTCTCTTTGTCTCTCTCTGGTCAATTTTTTAAAATATTTTATTTAATTTTATTTATTCATTCATTTATTTTAATTTGACCAGAGAGAGACACACAGGGAGAGAAAGAGAGAGAGGGAGGGCGGGAAGTGAGAAAGCAAGCCACCAGGTCTGGGACTCAAACCATGGTTGGCCATGTGGGAGTGTCCAGCACCTTAACCACCGCGCCACCTGCTGGTACCCTCTCTGGTATAATTTTTAAAAATAAAAATAATTATGAATAAAATTAAATAATTCTTTTTTTTCTTTTTGGAGAGGTTTTCGCTATAGGGCGTGTGTGCTCACCAGACAGACAGAGAGAGACAGAGAGACAGAAAGCGAGAAATCACGCCCCAGGGGGGATGGTCATGCCGCAATCCCTTCTCCTCCATTCTCCTCTCGGGATCTTGGACACGCATGCACACACGCCCAGCGTGAGTTTTAAGCCACCCGGTCCAGGACGCGAACCGCGGTCGACTACATGGGAGTCCAGCGACATAGCCATTATGCTAACTGCTGGTTCCCAAAATTAAATAATTCTTTAAAAAAAATAATAAACCTAGAGAGGGCCAGCAGATCACATGGTTTTTGAGGTGCTGGATACCCATAGGGTCGACGGCTGTTCAAGTCCCTGATCCAGGAGCTTGTGACTCATGCCAACTGTGTGTGCATGCGTGTTCAAAATCCTGAGAAGAGAGTGGAGGAGAAGGGATTGTGGGATGGCCATCTCACCTGGTGGGTGGTTTCTCACTTCCTCTCTGTCTCTCTGGTGGACGCATGTACCCTATAGCAAAAATCTCTTAAAAAAAAAAAAAAAAAAACTCTGCATGGGGTCAGCAGGTGGAGTGTAAATGAGTTGCTGGACTCCCACATGGCTGACAGTGGTTCAAGTCCCAGACCTAGCAGCTTGCTTTCTCACTTTCCCTCTTTCTCTCTCTCTGTTCCTCTCTGGTGAGTGCACATGCCCTATAGCAAATTAATAATAATAATAATAAATAGATTTAAAGAAATAATTAGATAGAAAAAAGTTTTAAAAATCTATGCTAAGAGTAATAAAGATTTGGGAACCAGCAGTTAGCGTAATGGCTGTGTTGCTGGACTCCCACGTAGTCGACTGCAGTTCACGTCCCGGACCCGGTGGCTTAAAACTCACGCCGGGTGCGTGTGCGTGTGTGCCCAAGATCCCGAGAGGAGAATGGAAGAGAAGGGATTGTGATGTGACCATCCCCCCTGGGGGGTGATTTCTCGTTTTCTGTCTCTATGTTTCTCTCTGTCTGTCTGGCGAGCGCACGCGCCCTATAGCAAAAAAGTAACCTCTCCAAAAAGAGTAATAAAGATTATAGGGGCCAGCAGATCATGTAGCAGTTACATTGCTGGACTCCCACATGGCCGACCACCATTTGAATCCTGGACCCAGTGGCTTGCAACTCACATCAAGCACGTGTGTATTTGTGCCAAAATCCTGGGAGGAGAATGGAGAAGGGATTGCAGTGTGGCCATCCCACCCTGGGGAGGTTGATTTCTCACTTTCCCTCTCACTGTCTCTGTCTCTGTGTCTCTCTTCACCGAGCACACATGCTTTAAGGCAAAAACCTCTACAAAAAAAGAGAAAGGATTATAAATATTACTTTGTTCCATGATAATTAAAAACTAATAGAAAAGATCATTCTGGGGGCCAGCAGGTAGTGTAGTGGTTAAAGGCTGGAATCCCACTAGTTGACTTTGGTTCTAGTCCTGGAGCAGGTGGCTTGAAACACACTGGGTGCATGTGCATGTGTACCCAAAATCCCAAGAGGAGCTTGGAAAAGAAGTGTTTGCAACATAGTCATCCCCCCCCGGGAGGTTATTTCTTACTTTCTGTCTCTCTGGTGAGTGTAGGCACTCTATAGCAAAAATTTCTTAAAAAAAAAAAAAATCATTCTGTATGTATCTGATGTATGCCCTGCACAGAAAAAAAATTCTTTAGTCTTGCTGTTATTACTTCTCATCTTGTGTGAACTTATTGTCTCCAAAATAAATGTTTTCTTCATTTTCTAAGAAAAAAAGAGTATTACTATGTCTCTATCATTCATAAATTATATCAACATAAGATATTATACTTCTATAATACTGCTGTAGTCTGGATTTCCACTTAAAATTTATAAATTTACCATTGTTTCACAATTGTCGATTCCTATTGTTAATCAAAACAAATTAAGAGATACAGGCCTTTATCTCTTTTTTTATGTTACTTTAGTTTTGCTATAGGACATGTGCACTGCTGAGAGCGGTGTGAGAAAGCATCCCCCTAGGGGTGGGAGATGGCCATGCTGCAATCTCTCCTCTTTCATTCTCCTCTCAGGATTTTGGACATGTGCGTGCATGGCACACACATATGCCCGGAGTGTTTTTCAAGCCACCATGTCCAGGACTTGAACTGCAAATGTGAGTTCCAGCCTCCCTAACCACATGCCACTAGCTGGCCCAGACCTTTAACTACTTATTATTATATTGTTTTTATTTCTATGATGTGATTTTTGTTTGAAGATATATTAAGCAATTACTATTTAGGAATTAATTTGTTAGATGAAAACAAATTATAGAGAAAGAGAAAACTCAGAGTATTTAGCTTAAGCCTCTTTTATACATCTGAAGAAACTGGGCCCCAGAGTTTAAAGTAATTTGTGAAGATAACTGGGGAGGTTAAATGTGTGTTGAGAAAGAGTCTGTAGGGCTGAAAGGTTATGGAAGGGTTTTTTCTTGGCTTTTATATCCATTGCTCTTTGGGACGTTTCATATGCTGAAAACAAGTCCTATCCACGTTATTCTATTCAGAATTTTATTTCTATTTGCACGGTGTTCAGTAGACCTAATTCCTGGGGGAATGTTGCTATTACTCCCAAAGTAGTTTTTTTTCTTCATATTCATGGCTTCCTATCTCTCTCTTTAAAAAAAAAAAAGAATTGTTTTATTTAACTTTATTTATTTATTTTAGTTTGAGAGAGAGAAAGCCTATCTCTTAATTTTAATCTGTAGGAAGATAATACCTCTGATCCTGTAATCATCTGAAATTTGCTGTAAAACAATAGAAAGGCATTATCATTTTATATTCCCTGTGATAGTTATCACTCTAACTTAAATGGTGGCACGGAAAATGCTAACAACAACTTATTCATGTGACCAATGTGAGAAAGTTGTTACCTTCATGGTTGAGCTAAATAAGAGAGGTGTCCTGAAAAGACCACAGAATGATTTAGCAGCTGTTTTTGATAGAACAACACAGTGCTTATATGTTGCCGCTGGGATAGTTTGTACTCTATGTGCCTGGAAAAATTCCTTGAGATTATAAAAACATTCAACAATAGAGTTCAGAATTATGTAACCATTTTCACCCTAGAGGCCCTGTAAAAAGAGGGACTGATTAGAGGAGTAGGGTTTCTTTATATCAATATAAATTGGGTTTCTGTAATTTTAGTAGTTCAGAATCAAATTAACACCCAGAAGTCAAGAGATTTTAATTTGAATGAAGCAACTTCTCTCTCTCTCTCTCTCAAATCTTGCCAGAGGGCATGTGCATTTGCCAGAAAGAGAGAGAGGAGAGGAAAAGCATCCCCATTAGGGAATGGTCACACTGCAATCCCTTCTCCTCTGTCTCCCTCCTTTTGAGATTTTGGATAGGCACCTGGCATGCTTCTCAGGCTGCTGGGTTCAAGACCCAAACTGCACTATTGGCTATATAGGATCCAGCTACCTTAACTACCATGGCATGGACTAACCCAAGAGTTCTCTCTCTCTTTTTTAAAAATATTATTTCATTTAACTTTATTTATTTATTTAAATTTTACTAGAGAGGTACAGAGTGAGAGAAAGAGAGAGAGGGAAAGTGAGAAAGCAAGCAGCAAGATCCAGGAATTGAACCATGGTCAGCCATGTGGGAGTTCAACGCCCTCTACCACTAAGCCACCAGTTGGCCCTAGACCAGTGATTCTTGACTACAATGAAATCTCTGGAAGGTGAGGGTAGGTCATATTTCATTTGTAAAATCATATCCAACATTATAATTTTATTTTGGCAAGCTGAAAAAAAAAGTTATCTGTAGTTTTTACACTGTGATTACTAAAAGCTAAAGTTCTTCACTAATAGATAACGTGTGGAGATAGACAGTATGTATCTTCTGTATGTCAGTGTTTTCTTGTCTGTTTGCTTTTTGTTTTAGGTTTTAGCCATTGGGCTTGTGTGCTCTTCTGGAAGAAACAGAGAGGAACAGTGAAAGGAAAAGTGAGAAGTCACTACCCGGAGGAATGGCCATGCCACAATCACTATTCCTCCATGCTTCTCTTAGAATTCTGGTCCATGCTCTTCCTAGGATTTTGGGCACTCATGCACACATGCCCTGCCAGCCCCTCATGGGGTTTATTCTGAAGACTGAGGATTTCATCATTATTTAGAAGTAATTCTGTCTACATCACAAGGGGCATATTTCAGGTTTCTACTTTAAAAACTCCTGAAAGGGGTCAGCAGGTGCATTGGTGGTTAAGGACGCTGGGCTCCCATGTGGCTGACTGGTTTGAGTCTTGGACCTGGTAACTTGCTTTCTCACTTTCTCTCTTTCTGTGATTGTCTGATCAAATTAAAACAAATAATAATAATAAATAAGATTAAATAAAATAATTCTTTTAAAAAAAGCTCCTGGGGACCAGCAGTTAGCGTAATGGCTGTGTCACTGGACTCCCACGTGGTCGACGGCGGTTCGTCGCGGATCCGGTGGCTTAAAACTCATGCCAGGCGCGTGTGCGTGCGTGCCCAAGATCCCGAGAGGAGAACGGAGGAGAAGGTATTGCGGCGTGGCCATCCCCCCTGGGGGTGATTTCTCACTTTCTGTCTCTCTGTCTCTCTCTGTCTGTCTGGTAAGCGCACGTGCCCTATAGCGAAAAACCTCTCCAAAAAAAAAGCTCCTGAAAAATTGTAATAGGAACTGTATAAGTCCGATTATGTTGCTTATACAATCAATTAAGGCAGAGTTCCTTTATTTCTCATTACTTTTTAAAAGTTATTTATTTTTTAAAAATAATTATTATTATTTTTTAATTTCACGAGAGAGAGAGACAGAAAGCAAGAAAGCAAATCTCCAGGTCCAGGACTTGAATCGTGGTTGACCACATTGGAATCCAGTGCCTCTACCATCACACTACCTGCTGGCCCATAGTTCTCATCCCTTTTTTTTTTTTTTTTGGAGAAGTTCTTGCTCTAGGGCATGTGCATGTGCTCACTAGAAAGACAGAGAGAGACAGATAGACTTTTAATTACTTAATTACTTTTAATTTATTAAAAATCTTTAATATTTTCTAAAGTTTCTGAGAAGGAGGGGAGGACAGACTATATTATGAAGAGAAAGAACGAATTTCACAAACAGAATTAAGAAATGTGTAAGCTGGGCATGGCGCCACATCCCTCTAATCCCAGCTACTTAGAGGCTGAGGCAAGAGGATCACAAGTTTGAAGCCAGCTTGGTGAGGTCCTGTCTCTAAATACGTAAGTAAATAAAATAAAATTGAAAAGTATTGGAGTACTTGTGATATTCTGGTCTAAATGTTAAAGAATGTTTCAGAGAAAGAAGTATGACATACGACAAAAAATTTAAAAAGGTATGAGTCCTGGGGCCAGAAGGTGGCTTGATGGTTAAGGGTGCTGGACTCTCACATGGCCGACTGGAGTTCAAGTCCTGGACTTGGCAGCTTGCTCTCTCTCTCTCTCTCTCTCACTCTATTCCTATCTGGTCAAATTGAAATAAATGAATGAATGAGTAAATAAATAAAATAACTTCTAAAAAAAGGTATGAGTCCTGAAGATTATCTCAAGAGTCTAAGCTACTGATTCCTGATTATACTGTGGTAGAGCCTTTGCAAAGTTAATAAATATCCCCAATTCTTCAGCTAGAGGCCTTGCAACATCAGAGTACTTTCAACCTTCTCATCTGTTTCTGTTCCTGGACTTACTGCCTGCTCTTCAGTCATACTAGTTTCAGCATAATTCTATGAACATGTTAGTAAGTCCAGAATGCCTGCCCCTCATTCCCTCATTGGTTCTATGCATTCATTACTTTATCTCAGATGTTATCACAGATAGGAAAATACCTCCCAATCTTCCCAGATTGAATGAATTTTTGTAGTGTATGAGCTTGTTTTCTCTGTTAGCTAATGAAGGTGGGAAGTGTATCTAATTCATCTGCATATCTCTAGAGCCTATTGTAGTATAGACAGTCAATAAATGTTTGAACCGGTTGACAAAGGAAGGAGCATATCGAATACGTTTGCTTCAGATGCTGCTTGGTGGGCTTCAGAGTTTGCCCCTAGGTAAATATTTAGAGTAGAAGACACACTGAAGTACGAACCGAGACACAGATTCTCTAACTCTAGCTCAGTCTCCAGCTATACTGCCTTAGAAAAGTCACTTTAATTTTTTGGTCTATTTCTTTTTTTTTTTTTTCCTTAGATTTTTTGCTATAGGGCATGTGCGCTCACTGGAGAGGCAGAAAGTGAGAACCCCCCCACCCCTGTCTGGGCGGGGGAGATGGCCATGCCATGATCCATTCTCCTCTATTCTCCTCTCAGGTATTTTGGGCACACATGCACATGTACCTGGTGTGAATTTTCTTTTTTGGAGAGGTTTTTGCTATAGGACGCGTGTGCTTGCCAGACAGACAGAGACAGAGAGACAGAAAGCGAGAAATCACCCCCCAGGGGGGATAGCCAAGCCGCAATCCCTTCTCCTCCATTCTCCTCTCAGGATCTTGGGCACGCACACACGCACGCACACACGCCCGACGTGAGTTTTAAGCCACCGGGTCCGAGACATGAACTGCGGTCAACTACATGGGAGTCCAGCGACATAGCCATTATGCTAATTACTGGTCCCGTGAATTTTTTTAACATTTTTTTTATCTATCTATTTATTTATTTAAATTTGACCAGAGTTAGACAGAAAGAGAGAGAGAGAGAGAGAAAGAGAGAGAGAGAGAGAAAGCAAGCCACCAGGGGTCCGGGACTTGAACTGTGATTGGCCATGTGGGAGTGTCCAGCGCCTTAACCACCATGCCACCTGCTGCTCCCTCCCCTCCCCCCGTGAATTTTAAGCTGCCTGGTTTGGGACTTAAACCGCAGTGAACTATGTGGGAGTCCATTAATGTAACCTTTACGCCACCTGCTGGTCCCATGTCTATTTTTTAAAGTAAAACTGCTCTAATGTATCAATTATTCTCAGCCTGGAATGTGATCAGAGCCTCAGGATTTTTAGGGTCAGAAAAATCTTTGTGGTTTTTGTGATCCTCTTAGGAAATGCTTATTCTCTTCTTTTCTTTTCTTTCTTTTTTTTTTTTTTTGAGAAGTTTTTTTTCTTTGCTATAGGGCGTGTGCGCTCGCCAGACAGACAGAGAGACAGAGAGACAAAAAGAGAGACATCACCTCCCAGGGGGGATGGCCACGCTGCAATCCCTTCTCTTCCATTCTCTTCTCAGGATCTTGGGCACGCATGCACATGCGCCTGGCGTGAGTTTAAGCCACTAGGTCCGGGATTCAAACTGCTGGTCCCTTCTTTTCTTTTTTTGAGAGATTTTTGCTATAAGGAGCATGTTCTTTCTGGAGAGACAGAGAAACAGAGAGAACTCATCCCCTGGGCAGATGGCCATGCTGCAATCCCTTTTCCTTCATTCTCCTCTTGGAATCTTGGGCACAAACGCACACATGCCTGGCATGAGTTTAAACTGTCTGCTCCGGGACTCAAACCGTGGTCAACTACGTCACATATGACCAGAGCAAGACAGAGAGAGAGAGAGAGACAGCGAGAAAGTGAGAAAGCAAGCCACTGGGTCCAGGATTCAAAGCATGGTTGGCCATGTGGTCCCCCAGCATGAGTTTTAAACTATCTGGCCCAGGAGTTGGACCATGGTCAACTGCGTGGGAGTCCAGTGCCCCAACCACCACTGCACCTGCTGGTCCTCCATGACATTTCTTATGCTTATAAATACACTCCAGAAACATAGCACATAAACTTAATATTCATACCTTTTTCATACATTAACAATTTAAACAAATCTTTTTTGCTAGTTCAGTCTAAAATGTTGATACTTAACTGAATAAAACAACATTTATTCTGAAGACATCTCTTGTAGATTAAAAAAAAAAATCAACTAGCAGTCTTCAAAGTAATACTACAGGGGCCAGTAGGTGTTATCGTGGTAAAGAGCGCTAGACTCCCACATGGCCAACTGTATTTCGAGTCCTGGATCTGGTGGCTTGCTTTCTCACTTTTCTTCTCTCTGTCTCTCTCTCTCTCACTCACTCTGTCCCTCTCTGGTCAAATTAAAATAAATAAATTAAATAAAAATTATTTTTTAAGAGACTTATTTATTTATTTTATCTGTTATGATTTATTTTTTAATTTTACCAGAGAGAAGCAGAGAGAGAGAGAAAGGGAAAGTGAGAAAGTGAGAAAGCAAGGTCTGGGACTCGAATCGCAGTCATCCATGTGGGAGTCCAGCACCTCAACCTCCATGCCACCTGCCAGCCCCAGTAAAAATTCTTTAAAATAGTTTTAATACTACATTTTTATCTGTACAGCTTGTGACAAGAAAAGTATATAACGCTTAACAAAATAAAAAACCCAGGCAACTATTAGCCCTAAACGACATGGAAAGGCATGCTAAGTTTTTCCTTGGCAGATTCCCCCAGGCCAAATTAGTCATTTGCTAGGCATTCCTATAGTTCTTTTTTATATGCTTATCAGATTCAATAGTATGTATTTAAGTTTTGGTTGCTTCTACTACACTATGAGTGCTTCAGAGAAAGAAAATGTATTTTATTCTTCCTTATATCCTCAGCATCTTGTTTAAGACTTTGTTTGTAGCGGTTATGTAACTAATAATTGTTTGACTAACCAGTAAGAAAGAAGGAATGTGACTTGAATCTTGAATGCTGGGAGTATCGGCAGACTGAGAGGCAATAAAGAGCTTCACTTGGGGCCAACAGCCGCTGTGGTGATTGAGGTGCTGGACTCTCCCACATGACGGACCCCAGTTCAAGTCCTGGACCTGGTAGTCACTTTCTTACTTTCCCTTTCTCTCTCTCTGGTCAAATTTAAAAATAATAATAACAAACAAAATTGATTAAATAAAAAATTCTTTAAAAAAATAAAAAGAGCTTCACTCAAGGGAGTGACTCAATCAGAACTGCATTTGAAGATTACTCTGATTTTATTATGCTAGAGACCATGATTATTTATTTATTTATTTTTTGGAGAGGTTTTTGCTATAGGGCGCATGCGCTCACCAGACAGACAGAGACAGAGAGACAGAAAGCGAGAAATCACCCCCCAGGGGGGGATGGCCATGCCGCAATCCCTTCTCCTCCATTCTCCTCTCGGGATCTTGGGCATGTACACACACGCGCCCGGCGTGAATTTTAACCCACTGGGTCCAGGATGCAAATCGCAGTGGACTACACGGGAGTCCAGAGACATAGCCATTACGCTAACTGCTGGTCCCTCCATGATTATTTTGAAACAATAGTTTGTAAGAGCTAGCTCATACTAGGTTACAAGATCCAATTGTTGGGGACAAGCAGTTAGCGTAATGGCTATGTCGATGGACTCACATGTAATCGACCGCGGTTCGAGCCCCGGACCGGTGGCTTAAACTCACACCAGGTACCTGTGCGTGCGTGCCCAAGATCCCGAGAGGAGAATGGAGGAGAAAGAATTGCAGCGTGGCCATCCCCCCTGGGGGGTGATTTCTCACTTTCTGTCTCTCTGTCTCTCTCTGTCTGTCTGGCGAGTGCACGCACCCTACAGCAAAAACCTCTTCAAAAAAAAAAAAAATCCAATTGTTGAATTTTCAAAAATTCTGCAAGCCCATTTGTCATTATTAAAAATTAGAATATAGAACCAGCAAGCGGTTGTGGTTAATGTGCTGGACTCCTCATGGGAGTTTGAGTTTTGGACCTGGCAGCTTGAAAATCACTCCAGACGCATGTGCATGTGTGCCCAAAATCTGGAGAGGAGAATGGAAGAGAAGGGATTGCAACATTGGCTATCTCTCCTGGGGGGTAATTTCTCACTTTCCTTCTCTCTGTCTAGAGAGTACATGTGCCCTACCAAAAAAAAAAAAAAAAAAAACCAAAAACCTACCAAAAAAAAAAAGAATATATGAAGTTATAATTAAATTAATTATATTAAAAACAAAAATTGGGCCACCCATGTTATTGTGGTTAGGGTGGTTGGATGCCACACAGTCAATCATATGATTCGAGTCCTAGAGTCCTGAGAAACATGCATGCCCAAAATCCCAAGAGGAGGGAGAAATGGAGAAAGGATTGCAATGTGACCATTCTCTATGGGGGAGAGGGTGCT
Organism: Tupaia belangeri chinensis; assembly: GCF_000334495.1. Classification (NCBI taxonomy): domain Eukaryota; kingdom Metazoa; phylum Chordata; class Mammalia; order Scandentia; family Tupaiidae; genus Tupaia; species Tupaia belangeri. Next base: position 629,189 of record NW_006159909.1, on the reverse strand, counting down.
TTCTCACTTTCCCCCTTTCTCTCTGGTGACCACATGTGCCTGCTGGCAAAAATTAAAAAAAAAAAAAAAAAAGTGAAAACAAAAGTAATACTCAAAACCCATCACTTTCAAATTATTTCCCTATATTTTATTATTATCTATGTTCACAAGATAATGCATATTGTATTAGATGATAGAAATACTAATATTGCACTGTCATCTTTCCCAAGTTCACATTTAGTAATACAATGTTGCACCTTGAAATCAGTCATGTTGGAAACATTTACACTATGGAAATAAGCAAATGCATTTACCAAGTTGATAAGCATTTACTAGACATTTACTAGCACAGCATTGTTCAGAAGTCAAAACTATAAAAAGGGTAATGAAAAGTTTGGAAAACAGAGTTGAGGAAATGCGCAGACAGTAGGAAAAAAGAATGGAGAAATGTTAGAGAAGAGATGAGAGGATTAGAATTATTTGGATATTACGACGTACAAATAACTGGAAGTTGAGGAAGAAAGAACAGAGAAGAAGGATGGATTGTAGTACGTGTATGCAGAGGTGGCAGATCTAATGAGTAATGTAAGAAGGAAAAAACAAAGTAATCCAAGAAATGTTCTAGATCCAACGGCAAGAGATTCTAAATGGAGAGAGCCCTATGCTTGTCTAGCACAATGAATGAAAACAAAAGCACATCAAAAAATATCATCATCGTACATTTTCTTCCTCTTTCTTTCTTTCTTTCAAGAGATTTTGCTATGGGGCGCATGCACTCACTGAACAGAGAGGAAGAAAGGGAGAAATCACCCTCCCCCCAGGAGGGATGGCCACACAATCCCTTCTCAATTTTCCTCTTGGGACCTTGGGCAAGCACACATACGCAGCACCGCACCGCACAGGCAGGTTCTAAGCCCTGGTAAGGGACTGAACTGTGGTCAACTACGTGGGAGTCCAGCGACATAACCATTATGCCATCTGCTGGTCCCTCATCGTGGATTTTCAAAATATCAAAGATAGAAGATCCTCAAAGCTTCGAGAAATAATAATAATAATAGTCTTAGGCAAAGGTAAATAAAGTCACATACAAAAATAGCACTTTCATTAGACTTCTCTATAATAACAATGCAAGCTAGGAGACAATTCACAGTTGTAAGAAAAGAAGGGATTCCAACCTAGAATTATATACCCAAACTGTCACAATAATCAAGTGAGGAGTCCAAATAAAGATATTTTCAGACACGCAAGACTTCTAAAACACCCCTTTTCAGAAAGCTACTGGAAGATATGCTCTACCAAAAAAAGGAAGAAGAACAAACATAGAATCCAGGAAACAGGAGACTCACACTAGGAAGTAAAGAAAATTTCCAGAATGATGATGAAGGGAAATCCCGGAACTTTGGCTGTGGAGTTGCCCTAGTGAACAGCAGTTAAGATTGAAATGGGAGGGGTATTTCCAAGAAAAAGTAAATGTATTTTCTGACCAGTTAGAATGGATGGAGAATTATAATTCTAATAAAATATTTTCAAAAAAAAGGTAATAATAGGTACATAAAAAGCTTAGCAAACAAACAAAAATGAGACCATGATTAACCTTAGGGAAAAGAAAAAAAAATGTCTGATAAGAAAAAAATAACTATTGCAGTAAATTACAGACCAATTGTGAAAAACATTTCAAACTCATGATAATGCTAATTAAAAATTGATTTAATGCACAGTTATGATGACAGATTGGGAAGGATGGGGAGGATGCGTGTGTGCGTGGAGGGGACAGGACGGGTTTGGTGAGAGGTGAGTAAGATGATCTCCCACCGAGTGGGAAACAGGGCCCTCGCCATAAAGATAGAGGGAATTTCCCTCGGACACGGCTCGTGTCTTGCACCCTTTCTGATTGATAATGGACATATAAAAGGAGGTCAGCAGGG
>NW_006159909.1:623896-627094 GCF_000334495.1 Tupaia belangeri chinensis | reverse complement strand
TGCGTGGCGGTGGCGGGCTGGGACGCCCCCGAGGGCGGGCAGGGCGCGGAGCGAGCAGAAGGCGGCGCCGTCTCCCCGGGGTGTGGCGCAGGGCGAGCCCGCGGGGACCTCCCGGGGGCCACCGCGGCCCCGCCAAGGCCAGGCGTTCGGCCCACCAGGACCGCCTGAGGCAGAGTCCCAGCCCCCCTCGCCGCAGACCCCGGCCGCACCCCCCGCCCCCGGCCTGCGCCTTGGACGCCGACCCTTGGCCCGACTCTGCCTCCCACCTCAGACCCTGGATGTCGCTCTCCAACCTTCACCGCGGGCCCTGACGCTGACCCTCTGGTCCTGGCCCTCGATCCCCGACCACAGCTGTCGCCCCAGCCTGACCCTTGCTCTCAGACTCTGACCCTGGATCGCAGCCCGCGAGAGGGTCGGAGTTCTAGGGCCAGGAGTGGCGCCTGGCAGGCAGAAGGGGGCCGCTCCATTTGTGGGGGTCCCCTGGGCCAGTGCGGGGTCCTAGCTGCGGTCCTCACTCGCCCGGACAGACTGGTTACTCTCACAGAGGAGCGGAGGCCTGCTCTACACTGCACGTGCCCGCAGAGCTTTCCCTGGGCAGGGAGCGTGGCCCAGGGGCGAAGTATAAAGGAGCAGAAGGGCTTACCTTAGGGTGGAGTTCTGGTGGCATCACAGTCAGATCTATGGACACCTAGGCTACCTGGGCTATTAAGAAATAAGGTGGCAAACCTGCAAACACAGCTGGAAATTTTCATGGGGTTGCACAGGGAAGGTACACTTGAGAGAGTAACGGGTGGGGTAAGGCTGAGTTCAGCTTTTCTTTACAAGTCTTATAGTATTGAGTATTGGTTTTTAAAACTAGTTAATTACATAAAGAAACTTAAAAAAAAAAAAAGTAAGAAAGAAATGTCAGTGACCTTTACTTACCCCAAAGCCTAGATTTCCAATTTGTCTTCCCCCACACTAGCTGTGTGATCTTGGGCAAGTCATTTCGTCCATTGCAGCCTTGGTTTGCTTGTCTGTTAAAAGACTCACCCAGAGTTGCTGTATGGATGACTGACAAGGTAGGCCAAGTGCTTTGTCAGGGACTGTAACGGGCTCGAACTAGTTGTTCAATGAACCTTATGAATGAAGTTGTTTTAAATGAATAGAGGAGGTTGTAGCCAAAAGCGGCCTCTTGCCCACAATACCTGTATGCTTAGGGCTGGAGTGGATGTGATCCAATTTGAATGTGGTTTTTTGACAGACCAAGGCTGTTAAGGAGAGAGCCATAATAGAGCTGCTTGTGTGAACAACTTGAGGTCTTTTTAAATGTTAATTTGTACCTGGACAGCTCCCAGGTTGTGGAGGCTTGGGATGAGATGGGGAGAAAATGGGGCAGAAGTTGCGGAAAGAGACAGAATATGTAGTATTCACTGTGTGTATCCTATTAGCAAACAGATAAGTTAGCAAAAGTACTCACCTTACAAAAAGTGTTCTTCGTGTGAAAAATGAATCACAACTCTCATAAGACAGAACCTTCTCTGGTGTTTAAAAACAATCATGAGTGGGCCTATCAGTGGCATGGTGGTTAAAGTGGTGAAGGTGGATCTCACATAGCCAGCTTCAGGGTGGGAGACCAGAATCCTGCAGCTTGAAAAACATACCATGTGCATGTGCATTCCTCAAAATCCCAAAAGGAGAAATGGAGGAGAAGGGATTGCGGTGCGGCTATTCCCCAGGGAGATGGCTTCTCACTTTTTCTCTGTCTCTGTTTGTTTCTCTCCAGAGAATGCATACCCCTCTGGTAAAAGTAAAAGAAAGAAGGAGAGAGAGAAAACAACATTTAGTAAAGTAAAAGCTGGGGTATCTTGAGCATTTGCTGTGAAGTGTCAACCACAAGGTAAGGTAAAGCAAATTCGCATTTTAACATCCCAACTAACCCTAAAAATGATGATGGAGTTGGGATATGAGCCAGAATTTCATTGTTCTATTTAAGTATTTTATTTAAATAGAATTTACGAAAATACTACTCAACAACACAGCAAGGTGTAAAGTCCTATTTGATTTCCCAGAAACTAATATATACCAGTATGAATAGTGGACAACCTTCCAAAGTTTTTTTTTGAGAGGTTTTTGCTATAGGGTGTGTGTGCTTGCCAGAACGACAGAGAGACAGGAAACAAGAAATCACTCCCCAGGGGGGATGGCCACACCACAATCCCTTCTCCTCCACCTTCCACTCAGGATCTTGACCACACACGCACACGTGCCCGGTGTGAGTTTAAGCCACAGGGTCCAGGACTCAAACCATGGTCTACTACATGGGAGTCCAGCAACATAGCCATTACGCCAACTGCTGATCTCTCATCCCAGCCCCTCCATCTCACTTTATATACACACTCCTTACTCTCTCTCTCTCTTTTTTTTTTTTTTGAGAGGTTTCTGCTATAGGGCGCGTGCGCTCGCCAGACAGACAGAGAGAGACATAGAGACAGAAAGTGAGAAATCACCCCCCCAGGGGGGATGGTCACGCTGCAATCCCTTCTCCTTCATTCTCCTCTTGGGATCTTGGGCATGCACGCACACGCGACCGGCGTGAATTTTAAAACACCGGGTCCGGGACGCGAACCGCGGTCGACTATGTGGGAGTCCAGCGACATAGCCATTATGCTAACTGCTGGTTCCCTCTTTACTCTCTTTAATAGTTGCATAACAGGGCTGGCAAGTGGCGTGGTGGTTAAGGGCACTGGACTCCCACATGGCCGACTGTGGTTTGAGTCCTGGACCTGGCAACTTGCTTTCTCGCTTTCCCTCTCTCTCTCTGTCACTCTGTCCCTCTCTGTTCAAATTAAAATAAATAAATAAATAAAGTTAAAGGAAATAATTCTTTTTTTTTTTTTTTTTGAGAGGTTTTTGCTATAGTGCACATGCACTCACCAGGAAGACAGAGAGAGACAGAGATACAGAAAGCAAGAAATCACCCCCTAGGGAGGATGACCACGCTGCAATCCCTTCTCCTCCATTCTCCTCTCAGGATCTTGGACATGAACATACATGCGCCCAGCGTGAATTTAAGCTACCAGGTCCGGGACTCGAACCACGGTCGACTACATGGGAGTCCAGCAACATAGTCATTGCACCAACTGCTGGTCCCAGGAAATAATTATTTACAAAAAAAAAAAAAAAAAGGCCGGGCGGGGGGGGGGGGGGGCAAGGGCC
>NW_006159909.1:619768-623703 GCF_000334495.1 Tupaia belangeri chinensis | reverse complement strand
AGATCCCAAGAGGAGAATGGAGGAGAAGGGATTGCAACGTGGCCATCCCTCCTGGGGGGTGATTTCTCACTTTCTATCTCTCTGTCTCTCTCTGTCTGTCTGGAGAGTGCACGCACCCTATAGCAAAAAAAACTCTCCAAAAAAAAAAATAGTTGCATACTATTGTATGTATATACTATCATTTATTATATATTATATTATATATTTATATATACATCACTATATATTTTAACTATTTTCCTGAGAGATGGTTTAAGATAGTTCCAATTCTTTGATATTACAAACATCGCTTCAGTGACCATTTTTCTATGCATTTGTGTAGTTTGGTTAGGACAGATTCGTAGATGTCAGAATTGGTGGACATTCAGGCATGAATATTTAGAGTGTCGGTAGGTACTGCTAACTGTACTCAGAATGAAGCTGGTGGTCTTAACCATACATGCAATCGCCTCTCAAGCGAAGTATGATAGCAAGTACATTTTAAAATTGCTGGGTTCTTCTGCAATAGGGGCAGCTATGTGGCCCCATGGGTATGGGCTACTAACAGAGAAGGAAAAGAGAAAGATTGTCACCAACTCTATGAAGCAGAAGCCCTTTTCCATTGGTACTTTGTGTTTATCCAAGCCAAAGGTATTCACTGAAACTTAGCAGGGGAACTTTGAGTTTGTGGCTCCTCGTGGTTCAAAAATCCTAGTTATTTTAGAGAATGCAGTATGTGAATTTCTAATAGTATATTACTTTTGTAATAATCTAAACAATTGTGAAAAGTGGCTAAATAATAATCCATTGCTGCAAATATTGAGTTTCAAATTCATTTAAAGCAAGGTGTACTTACACTGTGACTGATTCTAGCTTTCTGTGGAAGTTTGACCTTAAAGAGAAACCAAATGGCTCCAAAGAGAACATTCCTCCTCTTCCTCCTCGTGCTTTTTTGTTTTTGCTATAGGCCACATGTGCTCCCTGGAGAGAGAGAGAACCTGAGAAATCAACCCCCACAGGAAGGTGGCCACAGAGTATTTCCTTCTCCATTCTTCTCTTGGGATTTTGGGCATGTGTGATTTTCTTAATCATTTTTTTTTAGAATTATTATTCTTTTTAAATAATTATTTTATTTTATTTTATTTATTTATTTTAGTTTGAGCAGAGAGAGATAGAGGGTAAGAACGAGAGAGAGAGGAAGTGAGAAAGCAAGCCCCCAGATTCAGGACCTGAACCCTGAGCGGCCATGTGGGAGCGTCCAGTCCAGCGCCCCAACCACCATACCACCTGCTGGTCCCTAGAATTATTATTATTTTTTAATTTAACTTTCTTTCTTTCTTTCTTTCTTTCTTTCTTTCTTTCTTTCTTTCTTTCTTTCTTTCTTTCTTTCTTTCTTTCTTTCTTTTTTAATTTGACCAGAGAGGGACAGAGTGAGAGAGAGGGAGGGAAAGTGAGAAAGCAAGCTGCCAGGTCTTGGACACAAACCGTGGATGGCCGTGTGGGAGTCCAGCACCCTTAACCACCATGCCACCTGCTAGCCCCAGTCATGTGTGATTTTCAAGCTGCTGGGCCTGGGCTGGAAACACACAGTTGGCCCCAGGGGTTCCAGCACCTTAAGCACCATACCACCTGCTGGCCCCATTTTTAAGTTTTTTTTTTTCTTAATTTGCAGTAAAAGAGGGAAAGTGAGAAAGCACCCCGCCCCCCCACAATGCAATCCCTTCTTCATTCCCTTCTTGGGGATTTTGGGCACACATGCACATGTTCCTGGTGTGTTTTCTGAGCTACAAGGTACAGGACTCAAACCTGCAGTTGGCCATATAGGATCCAGCTGCTTTAACCACCATGCCACTCACTGGCTGGCCTTTTTTAATTACTACTTTTTTTTTATGTTTATGCTTTTATGAACCAAGTTTAACAAGTAGATAAGGGGGCAAAAAACATCCCAAGTGTAAGGAATAGTGTGTTAATACAGTATAAAATGGCATAGTATGGTTGAGGAGCTATAAGAAAACTGGCATTTCTGGAGCAAGGCCTTATTTATTATTTTAGTATAGTTAAACACACACACACACACACACACACACACACACACAGACACAACTCCAAACCTCTTCTTTGAATCAAAAATTTGGGACTGGGACCAGCAGTTAGCGTAATGGCTATGTTGCTGGACTCCCATGTAGTCGGCCGTGGTTTGAGTCCTGGACCCAGTGGCTTAAACTCACCCCGGGCACATGTGCGTGCGTGCCCAAGATCCCAAGAGGAGAATGGAGGAGAAGGGATTGCGGTGTGGCCATCCCTCCTGGGGGATGATTTCTCGCTTTCTGTCTCTCTGTCTCTCTCTGTCTGTCTGGCGAGCGCACGCGCCCTATAGCAAAAACCTCTCAAAAAAAAAAAAAATTTGGGACTGAGTGTGTGGTGCCGAGGCTAATCAGTCCAGGTCTAATTGGAAGGCAGAATGAGAAGGGGGAAAAGAATTTTTCTTGTTACTTGTTAATTGTGAATGGGAACAGATGTGAGAAATAAGTTTAGAGAAATGATAACTACCTCTCAATATGTTTCTTTCAATGATAAAAAATAAAATGCAATGTTCATTTTCAATATTTGGACGTTTTATTTAAAAAAGACGTAAAAGTTCCTTAAATTGGAATTGGATTTCTATCTAGATTGAGGCAAACTGAAAAAAAGTCGATGTAGCTAATCAGCTATAGCTTTGATGAAATGTATTCACAAGCAAACAATTCACAGGGCCCATCCTGGAAGCCAACCCTTTTAGAACTTTTCTTTTTTTTTTTTTTAAAGGTGTTAGTTATTTTAATAGTAGGTTGTTATATGCAAGCTACCTTATTCTTCACTTTCATTTTGTTTTTCTTTTTTTTCAGTTTGCAAAAAGTAGTAATTTAAGGGGGGGAGGCTGTTTTTCATCAATGAAAAGAAACCCTTTACATTTACATGTGTTTTAAACTGAAGTAATCTTTAGCAAAATTTAAAGATTTCACTAGAATAGAAAAAAACTTTTAAATGTAGGATCTATTAGAATCTCACATTGTCATTCTATGCTCCTGCAGTTAAAGACCATGTCATTATTTCCATTATACTTACCTCCTAATTTTCAGGGCTTATTAGCCTGGCTGTAAAAACTTGCTCCAGTTGAAATTTGGCAAGCTGACAAGGCTGGGTGCCAGAAGTAATTTACTATCCAGTGCGGTTTGCAAAGTAAAAGAAGCTATAAATAATAGAAAAAAAATAAATGAAAAGTTACTGGTTCCAAATATTTTAATGTGTATAGTGTGTGTCACCTCAAACTTTTCAGCTTTTGTTGTTGGCAATGTGAGATAACATGAAAGGTTTGAAAAGTACAGATGCTTTGCATTCGCATCAAACTGAGAGCTCTGATGTTCTTAGGCATCAAAGACCAGTCTGTGTCTATCACTTCTGCTCTGACTTTGAAGTCTTAGAGGGCTCCCTGTGTGGGAGAAGTAGGCAGGGGACTTGAACAAGGTTAGGGGGATGGGATTCCAGGTGCCTCGTCTCTCATTATAGCTGAAATTAAATACGTTCCTTTATCAAATAATACCAGATTTCTTTCTCTGCTCTTTTTGACCACTGAGCTGTCTGTGAGCCTCATCTTCAGATGTGACAATGTAAACATTCCAAGGAAAAGTTCAAGTTTACTTTGATGTTTAGATTTAAATACTATGGAGGCAAGAATAGAAGTTTTAACTTGACTTGCAAACATCTGGAGGATGTTCATCTGGCAGATTCCTTAAGAGCTATCCCAGGACCTTCACCAAGCTCTCACTTTTTTTTTGTTTTATATATAATTACTTATTTTCTTTTATTTATTCATTCATTTATTTTTTTTTCCTTTTTTTTTTTTGGAGAGGTTTTTCGTTAGAGGGCGCGTGCGCTTGCCAGACAGACAGAGAGAGACAGAGAGACAGAAAGCAAGA
>NW_006159909.1:614296-619415 GCF_000334495.1 Tupaia belangeri chinensis | reverse complement strand
GGGTGCGTGCGCTCACCAGAAAGACAGAGATAGAGAGATAGAAAGCAAGAAATCACCCCCCAGGGGGGATGGCTACGCTGCAGTCCTTTCTCCATTTTCCTCTCAGGATCTTGGGTACGCACACACGCGCCTGGCGTGAGTTTAAGCCACTGGGTCTGGGACTCGAACCGTGGTCGACTACGTGGGAGTCCAGAGACATAGCCATTATGCTAACTGCTGGTCCCTCACTTTGCTGTTTTTCAGACTTGCTTGTGAATACCATAATGCAGGCCAAGTGTTCTTCCAAGCCATGGGATGATCAGGGTATACCTTTTTGGGGTCAGTGTCAATCTAGAAAACAAAAATAATAAATTATATGAAAACAAATAGATATTGTGGGCTAGAATGCAAAATCTGCATGAACTCTTTTGTGGAGGGAAAAGATTTTGATCATTTGGGTTTCAATATTTCTTTTATTTATTTATTTATTTAAAGGTTTTTGCCTTAGGGGCCTGGAGAGGGAAAATGAAGGGGGATGACCATGCTGCAATCCCTTCTGTTCCGTTCTCCTCTTGGGATTTTTCTATTTTTGAATTATTTTATTTAACTTTATTTATTTATTTATTTATTTATTTTTAATTTGACCAGAGAGGGACAGAGAGAGAGAGAGAGAGAGAGAGAGCAAGCCGCTAGGTCCAAGACTCAAACTGTGGTCAGCCATGTGGGAGTCCAGTGCCCTTAACCAACATGCCACCTGCTGGCTCCGGGATCTTATTTTTTAAATGATTATTTTATTTGACTTCATTTATTTATTTTAATGTGACCAGAAAGAAACAGGGAGAGAAAGAGAGAGAGAGAGAAGGCGAGAGAGAGGGAAAGTGAGAAAGCAAGCACCAGGTCTGGGACTCAAACTGCAGTGGGCCATGTGAGAATCCAGAAGCCCTTAACCAGCATGCCACCTGCCAGCCCCCTCTTGGGATCTTGGGCATGCTCAAACACACATGCCCAGCATGACTTTTAAACCACCATGTCTGGGACTCAAACTACGATCGGCCGTGTGAGTCCACCTCCAGCTTCGTGTAACTGTAACCACTATGCCATCCACTGGTCCCTGTGCTTCAATATTTCTGACCCTGCCACAGAGTTCAAAATGATAATTGAAGCTCTTGAAGAAAAGGATATCCTCCAAGTGTGAAAATGTTTTCTTTTAAATTATAATAAAATTTTCACAAAGTATACAAGTCTTAAGTGTATAAGGCAAGGATGGATTTTCGCATACATACACCCATAGGACCATTCGGCAACCCTGATTGGAAGCAATGTTGTTGGTGTAATTACTAAACCTACAATAACAACTACATGGCTCAATACAGACTGGGTTAAGTACAGCATTTTCCAGCACCCAGAAGGCTCCCTTGCACATCCTTCCAGTCAGCACCTCCTTTCTATTCTGATATCTATGGCAATTTTAAATACAGACTAAAAAATATAATGCTTGTTGAAGGGTGCCCTTGAGAACCAGACTCAAGAGCACCTTTTCTCTGCCCCTAGGGTTCCTTAATTAGAAAGGTAGGTGCAGTCAAGGATTCTGAGTCCTGGATTTTATGCAAACACAATTTCTTCCGCAGTTTTGGGTTTTCTCTAGTAGGTGCTTTTTACCTCTTCTTCTTGGGCTGATATTTAAAAATGCTTATATGGGGACCAGCAGTTGGTGTAATGGCTATACCGCTGGACTTCCACGTAGTTGACCGCGGTTTGAGTCCCAGACCCGGTGGCTTAAACTCACGCCGGGTGCGTGTGCGTGCGTGCCCAAGATTCCGAGGGGAGAATGGAGGAGAAGGGAATGTGGCGAGGCCACGCCTCCTGGAGGGTGATTTCTTCTCTTTCTGCCTCTCTGTCTCTCTCTGTCTTTCTGCGGCAAGCACACATGCCCTATAGCAAAAACCTCTCAAAAAAAATAAAGGTTTATGTGATTTATATAATAAGGTGGTGCCAGCTGGTGGCATGGTAGTTACGATGGTTAGATCCCGCAGACCCGGTTGCACTATTCACATCCTGGACAGGGCAGGTTGAAAAACATGCAGGGTGTGTATGTAAGTGTGCTTAAAATCCCAAAAAGAGAGTGGAGGAGAAAGGATTGCAGCATGACAGCCTTCTATGGGGTGATTTCTCTCTCTCTCTCTCTCTCTCTGGGAGAGAATACTCCTAGGAAAATAAAAAAAAAAGTGAGTGGGCCAGCCTAGTGGTTAAGGGAGCCCAATCCTACATGATTGACCACAGTGTGAAATAGAGTCCTGGTGGCTTGAAACATTCAGAGATCACATATCTGTGTGTGTGCCCCAAATCCCAACAGGATGGAGAAATGGAGAATGGAACGTGGTGTGACCACGCTCCACTGGGAGGTGCTTTCTCTCTCCCACTGCTCTCTGCCTCCCTCTGTCTCTCTCTGGTGAGTCCCTCAACCCTTTAACGATTAAAAAAAAAAAAAAGGAGGTCTTTGAAAAGTTCATGAGAAATGTGTATTATGAAAAAACTATGAATGGGTTTAAATTTGTTTTGGCACTCAATAAACTATACCTTTTGTTTTGTTTTGGAGAGGCTTTTGCTATAGGGCGCATGTGCTCGCCAGAAAGACAGAGAGAGACAGAGAGACAGAATGCAAGAAATCACCCCCTAGGGGGGATGGCCATGCCGCAATCCCTTCTCCTCCATTCTCCTCTCAGGATCTTGGGCACGCACGCACACGCACCTGGTGTGAATTTAAGCCACTGGGTCCGGGACTTGAACCATGGTCGACTACATGGGAGTCCAGCAACATAGCCATTACGCCAACTGTTGGTCCCTACATTTTTTTTTTTTTTTTAAATTTTTGCCATAGGGCGTTTTTGTGCTTGTGGGGTAGGGTAGGATGAGGGTGGTGTAGGGTGGGGCTGGGGGGTAGGGGACACAGAGAGAATGAGTCAATGAGAAGGAAAGTGAGAAATTGCACACTCCCTGGCGGGGGGAGATGGCCACACTGCAATCCCTTGTCCTCCATTCTCCTCTCGGGATTTTGGGCATGCATGCACATGCCCCTGGTATGAATTTCAATCCCCCAGGTCCAGGACTCAAACCACTTTTAGCCATGTGGGAATTCAGCACCTTAGCCTTAAACTTTACTTAAATTCCGTTTTTCACAAAGTTTTTGAAGTCCTCAAGTACGTAAAGGACTTAGACCAGTCTAGCAGGAACTCCTTCTTTGGCTTTTTATCGTCTTCCAGAACTTGAAAAGAATGGAGCCATGCAGTTATTTTAGGTTTAGTAATCACACCAGCAATATCACGTCCAAGCTAATGCCTGGTAGTTCTCCTAGAGATAGTAATTGTTGAACACGGTATCTGGACATGTAGTAAGCCCTAGACAAGTAATAGTTATTATTATGAGATGCAGAAGGGAAAAGAAGGCTTTGCCATTTCCATTATAATAAGTCTTACAGCTAAACTTCAAAGTAAGGGAGGAGAATAATTATAGCTAAGTTAAAAATCATAGTTAACAAAAAGAAAATCATAGTTAACTTGTGGAGGTCTCTAACAAATTTGCCTTGAAATGAAAGATTATTATCTTTTAGAGCTTGCTGACTTCCTTGTACCTAAAGACATTTGGGAAGTGCTTTTACTTATTGCTATGTATTTATTTATTGATGGCTTGTGATATGTTAGGCATGTCTCTGAGTTCTAGGGTACCTGGTGAACAGAACAGGAAAACATTCCCTGCCCATAGAGAGCTTACTGTTTACTGTCTACCCTTACTGTTTGTTAGCCCAGGCCCAGAGATTTTACTATCACTAAGAAATTCCATTTTTGTTTTACATCCACTATTTCCTTCCACTTCCTTAGCTTGTACTTGGAAGAATCAAGAAATGATGAAGCCCAAGCCAGTTCTGAGACCAGTGGGTAAAATGTAAAAGGAAAAGAAAAGCAAAGCACAGAGGTGGAACACGGTTAATTGCTAAGCCTCCTCCTTTCATAAATCACAAGGAGGATCAGGGCACTAATGTAAGTGTTGAAATAAAACAAGTCTAGCAAGAACTCCTTCTTTGGCTTTTTATCGTCTTCCAGAACTTGAAAAGAATGGAGCCATGCAGTTATTATTTTAGGTTTAGTAATCACACCAGCAATATCGCTTCCAAGCTAATGCCTGGTAGTTCTCCTAGAGATAGTAATTGTTGCAATGCTTTAAGGTGGGTCTACATCTTACTGATTTATTTTGGTAACCCCCAAACTTTTCAGTAGGAAGATCTGCCTCCTCTTTTTCCTTAATTTGCTATAAAGCATGTGCACTCACCAAAGGAAGAGACGTGAGAGAGAGGGAAAGTGAGAAAGCATCCCCTCATGCAATCCTCCATTTCTCCCTCCTGTCTTGAGCTTGGGTAAGCAAGTGCAAGTGCTTGGCCTTTTTCAAGTGGCCAGGTTAAAAAAAAAGATTGTATCTGATACCCTCCCAGAGCTATATACTTTCAAAGATCTTGTCTAACTATTTATTTATTTTTTAAAAATAATTATTTAATTTTATTTATTCATTCATTTATTTTAATTTGACCAGAGAGAAATACACACACACAGAGAGGGAAAGTGAGAAAGCAGGCCACCAGGTCCGGTACTACTCGAACAGCAGTCGGCCATGTGGGAGTGTCCAGCACCTTAACCACCATGCCACCTGCTGGTTCCTAGTCTAACTATTTAAATAATTATTATTTATAATTAAGGCAAGATAATAATTATTTAAATAAACCTTTCCTCATTTTAAGATTAATCAATCAAAGACTCTAATCTGCAAGTAAAAATAGTGTTGTCTGACCTGGTTACTAAATCTAGCGGAAGACTAACGCCAAGTATTTTGGTAGCCTGGTCAGCCTTAATGCCCCTACGATTTTCATGACCAACTTTTTGAAATATCCGTTTTTATACACTATGTAACATAATCACACAATAAAATATACAACACCCTCCCTCATTTGCCTTTATTATTTATTTTGGTTCTTGGTGTTGGAAAATGAGGACCTGGGCTGGGAGCACAATAAAAATAGACAACATCCCACAAAAAATACACGGTACGCTGCTTTCAGGTAAGCTTTGTAGCCCGGGAGGCGCTTTCTCCGATC
>NW_006159909.1:608007-612985 GCF_000334495.1 Tupaia belangeri chinensis | reverse complement strand
CCACCCCCCCCCCCCAGCCACAGGGAGGAGACAGCGGCCGCCAAAGCCAGAAGGCCTTCCCAATGGCGGAGGCAGCGGAAGCGGAAGAGGCGGGACCTAGGCGGCACATGACGTCAACACGTGCGAGCGCTTAAGGCTGGATCTCCGGGCTGGAAGGAGGGTGCTTCCTGCGCGTGGTGGCTTTTAGGGTTTTTCTTGTGGCGTTGTAGAAGTCGGACCGCATGGCGGAGATAATTCAGGAACGCATAGAAGATCGACTCCCCGAGTTGGAACAGCTGGAGCGCGTTGGGCTATTCAGTCATGCGGAGATTAAGTGAGAGCGGGCTGGGGAGGTTGGGCGTGTGTGGCGGAGGCCGGGGTGAGGACTCTTGGAGTTGTGCTTGTTTTTCCTAGTTCTGCCGAAGCTCATTGCTGGGTTTTGGTGATGCCCAGAAATACTTTCCCATCCATTGCAAGGTGGTCTGTCCGTCCATTTAACCCACCAGACACACTGACAGCCCTTCATTGAGCCAGGTCTTGGAGCTCTGAAAGTGCTAACACCAGGCTCCTTGCCCATCAGGAGCTACCAGGGCATATGGAGGTGGGGAGGACAGAGATCTAGCCTTTTTATTGCAGCGTACTGCTCCAGAGATGCGAACAGACTGCCGTGGGAGCCGAGGAGGAGTGAATCAGTCTTCCTAGCTAGACTTGAAGATCTGGACCATGTCAATGTTTCCAACACTGCTGCAGAGCCTCGCCACAGCGCCTGGCTTATAGTTGGCATTCAGTACTTTGTTAAAATTAATTCCATTCCGTAGCTTTTTTAGAGGATTTTCTGTGACTATTTGGTCATTTTACAATGACTTAATGTAGTAATGTGATGTTGGGAGCCTGGAGGTATACGTTTGTTAATTAAACAGAGAATACAGAAGTATAGGCTGTTAGAAAGTGGTCAGTAAATGTTATTGTTACCACTCTGAAGACAGTTGTCTTGCACATGCTGTATTAGATTCTGATATACACATGTTGTGTGTTCACCGCTTAGTTAAGGATGATGGATGTTCTCTCCTAAGTCCTTTGTAGTAATAAACCTTGTTAGATGGACATGACTTAGATTTTTTAAAAATGGCACATGTTGTTAACTTAGAAATAAGAGGAATTTAGGAAAGAGACTTGATCATTATTAAAGCCAAAGTAAACTGGGAGCAGGCAGGTGGTGTGGTAGTCCAAGGCGCTGGACTCCCACATGACTGACTAAGGTCCAAGTCCTGGACCTGGCAGCTTGCCTTTTCACTTTCCTTCTCTATCTTTGTCTCTGGTCAACTTAAAAAAAAAAAAGACAATACAATTAAATTATTTTTTTCTTAAGTTTCATTTAAAAATTTTTATTTAACTTTATTTTGTTTTGAGCATAGAGGGACAGAGTGAGAGAAAGAGCGAGAGCGAGAAAGAGGGAAAGTGAGAAAGCAAGCCGTCAGGTCCGAGACTCGAACCGTGGTCAGCCATGTGGGAGCCCAGCACCCTTAACCACCATTCCACCTGCTGTCCCCTAAAATAATTCTTAAACCCCCAAAAACCAAACAAACAAAAAAACTGAAGCCACCTGAAGATGGAAGAAAAACCATCTTTATTATACATGTGTAAATTAGGTAAAGTACTTGACATTATTTGTTTCATTGGTGGACATGCCAATGTCCTAACTATTGATTAAAATGATTTCCTTAGGGAACCAGCAGTTAGTGTAATGGCTATGTCACTGGACTCCCACGTAGTTGACCGCGGTTTGTGTCCCGGACCTGGTGGCTTAAAACTCACGCCGGGCGCATGTGCGTGCATGCCCAAGATCCCGAGAGGAGAAGGGATTGTGGTGGCATGACCATCCCCCCTGGGGGGTGATTTCTCACTTTCTGTCTCTATGTCTCTTTCTGTCTGGTGAGCGCACGCACGCGCCCTATAGCGAAAATCTCTCCAAAAGAAAAAAATAAATGATTTCCTTAGAAGTTCTTTTTTTTTTTTTAAAGAAATTTTTGCTAAAGGGTACATGTGCTCACCAGATACACAGAGAGAGACAGAGAGGTATAGTGCGAAATGACCCCCCCTGGGGAGATGGCCATGCCACAATTCTTTCTCCATTCTCCTCTCGGATATTAGGCAGGCATGCACTCACACATGCTGGGAGTGAATTTCAAGCCGCTGGGTCCAGGACTTGAACCACCGTCAGCCATGTGGGAGTCCAGCACCTTAACCACTATCCCACCTGCTAGTCCTTCCTAAAAGTTTTGAAATACATCCATGGGGCCAGCAGTTAGCGTAATGGCTGTGTCACTGGACTCCCACATAGTCGACTGTGGTTTGAGTCCTGGACCCGGCGGCTTGAACTCACGCTGGGTGCGTGTGCGTGCGTGTCCAAGATCCCAAGAGGAGAATGGAGGAGAAGGGATTGTGGTGTGGCCATCCCCCCTGGGGGGGGATTTCTCGCTTTCTGTCTCTCTGTCTCTCTGTCTTTCTGGCGAGCACACGCACCCTATAGTGAAAACCTCTCCAAAAAAAAAAAGTTTTAAAATACATCCTGATGCCCTTAAGAACACAGAAATAATCCTGTAGGAGAATACTTGCTTCTGAACGATAATAGTGTTCAGGAATTGAATGCTTTGGTAAATATGTGTTATAAATACATTCAAAATAAAGAAACTTTAAAAAAGCCCAGTGTTGGGTAGCAGAGGTAACTCAGTGCTCTGTGGTGCTGAGGCCATTGAGAAGGTCCTGGATTGGGTCTTGAGATGTCTGTACACTCTATGCATGAACCAGTGCCTGTGTACTAGGTCCTGGCTGGCTGGTGTGGATCGGGACATGAAGACCCTGTGTCCCATGGCCTCCCATCTCTGTCTTATGGGAGAAGTAAGTCATTAAACTTAATAAAATAGAAAAAAACAGAACAAAACAAGTCAAAGAGGAAACTCCTAGGTTATTAATGGTCGTCCTTTTTGAGTGTCGTATTCTAAATGGCTTTCTCCTCAGGGCTATCATTAAGAAGGCTTCTGATCTAGAGTACAAAATACAGCGCAGAGCTCTTTTCAAGGAAGACTTTATCAATTATGTTCAAGTAAGTGAATAATATCTTTACCTTTTAATACCTTCTCAAATTTTTTTTCTTTTCTTTTTAGAGGTTTTAGTTTTATGCGTGTGCTCACGAGAGAGAGAGACAGACAGACAGACAGACACAGACACAGAGATGGTACAAGGGAAAGTGAGAAATCACCCCCAGGGGAGATGGCCACACCATAATCCCTTCTGGGACCCTGGACACTCATGCACATGGCGATTGGCATTATTTTCAAGCCACTGGGTCTGGGGCTTGATCTGCAGTCGGCCATGTGGGAGTCCAGCGACATAACCGCTATGTCATCTGCTAGTCCCAGTACCTTCACAAATTTAGTCATTTATAGAATGATAACATCAACTTTATATAAAATTCCAGAATTGTTGGTTAGAGAGTTATTTTTTGTTTGGCTAGAAGTCGCATGTGATTGCCAGTGAGAGAGGGAGAGGGAGAGAGAAGCATCTCTCATGGGAGATGACTATGCAGCAATCCCTTCTCTTTCTCTCTCTCTTTTTTTTTTTTTAAGAATCACATTTATTTATTTATTTATTCATTTTAATTTGACCAGAGAGGGACAGAATGAGAGAGAGAGGAGAGAAAATGAGAAAGCAAGTTGCCAGGCCCAGTTCTCAAACTGCGGTCGGCCATGTGAGAGTCCAGCACTCTTAACCACCATGATACCCGCTGGCCCCTACAATCCCTTCTCTTTCATTCCTCCCTCCTTTTAGGGTTTTGGGAATGTACACACATGTTCCTGGCATGTTTTTCAAGCCCCTAACATTCAGAGAGATGAAGCAGGGAAGCAAGTGCGCACCCCATGGAGCATGGTCATACCACAATACCCTCTCTTCCCTCTCTCCTTCCTTTGGGATTTTTGGGCACACATGCACATATGCCCAGTGTGTGTTTCTTTTTTAAAAAAATAATTCTTTAATTTTATTTATTCATTCATTCATTCATTCATTTTAATTTGACCACGGAGACACAGAAAGAGAGAGTGGGAAAGTGAGAAAGTAAGCCACCAGGCCTGGAACTTGAACCATGGTGGCTATGTGGAAGTGTCCAGCGACTTAACCACCACACCATCTGCTGGTCACTGTGTTTTTCTTTCTTTTTTTAAGAATTATTTTATTTAACTTTATTTATTTATTTATTTTAATTTGACCAGAGAGGGACAGAGAGGAAGTGAGAAAACAAGCCACGAGGTCCGGGACTCGAACCATGGTCAGCCATGTGGGGGAGTCTGGCACCCTTAACCACCAAGCCACTTGCCAGCCCCGTGTTTTTCTTTTTTTAAAAGAATTATTTTATTGGGATCAGAAGTTAGTGGAATGACTATGTCGCTGGATTCCCATGTAGTCAACTGCGGTTCGCGTCCTGGACCAGGTGGCTTAAAACTCAGCCAGGCATGTGCGTGTGCGTGCTCAAGATTCCCAAGAAGAGAAAGGAGAAGGGATTGCGGTGTGGCCATCCCCCTGGGGGGTGACTTCTTGCCTTTTGTCTCTCTTGTCTCTGTCTTTCTGGTGAGCGCACGCACCCTATAGTGAAAACCTCTCCAAAAAAAAAAAAGAATGATTTTATTTACTTAGTTTAATTTGTTCAGAGATAGACAGAGTGAGAGAGGGAGAAAGAGAGAGAGAGAGACAGAGAGAGAAAAATGAGAAAACAAACTACCAGGGCCAGGACCTGAACCACGGTCAGCCATGAGGGAGTCTAGTGCCCTTAACCATCACGCCACCTGCTGACCCCAACCCAGTGTTTTTTTTTTTTGAGAGATTTTCACTGTAGGGCGCGTGCGTTTGCCAGACAGACAGAGAGAGACATAGAGACAGAAAGCGAGAAATCACCCCCCAGGGGGGATGGTCACGCCGCAATCCCTTCTCCTCCATTCTCCTCTTG
>NW_006159909.1:600184-607948 GCF_000334495.1 Tupaia belangeri chinensis | reverse complement strand
CCGCGGTCGACTATGTGGGAGTCCAGCGACATAGCCATTACGCTAACTGCTGGTTCCCAACCCAGTGTGTTTTTCAAACTGCTGGGTATGGGATTGGAACTGCACAGTATTTTTTTTTTTTTTTAATTACTCCAAATTCAAGTTACTTAGGCTTTAATAATAAAGTCTCAGGGCTAGCAGGTGGCATGGAGGTTAAGGTGCTGGACTCTCACATGGCTGACTGTTTGAGTTCTAGACCTGGAGGCTTACCGTCTTATTGTCTCTCTCTCTGGTGAGCACACATGACCTATAACAAATTTTTAAAAAGTAATAATAAATAAAAAACAATTCTTTAAAAAAAATTATTTATTTAATTCCATTTATTATTATTATTACTTTCTATTTTGACCAGAGAGACAGAAAGGGAAAGTGAGAAAGCCGGCAGGTGTGGGATTTGAACTGTGGTTGGCCGTTTGGGAGTCCAGCGCCTTTAACCACCGTGCCACTTGCTGGCCCTCGAATTAAACAGTTCTTTAAAAAAACAATCAGGTCTCTTTCTTTTCTCTTTTGGAGAGGTTTTTGCCATAGGGCCCGTGTGCTCGCAGAGGACAGAGACACAGAAAGCGAGAAATCACCCCCTGGGGAGATGGCCACGCCACAATCCCTTCTCCTCTTGGGATCTTGGGCACGCACGCACACATGCCCGGCGTGAGTTCTAAGCCACCGGGTCTGGGATGCGAACCACGGTCAACTACGTGGGAGTCCAGCAACATAGCCATTACTCTAACTGCTGTTCCCGATCAGGTCTCTTTCTTAAATTGCTCTTTTTTCTGAGTTTTCAGCCTTCACCACCATGCCACCACCAGCTGGCCCTAGAGAAGTAGATTGTAACAGGAGTAGAGGTGATCTTCGAGAGTGGCTTTAATTCTCACTAGCTGAACTTTTTTCCTTTCCCTTTTTTATCCCTTATTGTGTTCATAGATCAGAGGCTGCTGTGTCTGCGACTGGAGTCAGGGAGTTGGCCATGTGTGATCCAGTGGCCTTAACCATGAGGCCACAGAGCCAGCCCTGAAGAATGTTTTTTTGTTAGTTTGTTTTTATAGGTTTCGCCATAGGGCCTGTGTGTGTTTCCAGAGAGAGACAGAAATAGTGAGAAGGAAAGTGAGAAATCATCCCCTGTGGGGAAGGACATGCCGCAATCCCTTCCTTCTCTCAGAATTTTGGGCACCCATGCATTTGTGCCTGGCATGATTTTCAAGCTGCTGGATCTTGGACTTGAACCATGGTCACCCGTGTTGGAGTCCAGCACTTTAATCACTATACCACCTGCTGGCCCCCCGAAGAATTTTTTTTTTTACTAAAAGTTGAAAATAGTGTCATTGGATAGAAAGCTGGATTGAATGACATATTATAAATCTTGTAAGTCTTATGGTTTTAGTAATATGTTTTCTTTGTATTTGAGGTGATTCTGAGCTTGCTAATAAGTGCGTATTTGTAAATTTTACAGTTCGTAAGGTGAATTTTCATGAATCCTAGACATTTAGTGTAAATCATGCTTACTGGTAGCAAATTATTTTGTAGTTTTGATTTTTCACTGCATAACGCTAAGTAAATACTTCCTATACTTGGAAGGTTACAATTTTTCTTCTCTTTTTTGTTATTTTTTTCTTATAGTATGAAATTAATCTTTTGGAGCTGATCCAGAGGAGAAGAATAGTAAGTATACAATTTTCTAGAAGTTGTAAAAAAAACGTGGAATTAAGTGATGGGGCCATGTAACTAGAATTTGTGTTTGTGAAACAGTGTTGATAAACCATGCGGTAATATGCCAGTATTGGATATTGTAATGATTTACTTCATTCGTCAATATTATTAAACGATCAAATAGGAATGTTACTTTGGATAAATGTGATTAGGCTGAGGCTTTGTTTTTTATGTCCACTTTTAGCGCATTGGATATTCATTTAAGAAGGATGAGATTGAGAATTCTATTGTACACCGAGTACAAGGTGTTTTCCGACGTGCTTCAGCAAAGTGGAAAGTAAGTGATCAGCACATCCTTTTTTTTTTTTTTTTAGGTTTATTATTTATTTTTCTATAGGATATGTGTACTAGCCAACGACAGAAATAGTGAGAAGGAAAGAGAGAAATCACTCTTCAAGGTGATGACCATGCTATAATCCCCTCTCCATTTTCTTGGGATTTGGGGCATGCTCACAGATGCACTTGGCATAACTCTTAAGCTGCCAGGTCTGGGCCCAAACCATGGTCAGCATGTGGGAATACAGTGCCTTAACCATCATGCCACCTGCTGGCCCTACCATCTTTAAATTGAAGTAATATAGAGATTTGTATTATAAGTTGTTCACATGCATTATTCTATATTCTTATCTCGGGTATCTCAATACTTATTCTCATGACTACATTTTTTGAGTTACTTAAACCACTAAAAAACTAATCTCATTACCTTATGGTTATTCTGTGAGGATGCCGGGCAAACAGAGTTTTCAATATATTAATAAGGATAGAAAATCATCTGGAAGATATTTGAGTGTGTGAGTAAAATATTTATATTACTGAAGACTTGGAGCAGTAGCTCAGTAACTTGATTTCCTTCAACTTGGGCTCTGAGACTAGAACCTTCATTTGGGAAGTAGTCTGCCTTCTGTATCAGCAAGTTCTGCATCCTGAGATTCAACCACCACAATAGAAAGTGTGATGTGGGGGTCCAGCAGGTTGCCTAGTGGTTAAGGCGCTAGACTCTTACATGGCTAATCACGGTTTGAGTCCTGGACCTGGCGGCTTGAAACTCATGCCGGGCATGCATAGGTGTGTGCCCAAAATCCTGATAGGAGAATGGAGGAGAAGGGGTTACAATGTGACCATCCCACCTGGGGTGTGACTTCTTGCTTTCTGTCCCTCTCTGTCTGTCTCTCTGGTGAGCTCATAGGCCCTACAGCAATCAAAACAAAGCAAAACAAAAACAAAAAAATTCTAAAAAAAGAATTATTTAATTTATTATTATTATTTTTTAATTTGATGAGAGAGAGAAAGCTGCCAGGTCCAGGACTTGAACTGTGGTTGGCTATGTGGTAGTCAAGTGCCTTAATGCATCATGCTACCTGCCAACCCCCACAATTTTTTTTCTTGTCAATACAGGAATTCTTTTTTTTAATAATTATTTTATTTAGCTATTTATTCATTTATTTTAATTAGACCAAAAGGGAGGGACAGAGTGAGAGAGAGGGAAAGTGAGAAGGCAAGTCTCTAGGTCTGGGACTCGAACCATGGTCAACCATGTGGGAATCCAGCTTCCTTAACCACCATGCCCCCTGTTGGCCCCAAGAATTATTTTTCTTGAGCAGAATTTTTTTTCTTGAACAATACAAGAATTATTTACATAGCAGAGGTTTTATTTTTTAAGAGTTTTTTGCCTTAGGGGGTATACCTTGTTGGAGAGGGGCAGAGACAGAGACAATGAGAGGGAAAGTGAGAAATCACCCCCCGGGGGGTTGGCCATGCCGCAGTCCTTTCTCCTCCATTCTTCTCCTGGGGTCTTGGGCACACACACACACACACACACACACACATCTGTGTACGTTTCAGGCCACCGGGTCTGGGACTCAAACTGGTCAGCCACTTGGGAGTCTAGCAGCATAAGTGGTATACCATCTGCTAGCCCCACAGCTTATGTATTGAGTTAATTTGGAAATGATTTTAAGTATATAGGAGAAGGTGCTAGGATATGTGCAAATACTATGCCATTTTATGTAAGGGATTTGAGATCCATGGTTTTTCTGGTATCTATAAGAGGTCCTAGAACCAGTGTGTTGCAGATACTGAGTGACAGCTGAACTTGGGATTGACAAATTTTGTATTGCTACCCCTGATTGAGACCATTTAAGAATTGCTTTGAACAGATTGGATAGATAACAAATTTTGGAGGATGAGGGGTGGGAGTGTGGGCAGATTGATTTGTCAAGGTTAAGAGATCCAAGGTTCCCATGAGAAAGGGCCTAAATAGACTGAGGGATGTGGTAACACTTCAGATCTAAAATCTGCCTTGACTTTTAACAAACTTCGTGCAAAGATAAGTTTTTTTTTTGGAGAGGTTTTTGCTATAGGGCACGTACGCTCACCAGAAAGACAAAGAGAGACAGAGAGACAGAAAGCGAGAAATCACCCCCCGGGGGGATGGTCACACCGCAATCCCTTCTCCTTCATTCTCCTCTCGGGATCTTGGGCACGCACGCACACGCGCCTGGCATGAGTTTAAGCCACTGGGTCCAGGACTTGAACTGTGGTCGACTACATGGGAGTCCAGCGACATAGCCATTACGCCAACTGCTGGCCCCAAAGGTACATTTTATAAAGGTCAAATTCAGGCAGCTTACTACATTGTTTTTCTTGCAGGATGATGTTCAACTTTGGCTATCCTACATCGTTTTTTGTAAAAAATGGGTGAGTAAAACCGTTTTGCTCCTTCCTTCTTTTCTATTGGTCTGCTTCTTAAGTTTCATATCTGATGACTGAATTCTCATGTTTTTTCTAAAGGTATAAGGTTCATACATAGGAAAAAGCTCAAGAATGCTAAACTTCAATGTAACATTCGTATATCTGAATGCCTTTATAGTGGCTTTTAAGTCAGTTGAAAAGAAACCATTTTTATGTGAGTATGTTCAGTAAAGTTGAAAATCTTTCTAGATATTTAGAATTTTTATTTTTATATTTAAAAAGAATTATTTATCTGGGGGGCGAGCAGGTGCTGTGGTGCTTAAGGGCACTGGACTCTCGCATGACTGACCATAGTTCAAGTCCAGAACCGGGCGGCTTTCTGTCAGGAAAAGCAGCTCTTTAAATTATTTTTATTTAATTTTGTTTATTTATTCATTTGTTTTTAATATGACCAGAGATAGACACAGAGAGTGAGGGGTTGGGGAGAGAGAGGGAAAGTGAAAAACAAAGCCACTGGGTCCAGGATTCAAACCATGGTTGGCCATGTGGGAGTGTCCAGCGCCTTAACCACTAAGCCACCAGCTGATCCCCAGGAAAAGCAGATCTATTTTTTTTTTTTTTTGGAGAGATTTTCACTATAGGGTGCGGTGCGGCGCCTGCGCTCGCCAGACAGACAGAGAGAGACAGAAAGCGAGAAATCACCCCCCGGGGGGATGGTCATGCTGCAATCCATTCTCCTCTCAGGATCTTGGGCACGCACGCACACGTGCCCGGCATGAGTTTGAAGCCACCGGGTCTGGGACGCGAACTGTGGTTGACTATGTGGGAGTCCAGTGACCTAGCCATTACGCTAACTGCTGGTTCCCAGGAAAAGCAGATCTTAACCCCTCACTTTCCTTTGCTCTTTCACCCTGTCTCTCTGGTCAAATTAAAATAAATAAATAAATAAATGAATAAAGTTAAATTAACAAAATTATTTAATTTTATTTTTAAATTTGCTACAGGGTATGTATGCTTATCACAGAGAGACAGAGAAGGGTGCAGGGGAGTGAGAAAGCAAGCTACCAGGTCCAGGACTTGAACTGTAGATGCCCATGTGGGAATCCAGCATCCCAACCACCATGCCACCTGCTGGCCCTGATACTTGGAATTTCAAAAAAGTTTTCTTTCTTCTGTGAGTGAGAGAGACAGAACAGGAAGAGAAACAGGGCATCGAGAGAGCACAGGGCCTCAACAGGGTCTTCCTGCCACGTCCACCTCCAGCTTTAGCCAGTTCTGGATATGGGCATGTGTGTGCCTGGTGTCCTTTTGGAGGTTTCTGGAGGCAAACCCAGAACCTTGCTCTGGGCTTACCATGGGTGAGCCTTGCAGAATATTTTTAAAAGAATTATTCTGTTTATTTATTCATATTAATTTTCAGATTGATCAGAGAGAGACAGAGAGAGAGAGGGAGGGAAAGTGAGAAAGCAAGCCACCTGGTCCGGGACTCAAACCTCAGCTGGCCATGTGGCAATCCAGCACCTTTAACCATAATGCCACCTGCCAGCCCAAAGACTTGCAGAGTATCACGATACTGGTTTGCCATTGTCTGGACTCTCAGAATATTTATGTATAATGGTCTAAGTAGAAGGAAAAATAGAAGTATGTGTATATATTTATGTATATACACGTATTTGTATTTTTAAAAAATTTTCCAGCGGGCATGTGTGCTTGCCAGAGAGGAACAGAGACAGAAGAAAAGTGAGAAAGCACCCCTCACCCCCCCCAGGGGGTGGTCACATTACAGTCCCTCCTCTTTCGTGTTTCTTTCTTTTTGGGATTTTGGCCATGCATCCACGTGCATTCTGTGTTTCTCTAGCTTCTGGACCTGCGACTTGAACCTCAAACAGGGCAGTCAGCCATGTCAGATCCAGCTGCTTTAACGTCCACACCACCTGCTGGCCCAGCCCTGTATTTTTGACATGTCTCTAGAATAACACATCGTACTCCCTTGGGTTTTATAGTTGGTTCAGGGTACAGTAACATTACACAGGAAATAGAATTTTTTTTCCTCTTTTACAGGCTACCAAAGTTCAACTTAGCAAGGTGTTCTCTGCCATGTTGGCCATTCATTCAAATAAGCCAGGTATGGTGAAATCCTTGTTAGTCTCTTATCTACATTAAAAAATTATTTTATTTAATTTTATTTATTCATCATTTATTTTCATTTGACCAGAAGGAGGGAGGGAGGGAGGGAAGGAGAGACAGACAGACAGACAGAAAATGAGAAAGTAAGCCACTAGGTCCAGGACTTGAACCGTGGTTGGCCATGTGGGAGTGTCCAGTGCCTTAACCACCATGTCCCTATCTATATTTTATTTAGACCCAGTCATTATGGAATTTATTTTGCTTGATAAACCTAAGAAATGATTTTGAGGACTTGGGCTTAGGTGGTTGACCTTGGGTTTTTGTTCCTGAATCACTGTCTTTTCATTCATCCCTGCCTGTGCTGTACCAGGTATTGTGCCAGCTATTGTATCTGTGGGCTGGAGGGACTATATTTTGTTTCCACTGATGGTAAAAGAAACTCCTTAGTCCTTTGCTGGACATATTATTTGGAGGCAGTCAAATTGGAAGGTTTTTAAAAGCTTAAAGGAGATGATACAGAGTTTAGAAGAATGACAGGCATAGAGTACATGCTTAAAAGGAAGACTCCTCTCGTGTACAACGTGTAGATGGTACATTATTTTGTAGTGACAGTGCTCACCTCTGCACTTTATATGCCACAAGACAAATGGGTCCCGTGTGGCGCTGGTTTTCTCAGAAGCTTACAGCAGACAGCATGAGGTGTGTTTTCTCCGCAGACTGCTCTTAGCATTTGGAGGCCAGTCTCAGGTTCCCCAGGACCGATCAGGTGTGAGGGGACAAAGCTGCATGATGAGTAGGGGAGGTACTCTGGCCTGCAAGCTCCATGGCTGGATGTAGCTTCCAGAGAGCCTAGAAGCTCTGTCCCAGGAGTTAAATGCTCCAGAAAGCCCAAAGTAATGACTTGCTAGCATCCATGGCTCTTCTAGTCCAAATGTAGCTACTAGTTATGGGTCATTTTTCCTAAAAAACAGGTACTTACTAAGTTTATTATATATATATATTTAAGAATTATTTTATTTAACTCTATTTAATTAATTAATTAATTAATTAATTAATTTGACCAGAGAGGGACAGAGCAAGAGAGAAAGAGGGGAAAAATAAAGCAAGCAAGCTGTCAGGTCCGGGACTCAAACTGTGGTCGGACGTGTGGGAGTCCAGAGCCCTTAACCACTACGCAACCTGTCAGCCCCCCCACGTCTTTTT
>NW_006159909.1:579146-599882 GCF_000334495.1 Tupaia belangeri chinensis | reverse complement strand
AGAGAGAGAGAGAGAGAGAGAGAGAGAGGGAGAGGTAAAGTGAGAAAGCAAGCCACCAGGTCTGGGACTTGAACCATAGTTGGCCCGGTGGGAGTCCAGTGCCTTAACTATAATGCCACCTGCTCTTCCCTCTCTGTTTTTCTTTCTTTTTTTGCCAGAGAGTGAGTACACTAGCTATACTCTCTCTCATTAGAGAGAGAAAGAGAAAGTAAGAAAACACTCCCCAAACCCTATGGGAGATAGTCATGCCACAACCCCTTCCTCATTTCTCCTTTTGGAATTTCGGGCTCACACACACATAGCAGTGTGCGTGTGTATGTGTGTGTGTGTATATATATTTAGATTATATTTATTCATTTGTTTTAATTGGATGAAAGGGACAGAGAGAAGTAGAGGGGGGAAAGTGAGAAAGCAAGCCACCAGGTCTGGGACTTGAACTGTGGTTGGCCCCTATACCGGCATATTTTCTAAACTGCTAGGTCTGGGACTTAGACAGCTCAGTCAACTGAAGATTCAGCCTCCTTAATCATCGTACCAGTGGCTGACCTGGGATTAATTTCTGAGAGAGAAGAGAGTATTCGTTTGTTTTTCATTGTAAATTGTTCTAAGTATAGAGCAAAGAGTAAAAAAAAAAAAGTTTTGTTTAATTGATTCTAAGATACACAATTTTTCTGTCATTTAAACAACTTAAAAATCTGTATGTAGGGCCATTAGATAGCATAGTGGTTACATTGCTGGACCCCCACATGGCTGGCTATGGTTTGAGTCCTTGACCGGTGGTTTGAAATTCATACTGGGCACATTGTGTGTGTGCCCAGGATCCCAGGAAGAGATTAGAGAAGGGATTGTGGCATGGACATCCCCCCAAGGGGTGATTTTCCACTTTCCCTCTCACTGTGTCTATCTCTTTCTCTCCAGCAGCACACACACCCTAAGGCAAAAACTTCTTTAAAAAAAAGTTGTATGTGACTTCCAGTGTTGTCCTTAGATTTGATGAAATATGGTAATAATCACTTAATGTACCCACCATCCAGATCGAATAGATTGGCATTTGCCTATTTACTTTAGAATCTTTTTTTTAATTTTAGATGAAACAACACAACTGTGTGGTTAAAAACATCCTCTGTTGGGGTCAGCAGGTGACAGAGTGGTTAAGGGCTAACTACCACAAGGCCAATCACAGTTCAAGTCCAAGACCAGGCAGTTTGAAAATCATGCGGGGTGTGCACGTGCACTGAAAATCTTGAGAAGACAATGGAGGAAAAGGGATTGCAACATGGCCACCTTTCCCCCTACCCCAAGTGACTTCTCTCTTTTTCTCTCTCTGACAAGTACACAAACCCTATGGCAAAAACCTAAAAAAAAAAAAAACAAAAAAAAATCCTCTGTCCTTTTTTCTTTTTGGTAAGATTTGAAAAAAATCAAATCTTTGGGGGCCAGCAGGTGGCGTGGTGGTTGGGGCACTTGACTCCCACATGGCCGACCATGGTTCAAGTCCCAGACATGATAGCTAGCTTTCTCTCTCTCTTTCTCTTTAGACAAATTGAATAATAATAATAATAAATAAAATGAAATAAATTTGAAAAATCTTTGAATATTAAAACTGGAGCATTGGTCTTATCTTGTCCGATTTGATTAATTTATTGAAACAAAGTCTGTTGTTTTTTCATTTATAGCTTTGTGGATTATGGCGGCAAAATGGGAAATGGAAGATCGCTTATCTTCAGAAAGTGCGAGACAGCTATTTCTTCGGGCTCTGCGCTTTCATCCAGAATGTCCAAAACTTTATCAGGAAGTAAGTGTTGTCTACCTAGGATGAGAGAGAGATGTTTCAGTTTGGTCCTCTGGAGACTTACTGTTAGTCTGGCCCTGTGGTGCAGTAGAAGGGAGCTAGATCTCACATGGCCTGTTATGGTTTGAATCCCATGACCATGTCCCATAGGGGGGTGATTTCTCGCTTTCTGTCTGTCTCTCTCTGTCTCTCTGGTGAACGCAGTCATCCTATAGCAAACATCTCTCTCTGCGGATGAGTTGGTGGTATAGTGGTTAAGGTGCTGGACACTCCCGCATGGCCTGCCACAGTTCAGGTCCTGGACCTGGTGGCTTGCTTTCTCACTTTCCCTCTTTCTCTCCCTATTTCTCTCTGTGTGTGTGTCTTTCTCTGGTCAAATTAAAATAAATGAGTACATAAATAAAATTAAATAAAAAATAATTCTTAAAACAAAACTCTTAAAAAAAAAAAAAAAAGGAGTAGAAGAATTGGTCCTGGCCAGCAGGTGGTGAGGTGGTTAAGGCAGTGGATCCCACATGGCCAACTCAGTGGTTGAGTCCTGGACCTGGCAGCTTGAGAAACATGCTGGTGTGTGTGTGTGTGACCCGGATTCCTAGGGAGAATGGAAGAGAAGGGTTACAGCCTG
The DNA here is from genome assembly GCF_000334495.1 of Tupaia belangeri chinensis. Taxonomy (NCBI): domain Eukaryota; kingdom Metazoa; phylum Chordata; class Mammalia; order Scandentia; family Tupaiidae; genus Tupaia; species Tupaia belangeri. Next base: position 597,465 of record NW_006159909.1, on the reverse strand, counting down.
GCCATCCCCTAGAAGAGATTTGTCACTTTCCCTCTCTCTCTGGCTATATCTCTGACTCTTGTCTGGTGAATGCATGTGTCCTATCAAGAAAAATTAAAAAAAAAAAAATGTATTTTTATTTTTCATTTATTCATTTTTTCTTTGTTTTAAAATATTTTTGTTTTTAATTAATTAATTAATATTCATTCATTGAGCATTGTCAGAGCATACAAAATGTGATTTTCCACCCAGAATATTCTGCATAGTGGCTTATTCATACATTTTGTGTTTTAAAGAATTATTTTATTTAACTGTATTTATTTATTTTAATTTGACCAGAGATAGACGGAGTGAGAAAGAGAGATGTGGGCGAAGGGAAGTGAGAAAGCAAAAGCCACCGCCAGGTGGGAGTCCAGCACTCTTAACCACCACACCACCTGTGGGCCCCTTAATCATACTTTTTATCATCAATAATTTTCCATTTTTTGAATAGTAATCTCAGCTGGTATATACATATCTATGAATACATATCTGACTTTACTCCTGAAATTCTCAGTAGGATGGATATACTATAAGGTAGCACCTAGCTGATGATATAGCTTACTATGATCGTTAATTATTTCTTTTTTACTATATTTTAACTTCAAGAAAAGCAGTTTCAGCTTTAATAAATCAAAGAAATGCTAAGGAACTATGTTTAAACTTAAAGCCAGGAAACAGGTTGGGATTCTGTTCAAATAGTAGGTACATGAACCTATCAACAGCTCAAGACAGGACAAAAATCCTTAAAACTGGGAAACAAAGCCTAGAAGCAAATCAGCAATGTTTTAGTCAAAAGTCATAAAATGCTATTTCACCAGTCCAGTCTCATGTACTTTATCTTCTGTTGTGGTCCAATCTTCCTGATAATATTCTAGGATATAATATTCAACTCCAGACTTGTCCCCATGATTAAGTTGGCCATTTTCTTAGTTTTTGAACTCTTCTGTGTGAATGTATTTAATTTTCCTGGTATAGCACTCCCTGCAGAACTTCTTGGAGATCTGATCTGGTGTTGGTAAATTCTTTCAGGTTTTGTTTATCTGAGAATGTTCTTGTCTTCCCATATGAAAGATAATCTTGCCGGGTACAGTATTCTTGGTTGAAATTGCTTTTCCCTTAACACTTTGAATATATTTTCCCATTCTTTCCTCACTCGCATTGTTTCTGACAATGGGTCAGAAACAATGGGATATCCTTTGTAGGTAAGTTGACATTTCTCTCTTGCCAGTCTTAGTACCTTGTCTTTGTCTGTGGTTTTGGTTAATCTGGCTATAATGTGTCTTGGAGATGATCTTGGGTTGGTTCTATTTGGGGTCCTTTGTATTTCTTGGGACTGGATCTTTGAATGCCTCTCTAGGTTTGGAAAGTTTTCTTCCAGGATTTCATGGAACAGATGGTCAATGCCCTTATGAGTCTCTTCCCCTTCTGGGATACTAACTAATTATCTGGATGTTTGGATATTTGATGGTATCTAGTATTTTTCATATATTATTTTCTCAGTCTTCATGATGGATTTTTCTAGGCCAGGGATTCTGTCTTCTACATCTGAGATTCTATTTTCTGTATGATCTAGTCTGCTTTTAATACTTTCAAGGGAGGTTTTGACTACCTGTATTATAGTCTTCATCTCTAAGAGGTCCATTTGATTCTTTTTTATAGTGTGAATTTCCTCTTTTGGATCTTTCAAGAATTCTCTCACCTCTGGGAACTCGTCAGCTTCTTTCTCCTGCCTCTTTGGCAGTCCATTGTCTCTCTTCTCTTTGATCTCTGTGAGTTTTGTCACCATGAGAATTCTAAATTCTTTATCCGACATTTCCATGAGTTTTATTGTACTGTTTGAGGATGAAGAGGAATCATTATTTTTCCTTGGAGGAGAGGTATTTTCTTGTTTTTCCATATTTCTTATGACCCTGCAGTGATTTCTAGTCCTCTGATGGATGGCGTGTTTCTCCCTAATTCTTGAAGTTCAATCTGAGCATTCAGAGGCATGCAGGAGGAGGTGATCTGCAGTCTCTCTTCCGTTTCATTCTCACTCTTTGTGCATCAGACTCAGTGGGGATAGAGGAATATTCTGACCTTAATCGTATTCAGATGTTTAGATCCTGTTCACTCGGACCTGTCTAGACAATTAGTGTGTAGGAGCTGAGAAGCCAGTGGATAAAGAAAAAGGAAAAGAATTAGAGAAGAGGAAAGAAGAGGGAAATATAAAAAGTAGAAAAAAGATAATTTAAAAAACTTTAGATCTTAATTTTACAAAGTAAAAATTGAAAACTGCGCGGCACGCAGTGCACCGTGTAAACATGATATTTCGCAGCTGAAGTTCAGGATCCATGTGAAGATGGGCCCGGATTTGTGCCTTTCTAGAAGTGACTGTGGAGTGGGGAAGTCTCAGCAGAAAAAAATCTTCATCTTAAGTCCCTGAAAGCAATATTTCACAGCTGAAGTTCAAGATCCATGTCCAGAAAAATCTTTAAAAAAAAAAAGTACTGATGTTAACTATTTTTAGCTGGAGAACTGGTTTTAACACCCATATCACCTTTGTCTATTTCTCTCTTCTCTTTTTTGTCGCTCCTTTAGATATTTTGTTAGAACTTCTTTTCTTCTTGGAGGACTTACTGCCTCTTACAAGGGTACACTAGAAATCAGTGATTAGACTTTTGATTGAAAAAGCACCCTACCCAAAAAGGAAATAAAAAGCCTCAGATGCTAGAAATGTTACTGATAATTGTAACTTTTAGAAGCATTTTTCAGGATAGGGGAGAATCTGCTAAGCCTTGTTTGATGAATGGGAAGAGATATGTGTCTTCATTCAAATGGGTCCTGTAGTTGTTCCAAGTGTAGTTTTGGTCTTGGAGTAACTTAATGACGTGTTTACATTGTGTCTCTCCCTTTTCATATTCAGTTAGCTATTCCTTTGCTGCCTTTATAGTTTTTTAAAGAAACTATTATAGGACTCCCCATTATTAGAGGATTATTTGTTGTTTTAGTTACAGTTTATATGCTTTTTGGAAGCTTTTTGAGCTGGATCACGTGGTTCAAATCCCAGCCCAAGTGGCTTGAAAAACATACTGGGTGTGTGCGTGCCCAGCATCCTGACAAGGTGGAGAAATAGAGAATGGATTGTGGTGTGACCACAATCAAAACTTGTCATTTTAATGCTTTGTAACATAGAATTCAAAGTATTAAAAAATACAAGCCAGATATGTGTACGTACATGCTCAGAATCTGACAGGAGAGAACTGGGTGAAGCAGAGAGTGTGGCACAGCTAGGCCCCGTTGGAGGTGCTCTCTCTCAGGCAAGCGCCTGTGTTCTCAGGTAATTCAGTGTCTGTGTCATCTTGATGTTGGCGTCTCTTAATTATCTTTTCTCATTCAGACTGAGATTTTCCTGGTATGATAAGTGATCTCTCTTTCTACTTTGCTCTAGGGCACGTGTGCTTGCTGGAGAGAGGCAGAGAGACAGAGAGGGAAAATAAGAATTCATGCCTGGGGAATGGTCATGCTACATTCTGTTCTCCATTCTCCTCTTGGGATTTTGGAGACACACACACACACACACACACACACACACACACCTGTCCAATGTGTTTTTTAAGCTGCTCAGTCCAGAACTTGAGCGGTATAGTTGGCCAGGTGGGATCTAGCTCTCTTAACTACCACTCCTCCTGCTGGCTTGGTTTATTTAGCTGTGAAGTGCTGGTCAAGGGTACAAGACGTTCTTAAAAAGTTTTTGGTTTGTATGTCCAAATTGCTTGTAAAAAGAGCATACAGTGGGGGCTGGCAGATGGCGTGGTGGTTAAGGGTGCTAGACTCCCACCTGACCCACTGTGGTTCAAGTCCCAGATCTGGTGGCTTGCTTTCTCACTTTCTCTCTCTCACTGTTCCTCTCTATTCCACTATCAATGTCAGTTAGTTTCATAATGAAATAAAATTTATTGTAATATTCCCTATAGTCTTTTTCTCAATCTGATATTTATGACTAAAAATGGCATTTTATACATTTCCAATAAAAAATTATCTCCAAAGAATTTGACTTCATTCTTTCCCTTCTATAGTATTTTAGGATGGAACTGATGAATACAGAAAAACTAAGAAAGGAAAAGCAAGAATTTGAAAGAGCCGACATGGAAATGGTAAGATATTAATGTCTTGTCATCTCTCTTTTTTTGTTTTTTCAAAGAATAATTTATTTAATTCCATTTGTTGTTGTTATTTTTTAATTTGACCAGAGAGAGACAGAAAGAGAAAGCAAATTGCCAGGTTCAGGACTCAAACTGTGGTTGACCATGTGGGAATCCAACACCTTTAGCTACCATGCCACCTGCTGGCTCCAATGCATTGTCATTTCTTCTTTTTTTTTTTTTAATAACTATTTTATTTTTTATTTATTCATTCATTGATTTTTAATTTGACTAGAGAGAGACAGAGGGTGAGAGTGAGAGAGAGGAAGCGAGAAAGCAAGCCACCAGGTCCAGGACTTGAATCCCAGTTGGCTATGTGGGAGTGTCCAGTGCCTTAACCACCACGTCACCTGTTGGTCCCCGCATTGTCACTTCTTAACAAAGTATTTTGAACTTACTTGGGAGTAAGATTAAGTCTTTAGAATATATTTTTCTTTTTAATAGTGTCACATTTTAAAACCTTAAGACGAGTATAGTGTTGATTTAGTTAAATGGACTTTGTAATAATGAAGTTTTATGCTTTAAAAATAGGCAATTGGGGTCAGCAGGTGATGTGGCAGTTAAGGCACTGGATTTCATATGGCCAACTATATGGTTTGAGTCCCTGACCCAGTGATTTGAAAATCACACTAAATATGTAACATGCATGCCTAAGAAAGATCCCAAGAGGAAAATGGAGGAGAAAGGATTGCAGTGTGGCCATCCACCCTTGAGAAGTGATTTCTCACCCTCTCCCATCTCCTGCCTGGTGAGCACAAGTGCCCTATAACAAAAATTATAAAAGATATTTGGATTAATTGAAGTGTTTTTCAAGATCATTACTGCTGACCAATGCTTTTTTTTCTTTCTTTTTTTTGGAAAGGTTTTTGCTATAGGACGTGTGTGCTCGCCAGACAGAGAGAGACAGAGAGACAGAAAGCGATAAATCACCCCCCAAGAGGGATGGCCACACTGCAATCCCTTCTCCTCCATTCTCCTCTCGGGATCTTGGGCACGCATGCACATGTGCCCGGGGTGAGTTTAAGCCACCGGGTCCGGGACTCAGACTGCGGTCAACTACGTGGGAGTCTAGTGACATAGCCATCACACTAATTGCTGGTCCCACCAATGCTCTTTTAAAAAAATATTATTTGTTTAATCTTATTTATTTAAAAAAATCTTAATTCCATTTGTTGTTGTTATTTTTTAATTTGACCAGAGAGAGACAGAAAGAGAAAGCAAATTGCCAGGTTCAGGACTCAAACTGTGGTTGACCATGTGGGAATCCAGCGCCTTAATCACCACGCCACCTGCTGGCCCCTATTTAATCTTATTTATTATTGTTATTTTTAAAATTTGACCAGAGAGAGGAAGAGTGAAAGAGAGAAATAGAAAGTGAGAAAGCAAGGTCTGGGACTCGAACTGTGGTTGGCCATGTGGGAGTCTAGCACCTTAGCCACCTACTGGTTCCCAAATGCTCTTTTAATAATGTATGATCTCATTAAGTGATATATATTAGTGGGATGAAGGAGCTCAAGAAAGACTGTGAGTTATATAGTTCCTAACCTTTTTTTTTTTTTTTTTTTAAGTACAGTGTTTTATGTGACAGGATAATTTTTAAAAAGATTTAGAATAATAAAGTTAAGAAAGGAACTTTGCTGTTGTCTGTTATTGTGGTTTACAACTCGGAACTTTCTTTATCCAAAGAAACTGTTAAAAATAAGGGCAAATAAGACATGCGAAGCTGACCTGTTCTGTTATAAACGGATGGTGAAGCCATGTGCTCGTGTCTCCACTCCTGGAGCCTGAGAGCCTGGGTTGAAAGATCGATGATCTTCTTCATGCTGCACATTGATCCCAAGGGAGGGAGCTGGCCCAGGGGGAGACGTGATTTGCCAGGGGTCATTGGCGTGGGTAGTCTAGGACTGTTACTTTTCTCCCTAGTGCTTTCACTACTTGCCGGCACTACCTCTGAAGTTGTGATTAATGTAATGTTCTTTAGGAGACCTCCGATTATCCTGAAGAAATCCTTAAGGGCGAGTTGGCACGGATCATCTACAAAAATTCTATAAACATTATTAAAGGTAGGTATCTTTCGAACATTTATTTGTGATAGGAAAGTAGAGCATTTTATTTACAGCGAAGAAGGTCTTTAGTTAATTTTGAGATTTTTTGCTAGAATACAGATACAACTCAGTAGGAATAATAGCTTTTATAAAATTTTTATTTAATTTTATTGTCATTATTTTATTTTATTTTTTTTAGTTGATCAGAGAGAGGGCTGGCAGGTGGCATGGTGGTTAAGGGCACTGGACTTCCATATGGCTGACCGACGTTTGAGTCCTGGACCTGGTGACTTTCTCTCTCTCCTCTTGCTCTCTCCCTGTTCCTCTCTGGTCAAATTAAAGTGAATAAATAAATAAAGTTAAAAAAAATGATTAAAAAAAAAAATTTGACCAGAGAGAGACAGGAACATGAGAAAGCAAGCTGCCAGGTCCAGGACTCAAACTGCAGTCAACCATCTGGGAGTCCAGCCACCTTAACCACCATGCAATCTGCTAGACATAACTTTATTTTTAGATTATTTAATTTTATTTATTCATTCTTTAATTTGACTAGAGAAAGACACACACACACACACACACACACACAGAGAGAGAGAGAGAGAGAGAGAGAGAGAGAGAGAGAGAGAAAGAGAGAAACCAAGCCCAACAGGCCCAGGACTCGAACCGTGGTTGGCCATGTGGGAGTGTCCAGCACCTTAACCACCATGCTTACCTGCTGGTCCTGATAGCTTATTTATTTATTTATTTTTTAAAAGAATTGCTTATTTAATTTAATTTACTATTACTATTTTTAAATTTGACCAGAGAGGGACAGACTGAGAGAAAACAAGAGAGAATTAAGTGAGAGAGCAAGCTGTCAGATCCAAAACTCGAACCATGGTTGACCATGTGGGACTCCAGCGACCTTAACCACTAAGCTACTTGCTGGTCCCTGTAATTGAAATTTAATTAAGTTTTTTTTTTTTGGAGAGGTTTTTTTTTGCTATAGGGCACGTGCGCTCGCCAGATAGACAGAGAGACAGAGAGATAGAAAGTGAGAAATCACCCCCCGGGGGGATGGTCATGCCTCAATCCCTTCTCCTCCCTTCTCCTCCATTCTCCTCTCGGGATCTTGGGCATGCACGCACACGCGCCCAGCTTGAGTTTTAAGCCACCAGGTTCGGGATGCGAACTGCGGTCGACTACGTGGGAGTCCAGCGACATAGCCATTATGCTAACTGCTGGTTCCCTGAAATTTAAATAAGTTTTTATTGAACACTTAGCTCAGGTGGGTAATTAAAAAGAAATAGATGAAGGCTGGCAAGTGGTGTGGTGGTTAAAGGTGCTATATTCCCACATGGCCTACCGTGGTTCAAATCCTGGATCTGATGGCTTCCTTTCTCAACTTCCCTCTCTCTCTGTTTCTCTCTGGTCAGATTGGAAAATAATAATAATAATAAAGTTAAAATAAGTCTAAAAAGCAAAAAGAAAAGAAATAGATGATTTAGTCCATTTCTTTATCCCCTTAAAAGTTTAGAATAAAAGTTAGAAATACTTATGCATATTTCAAAGTATTAATAGTTGTTTTGCATGTGTAGGAGACTATGGGGTGATTTTCGATTTTGTACTATTTCTCAAATTTTGCATGTGTAGGAGACTATGGGGTGATTTTTTATTTTGTACTATCTCTCAAAATTAAAAAACACAAGCAAAAATGTAAGTAGTACTCAAAGCAAACGTTACTTAAAGAGTGATTCTGTAGTATTAGTGGAAGTGAGCCTCGCCTCCCCTGATTTTTCATTTTAGGTGCAGAATTTCATGTGTCACTGCTTTCGATCGCACAGCTATTTGACTTTGCCAAAGATCTACAAAAAGAAATTTATGATGAGTAAGTGAAAGTGTGGAGAGGGGAATATTTTTATTCCTGATCTAATGATAAGGGTTTAAGTTGGGGTATGGAGAAAGGGGAAAAGAAGAGACCACATTAAATCTTTGGAAAAAAAGCTAAGCTTTAGGATCCCGGCATTGTACTATGAAAAAGAAGTATGCTCCTAGAGATGTCCTTTGATTTGTTTATTGGTTCCTTTGGAAAATATTTTATCTTTCTTCAGTAATAAATCTATTCTAAGGCTTATATGAACACCTATCTCCTGTTCTTCTGGTGTGTCCCTTGTCCATAAAAGCAGCGATGTCCTCATAAGTGTTTACAGTTAAGTGCTGCAGGTGCTTTACACTTCGGTGTCGTTATATGGCTTACAGACTATTTGTAGCCTACCTCCTGCATACTTCCATTCCTAGGGAGCGCTAAATACTTGTGCAGGAAATAAAGCAGAACTTGGCTTAGTTGTTCTTTAGCTATTTTCTGGGTTTTGCTGGAGTATGGGTTGCTTTTTTTTCTCTGCCTCTATTTTAGAAAATGAAGAGCCTGCATATAATAAGGTTCTCCAGGGCTCATGGAGGCTTGTGTTGTCACAGGTAATCACTTACTTGACTTTGAAAGCCAAGCTGAAAGGTAACAGCTGTGAGTGATACCGGAAACATTCTACCACTTAGTTTTTGGCAGTTCTGATTCATTGACACCATTTTTCTTTTGGGAAATGGCTCGGTGGTATTGTAATTGTTGAAGGGAGTGTTCTGTGGTCATCTTTAGAGCTTAGGGAACTGTTTCTGTTTGAAATTCTGGGTTAGTCTCTTGTAGGATAGGTATCAATAAGCTGTATTTTTCAGCCTTCAGGCTCTACATACAGATGACCCTCTCACGTGGGATTATGTGGCGCGGCGAGAATTAGAGATCCAGCCAGAGCCAGGAGAAGAGCAGCCTGCTGTGAAACAATCCAAAGCAGTGGAGGTGGGCCGGAAGGAGGAGAGGTGCTGTGCTGTGTATGAAGAGGCCGTGAAGGCTCTGCCTACAGGTGAACTTCACCAAACCACAGTGTGGTGTAGATAGAAGGGTATCCCTGCTTATGGAGTACAATCTCCCTTCCCCATCACTAGAATCAGTATCAGGAATTTCTGTAGTACAGTTTACTATGTACCTAGCTTCCCAACTTGCTTGCTTTCTGATGGTGAGAGATGGAACTTTTTTTTCTAATATCAGTTTTTATTATTTATTTTTTGGAGAGTTTTTTTTTGCTCTAGGGCACATGAGTTCGCCAGAAAGACAGAGAGAGACAGAGAGAAAGTGAGAAATCACCCCCCAGCGGGGACGGCCACACCACAATCCCTTCTCTTCCATTCTCCTCTCGGAATCTTGGGCACACACGCACACGTGCCTGGCATGAGTTTAAACCACCGGGTCCGGGACTTGAACTGCGGTTGACTACATGGGAGTCCAGTGTAATAGCCATTACACCAATTGCTTGTCCCAAGAGAGATGGAGCTTTTATAAACTTCTTTGATAGTGGTATTTATGTTAATTGGTTTGTGTCAATGGTAATCCAGAAGATTCTTTTATTTTTAATTGTTTTGGAGGCACTTACACTCAGAGACAGAAAGCCAGAGGAGAAAGTACCCTCCCGTGGGGTTACGCTCCAATCCCTTCGCCTCCATTTCTTTGTCCTGTCTGGATTTGGAGAATACACACACATGTGCCCAGCATGTTTTTCAAGGTGTCAAAGCCAGAACTTGGACTGCAGCTGCCTGGGTGGGATCCAGCTCCCTTAAATACTAGGGCTATGGGGCTAGCCCCAGTATTTTTTTTCTTTTAGATTTTGCTATAGCATGTGCACTCACCAGAGACAGAAGGGAATGTGAGAAATCACCCATCAATAGGGATGGCCATGCTGTGGTCTCTTCTCTATTCTCTCGGGATTTTGGGCATGCATGCACACATGCCAGGCATGATTTTGAAGCCACCAGGTCTGGGACTCAAGTCAGACATGTGGGATCCAGTGCCTTAACCTCCAGGTACCTGTTCGCCCCCCTGAAGATTTCTTTAATTTCTTTTTTTTTTTTTTTGAGAGTTCTTTTTTTGCTATAGGGCACGTGCAGTTACCAGAAAGACAGAGACAGAGAGACAGAAAGTGAGAAATCACTCCCCAGGTGGGATGGCCATGCTGCAATCCCTTCTCCTCCATTCTCCTCTTGGGGTCTTGGGCACGCATGCACACGCGCCCGGCGTGAGTTTAAGCCACTGGGTCCAGGACTCGAACTGTGGTTGACCACATGGGAGTCCAGCTTCATAGCCATTACACCAGCTGCTGGTCTCTTAACTATCATTTCTTAACTACCTTTGGTAAGCATTTACTTTTTATTTTGTAATATTGAAGAATAAAAACAAAGGGATAAGGTTTTTAATTTTTATATTTATGTCATTCAATTGTTTTTCCCAAGTTTTTGTGTGTGGTTTTTTCTTTTTAATGTTTACTTAATTTTATTTGTTGTTATTATTTTAATTTGACCAGAGAGAGAGGAAGGGAAGGTGAGAAAGCAAGCTGCCAGGTCTGGGACTCGAATCACAGTTGGCCATATGGGAGTCCAGTGCCCTACCACCATGCCACCTGCCAGCCCCAAGTTTTCTTTTTTAAAAAATTGCTAGAGGGTGTGTGTGTGTGTGTGTGTGTGTGCATGCTTACACATGTAAGAAGAAAAAAGAGAAAGAACCCCTGCATGGGGGTGTGGTCGTGCTGTATTTCTTTTTCCTTCCTTTCTCCTTTCCATCAGGATTTTGGACACGTATACATATTTGTCTAGCATGTGTTTCTTTTTTCTTTCTTTCTTTTTTCTTTTTTTGTTTTTTAGGATAGGTTTTTCGCTATAGAGTGCGTGCGCTCGCCAGACAGACAGAGAGAGACAGAGAGACAGAGCGAGAAATCATCCCCCAGGGGGATTGGCCACGCCACAATCCCTTCTCTTCCATTCTTCTCTCGGGATCTTGGGCACGCACGCACATGCACCCAGCGTGAGTTTTAAGCCACTGGGTCTGGGACTCGAACCGCGGTTGACTACGTGGGAGTCCAGCGACATAGCCATTATGCCAATTGCAGGTCCCTCTGTTTGTTATGTGCAACCCATTTTCTGGGACCCCTCTCTTCTTAGAGGTCTGTGTTTCCTTCCCTCTCCTTTAATAAACTCTACACTTTGTTAATAAATTCCCCACTTTGCTAATAAACTCCCTGCTTTGCTATACCTATAAACAAAAAAAACGTTTGTTACATGGCACATACACTCACCAGAGGGCAAGGAAGGGAGTGAGAAAGCATCCCCTACGGGGGATGACCATGCTGCAATCCCTTTTCCATTCTTCCCTTTGGAGTTTGGGCACACACGCGCACCCTGCATTTTTCGAACTGCCGGATTCAGAACTTGAACTGGGTAGTAGCCCATATGGGATCCAGTGCTTTAACCACCATGCCATCTGCCGGCTCCTTATCCAGCGTGTTTTTCAAGGTGCTGTGGCTGGGATTCAAACTGCGGTTGGCCATATGGGAACTGGCTTTCTGTGCACAGCCCTTAAGTGCTGGGGGCATGGAGCCAGCCCTGAGATATGTGATCAGCTGTACTCAGAATAATACTCTTTTTTTTCTTTTTTTTTTTTGAAGAGGTTTTTGCTGTAGGGCGTGTGCGCTTGCCAGACAGAGACAGACATTTTCTTTTTTTGTTTTTTAGGATAGGTTTTTCGCTATAGAGTGCGTGCGCTCGTCAGACAGACAGAGAGACAGAGAGACAGAGCGAGAAATCATCCCCCAGGGGGATTGGCCACGCCACAATCCCTTCTCTTCCATTCTTCTCTCGGGATCTTGGGCACGCACGCACATGCACCCAGCGTGAGTTTTAAGCCACTGGGTCTGGGACTCGAACCGCGGTTGACTACGTGGGAGTCCAGCGACATAGCCATTATGCCAATTGCAGGTCCCTCTGTTTGTTATGTGCAACCCATTTTCTGGGACCCCTCTCTTCTTAGAGGTCTGTGTTTCCTTCCCTCTCCTTTAATAAACTCTACACTTTGTTAATAAATTCCCCACTTTGCTAATAAACTCCCTGCTTTGCTATACCTATAAACAAAAAAAACGTTTGTTACATGGCACATACACTCACCAGAGGGCAAGGAAGGGAGTGAGAAAGCATCCCCTACGGGGGATGACCATGCTGCAATCCCTTTTCCATTCTTCCCTTTGGAGTTTGGGCACACACGCGCACCCTGCATTTTTCGAACTGCCGGATTCAGAACTTGAACTGGGTAGTAGCCCATATGGGATCCAGTGCTTTAACCACCATGCCATCTGCCGGCTCCTTATCCAGCGTGTTTTTCAAGGTGCTGTGGCTGGGATTCAAACTGCGGTTGGCCATATGGGAACTGGCTTTCTGTGCACAGCCCTTAAGTGCTGGGGGCATGGAGCCAGCCCTGAGATATGTGATCAGCTGTACTCAGAATAATACTCTTTTTTTTCTTTTTTTTTTTTGAAGAGGTTTTTGCTGTAGGGCGTGTGCGCTTGCCAGACAGAGACAGACAGAGAGACAGAAAGCGAGAAATCACCCCCCAGGGGGGATGACCACGCCGCAATCCCTTCTCCTCCATTTTCCTCTCGGGATCTTGGGCACGCATGCACATGTGCCCGGTGTGAGTTTTAAGCCACTGGGTCTGGGACGCGAACCACGGTGGACTATGTGGGAGTCCAGCGACATAGCCATTACGCTAACTGCTGATCCCAGAATAATACTCTTTCTTACCAGGCTAATTTAAACTCTTCAGAGATGTTTTCCCTTTGAATGAAAAATGCATGATAATTATTAAACTAAGAATTGGTGCTCTTGTCAATGTAATCTTTCTGACTTTTCCAGAGGCCATGTGGAAGTGTTACATCAACTTTTGTTTGGAAAGATTTACCAAGAAGACAAGTAGCACGCTCCTCAAAGGGAAGGTGAGGACTTAGGTTGCATGGTCACAGTGTCCGACTGGAAAGTGACTCATCTTCTGAAAGAACAGAAGCATTGCCCTTTTGATGTCTGGGCCACCTTGCAAGAACTTCATGGTGAACCACCCTCTTACTGTCCTATGGGTAACCTGTCATTCTAGAGATCCGAGTCTCGGTTAATGTAATACTGGCCACCAGGTTCGGAGGGGCTCTCTCCTTTCTGGGCTATACTTGGCTCAGTGGCCCAGCTCGTCTAATCACAAGTGAAACCACCATGCAAAAGTAACTTAGTCCATTTTCTGAATTCTCAGAAATATGCAAAACTGCTTTTGTTTAAGTTAGAGGCCTGAGGCCTCTGCAGGGATCTTTGTAATAAACCATGTGATTTTTCTGTTTCCAGAGGCTTCAGAGAACCATGACTGCTTTCAGGAAGGCACATGAACTCAGGCTGTTGCCAGAATTCCAGTGCAAGCAGTGGGTAAGGATGCAGAGGACACACTCACTGCCAGTTACGTACTTTGGATTCCAGTTCAGGCCAGTGTTGTGGGCTTTGAACTATGCAGTTACATGACAGAGGCTATAGCGTACAGTGGTTGGTGCTGTCACTCAGCAAGCCAAGGCCATCTGGGAAGCCTGCCTTTCATTTCTGGCCCCTGAAGCCAGGTGTGGTGGTTCCTGTCTGTGGACCTAGCTATTCAGGAGGCTGAGGCAGGAGGATTGTGACATAGAGAGATCCTATCTTAAAGACTTTCACTATAAATTCTTCATGCTTTTTTCTTTTCATCTCTTCCTTGTTTTTGTGAGCCCTCTTGCATAAGAGCAGGAGAAGGAAGACGAGTTCCTAATTGTTTACTTCATGCCTCTTAGCTGCTATAATAAAAGGTTTAGTGGAAAGGCTGTTAAATTATTGCCTTAAATGAAGACTTATTTGTCCTCATTTACACAATTAATTTGGATTTTAACAATTACTTTTCTAATGATTCTGTTTATCTAGATTGAGTTGTTGCTGCACCATAAGTTTTTAAAGGAAGCACTGGAGGTGGCAGTAGCCGGGACTGAATTGTTTAGAGACTCTGGGACAATGTGGCAGATGAAGCTGAAGGTGCTGATTAACTCAAAGAGTCCTGACATAGCCATGGTTTTTGAAGAAGCCTTCGCACACCTAAAATCCCAGGTCTGTGAGTTGGGGGCCTTTTGTATTTTCTTCTTCTTTTCTTTTCTTTTTTTTTTTTCATTTTAATTTCCCGGAGGGAACCTGTGCTCATCAGAGACAGAACAGTGAGAAAACATCCCTCATGGTGAATGAGCATGCCTCTGCAATCCCTTTTCCTCCCTTTCTCCTCCTTTCAGGATTTCGGGCTGGTGTCCACATGCTCCAGGCGTGTTTCTCAAGCTGCCAGGTCTAGTCGGACGTAGCCAACTATATGGGATCCTTCGCCTTAATGCCCATGCCATGAGATGTACTTCAGGTTCATTCTGTTATAAGATTACATTCCTGAGGCTGGCAGGTGGCATGGCCATTATGGGTGCTGGACTCCCACGTGGCTGACTACGGTTCAAGTCTTGGAACTGGCAGCTTGCTTTTTTACTTTCCATCTCTCTCTTTGTCCCTCTCTGGATAAATTAAAATAAATAAATAATAAAAGTTAAATAAAATAATTCTGAAAAAAAGAAAAGATTACATTTCTTTTAAGACTTCAGCTAGGAGCCAGTGGGTACCATGGTGATTAAGGCACTGGATTTCACATGGCTGACCATGGTTCAAGTCCAAGACCTGGTGGTTTGCTTTCTCACTTTCCCTCTTTGTCTCTGGTCAAATTAAAAAATAAGTAAGTAAATAAATTAAAAAAACCCAAAATAATTACTAAAAAAAAAAGACTTTAGGTAAAGCTCATTTGAATGAGTTGATATTTGCCTGATAAGAAGTGACCCTAAAGTGGCATTCATTATTAAGTAATGATGACTAAAGGGTCAGGATTAGAAGAATTTATGTCCATCCATTAGCCTAGTAAAACACTTATTTCATTTTAGTTTTTGCTATAGGGCATATACGCTTGCTAGAGAGAGAGTAAATGTGAGAAATCACCCTCCAGTGGGGATGACCACACTGCATTCCCTTCTCTGTTCTCCCCTCATTGTTTTGGGCATCCACACACACGCCTGAAATATTTTCCAATCCACTGGGTCTGGGACTCGACTACACTGTTGGCCATGTGGCATCCAGCCACCCCAACCACTACCCACAGCCTGTCCCATTGTTTTACCCTGCACCTCTATGAGGCCATTTTAAAAAATAGCCTATTTCTGGGCCAGCATATGATGTGGAAGTAAAGGCGGGGGATTCCACATGGCCAACTGTATGGTTCAAATTCTGGTCCTGACAGCTTGAAAATTAAGTAGGGTGCGTGTGTGCGCCTGCCCAAAGTGTTGAGAAGAGACCAGAGGAGAAGGGATTGTTCTGTGGCCATTCCCCCAGGAGGTAATTTCTTATTCTCTTTCTCATAATGCACATGCCCTATAGCAAAAAATTTAAAGCCTGTTTCTGATATATGAAAATCGGCTAAATTATGTAAGTTTTCATATTCTATTTCGATATCTCACAAGTGAGAAGTACTAATAGAATATAATTTACCCATGGATTCAAAGATGAACAACTTTTATTTTTTCAATTTTTATTTTTTGGAGAGGTTTTTGCTATGGGGCGTGTGTGCTCACCAGAAGGACAGACAGAGAGACAGAAAGTGAGAAATCACCCCCCAGAGGGTTGCCACACCGCAGTCCCTTCTCCTCCATTCTCCTCTCAGGATCTTAGGCACGCGTGCACATATGCCCGGCTTGCGTTTAAACCACTGGGTCTGGGACTCGAACTGCAGGTGACTACATGGAAATCCGCAACGTAGCCATTAGGCCATCTGCTGGCCCCTATTTTTTTTTTTTTTAAAGAATTATGTATTTATTTAATTCCACTTGTTGTTGTTATTTTTCAATTTGACCGGATAGAGACAGAGAGAAAGGGAAAGCGAGAAAGCAAGCCACTAGGTCCATGACTTGAACCACGGTCTGCCTTTAACCACCATACCAGAGGGCATGTATGCTTGCCAGAGACAGACAGAGAGACTGAGCGTATCCCCCACCGATGGGGCATGTCATGCTGTAATCTCATCTCTTCCATTTCTCTGCTCTGTTGTGATTTTGCATAGGTATGCACACATGCTTGGTGTGTCTTTCAAGCCATCAGGGCTGGGATTCAAACTGCAGTTGACCATGTGGTATATAACTGCCTTAACCACTAGGCTTTGGGGCTGGCTCTAAACCTTAAAGGTCTGAATCTTTTTTTTTTTATTCATTCATTTTTAATTTGACCAGAAAGAAAGACAGAGAGAGATAGAGAGAGAGAGAGATAGAGAGAGAGAAAGAGAGAGAGAAAAGCGAGAAAGCAGGTCCAGGACCTGAATGGTCAGCCATGTGGGAGTGTCCAGTGTCTTAACCACCATACCACCTGCTGATCCCAAAGGTCTGAATCTTAAGGCTTTGTAGTAAATATTTCTATATCAGTAGGGAAAAAAGTATTCCAGAAAGTAAAGTGAGAAAAAAACTATTTTGGGGCTGACAAGTGGCATGGTGGTTAGGGTGCTGGACTCTCACATGGCTGACCATGGCTTGCTTTCTCATTTTCCCTTGCTTTCTTGGTCAGATTAAAATAATAAATAAATAAAGTTAAATAAAATAATTTTTTAATTTAACTTAATTTATTTACTCATTTATTTTATTTCATTTTGACCAGAGAGGGACAGAGCAAGAGAGAGAGAAAGTGAGAAAGCAAGCCACCAGGTCCAGGACTCGAACCATGGTCGACCATGTGGGAGTCCAGTGCCCCTAACCTCCACGCCACCTACTGGCCCCAATAAAATATTTTTTTAAAAAGAAACAAAAGAAAACTTGCATTGCTCAGTGTAAGTGTGTCTGGGACAGGAGTGAAAATCAGGTAGTTCATCTTGCATTAGTTACTTCTTACCTTGTCAGTCCTAGAGCACAAAGACATCTTCTGGGTAGCCATGGGCCTAGCTAGCTATGGGCTGTTAATTGCTCAGTTTACTAAGAGATGATTGGTGGTGATTACTTTTTTTAAGAATTGTTTTGTTTATTTATTTATTATTTATTTATTTATTTTTACATTTTTAAAATACATTCAATCACATTATTTAGCATACAAGGTGGTCATTTCAATATGAAGAATTATTTTATTTAACTTTATTTATTTTTAATTTGATAGAGTGGGACAGGGTGAGAGAGAGAGAAAGCCACCAGGTCTGGGACTCAAACTGCAGTTGGCCATGTGAGAGTCCAGTATCCTTAATCACCATGCCACCTGCCAGCTCCAGTGATGATTCCTACAGGCAGTATTCCCCAGTAGAGGAGAACTAAAATGAACAAGGTCATGTTATTAGCTCTGGGTGACTTGGTCAGAAGGCTATCTGTTCTGACATGCCATTTCTTGCTGGGAGGTGAGAATTCAGCCATAATGAGGACAGACTGGGCGTGAATCCATATTTTACGTACTATTTTAGGAGGAACCTGTCTTTATGGTGATGAGTTTTCAGAGCATGGTGCTAAACTGTCTTCTAACATTTTTCCTGTTGTGAGCAGGATTGTCTACCGTTGTGGATTTCTTGGGCAGAGTGGAGTGAAGGTGTCCAAACCCCAGAAGACACTGAAGCAATCTTTAAGGTATAGGCGCCACATCTCAAGTCTCATTTTGTGGAGAATGGGTAAATAGATTCACTGGTTGGCTAGCCATGGGGTTATTTCATTAGCAGTTGCTTTTAGATTAAGCACTATTGATGGCCTGGGGAGTGGTTCTAGGAAAATTTATTCTTATGGAGCTTGTTTCTTTTTTCTTTTATATTGCAGAAAGCTCTTTTAGCTGTCATTGGTGCCAACTCAGTAACTCTGAAGGAAAAGTACCTAGATTGGGCTTATCGAAGTGGTGGCTGCAAAAAGGCCAGAGCTGTGTTTAAAAGGTACTTACAGATAGGCATAGCTGTGTCTAGTCTCTCTATGCTGTTCTCAGCCCCCTTTGCCCAGGGTATATGAATCACAGGTAATTTCTAAGAAGTAATCCAACATACATTTTCAAATAGTAATGTTTTTTTCTTTTTTTTTTTGAGAGAGAATTTTTCTATGGGACATATGTGTTCGCCAGAGAGACAGAGAAACAGAAAGTGAGAAATCACCCCCT
>NW_006159909.1:578151-578891 GCF_000334495.1 Tupaia belangeri chinensis | reverse complement strand
CCCCCCAGGGGGTATGGACACGCCACCGTCCCTTCTCCTCCATTCTCCTCTCGGGATCTTGGGCACACACGCACACGTGCCCGGCGTGAGTTTTAAGCCACCACATCCGGACGCGAACCGTGGTGGACTATGTGGGAGTCCAGCGACATAGCCATTACGCTAACTGCTGGTCCCAAGTTATTTATTTTTTATTATTATTCATTTTGACCAGGGAGGGGGAGAGAGAAAGAGAAAGCAAGCCACCACGTCTGGGACTCAAACCATGGCCGGCCATGTGGGAGTCCAGCACCTTAACCATCATGTTACATGCAGGCCCCAAGGTGGCTGGGTTCTAAATGACTGACAAAGTGAGTTGAGTCCCAGATGGGGTAGCTTGAAAAACACACTGGGTGTGTGTCTATTTGTGTTCAAAATCCTGAGAGGCGAATGGAACAGAAGGGATTGAGATATGGCCACCCCCACCTTTGGGGGTGATTTCTCACTTTCTTTTCTTCTCTCTCTCTGCTGTCTCTTCTTCTCTCCATTCGACGAGTGCATGCCCCCATGGGAAATGGAAAAAAAAAATGCTGTATAGGCCAACCTATAGCATAGTGCTTAAAGGAACCAGATCCCCTATGGCTGACCGGAATTTGAAAGCCAGCCTGGGGACTTGAAGGATGTACTGGGTGCATGTGTCTGCATGTCCAAGATCTTTTTTTTTTTTTTTTTTTTTTTTTTTTTTTTTTTTGGTGTTTTTTTTT
>NW_006159909.1:566883-578009 GCF_000334495.1 Tupaia belangeri chinensis | reverse complement strand
TAAGCCACTGGGTCTGGGACACGAACCGCGGTCGACTACGTGGGAGTCCAGCAACATAGCCATTACGCTAACTGCTGGTTCCCTGCATGTCCAAGATCTTGACAGAGAGATGTTGGAGGAGGATTGCAGTGTCACTCTGCCCCATTGCAAAGTGCCTTCTCACTCTTCCTTTCTGTCTGGCAAGTGCACATACCCTCTGACAAAAAATAAAAATATAGGGATCAGCAGTTAGCATAATAGCCATGTCACTGGACTCCCATGTAATCGACTGTGGTTCGAGTCCTGGACCTGGTGGCTTAAACTCATGCCGGGCTTGTGTGCATGTATACCCAAGATCCTGAGAGGAGAATGGAGGAGAATGGACTATGGCATGGCCATCCCTCCTTTGGGGTGATTTCTCACTTTCTGTGTCTCTTTCTGTCGCTCCAGCGAGTGCACATGCCCTATAGCAAAAATCTTTTTTTTTTTTTTTAAAAGAATAGTTGTTAAAAGAATATATTGTTAGAAATGGAATTACTTCGAAAAGACCTTGAGGGACCAGCAGTTAGCGTAATGGCTATGTCGCTGGACTCCCATGTAGTCGACCGTGGTTCGCGTCCTGGACCCAGTGGCTTAAAAAAACTCAGGTTGGGTGCTTGTGCGTGAGTGCCCAAGATCCCGAGAGGAGAATGGAGGAGAAGGGATTGCGGTGTGGCCATCCTCCCTGGGGGGTGATTTCTCGCTTTCTGTCTCTCTGTCTGTCTCTGTCTGTCTGGCGAGTGCATGCGCCCTATAGTGAAAACCTCTCCAAAATAAAAAGAAAAGACCTTGAGATATAGTTGAGAGAACTGAAGATTCAAAGTGAGGAGGAGGAGAGCACAAAGACAACTGCAGGAAGGAGTGTACTGGTAAAGAGCACGTCATTTGAGGTTGAAAGCGTCCTTCGAGGCATGAGAGTGACTGGCTAGCAGGTCAAGTTCTCACACTGAGTGGCAGCCAAGCATTCATGAAACCACACGTCGTGGAGGCACTGGCTTGGGTGTTAGAGAAGTAAGAGGCTTTCTGTCTTTTTCTAGAAGATAACTTTTCTCTTTTCCTTTTCAGTTTACAGGAAAGCCGTCCGTTTTCAGTTGAGTTTTTCAGGAAAATGATTCAGTTTGAAAAGGAGCAAGTAAGTATTTGGTCTAAGCACTTCTTGCCTGGGAAATGGGTTAGCGGTTACTAATCTGTGGTGGCCTTTTGTTATTTTAAAAGCTCTATAATAATACAGTGTAAATGTCTGCTCCCTTGGTCCAACTCTTTGTTTTAGAGCATATGCACTCGCTAGAGAAAAACATAAACAGAGGGAAAGTGAGAAATCACTTTCCAGGGGGGTTGTCCACACTTTAATCTTGTCTTGCAAGTGTATGAACCCTAAAAACTTAAAAAAAAAAAAAAAAAAGCAAAGGAAAAGGAAAAAAATTGTTCTATTTTTTAATTGCCAGTGGGCACATGTACTTGCCAGGTGGAGAGAGTGCAGGCCTGCCCCAGTCACTTCTCTGTTTCTTTATCCTGTTGGTAATCTGGGCACACACACATATGTGCCCAACATATTTTCAGGCCATTGGGGCTGGGATTTGAACTGTGTATGGTAATGTGGGATCTGGTTTTCTCTTTCCTAATTTTTTTTTTTTAGATATTTTTGCTATAGGACACATGTGCTCACTGGAGAAACAGAAACAAATAGAAAGCAAGAAATCACCCCCTATGGGGGATAGCCATGCCACATTCCCTTCTCCTCCATTCTCCTCTCGGGATTTTGGGCACATGTTTAAGCCACCAGGTCTGGGATTCGAACTGCAGTTGACTACATGGGAGTCCAGCGACATAGCCATTAAGCCAACTGTTGGCCCCCTGAATTTTGAATTTTTTTCTTTAGAATTGTTTAATTTTATTTATTCATTCAGTCATTTTCATTTGACTAGAGAAAGACGGACACAGAGAGAGAAGAAAAGTGAGACAGCAAGCCACCAGGTCTAGGATGAGGGCCAGCAGGTGGCATGGTGGTTGGGGTGCTGAATTCCACATAGCTGACTGTGGTTTGAGTCCTGGACCTGGTGACTTGCTTTCTCACTTTCGTTTTCTCTCTCTCTGTCTCTCTTTGGTCAAATCAAAAGATAATAATACTAAATAAAATTGAATAAATAGTTCTTTTAAAAAAAAAAGAAGAGGGACCAGCAAGTAGCGTAATGGCTATGTCGCTGGACTCCCGCATAGTCGACCACGGTTCGTGTCCTGGACCTGGTGGCTTAGAACTCATACTGGGCGTGGGTGCGTGTGTGCCCAAAATCCCGAGAGGAGAATGGAAGAGAGGGATTGAGGCGTGACCATCCCCCCGGGGGGGTGATTTCTCGCTTTCTGTCTCTCTGTCTCTGTCTGTCTGGCAAGCGCACGTACCCTATCGCAAAAACCTATCCAAAATAAATAAATATATAAATAAATAAAAGAAGAAAAAATCTGGTGCATCTGCATGCGTGCCCAAAATCTTGAGAGGGAACTGGAACAGAAGGGATTGTGATGTGAGAATCTCTCCTGGGGGGAGCTCCTCCACACACACCTCCATCTCTAGTGAGCGTACATGCCCTATGGCAAAAAAAAAAAAAGTAAGATGTCTTTAGCCATAAGGAGGAGAATATTCTCCATTCCTTTTCTTTCTTTAAATCCTACTCATACTTTAAAGGTTTCAAATACTGAAAGCCACCCATTCCCACTAAGAATTAATCAGACTTTTCTCCATGCTTCCAGAGCAAAGTGCTTTTATATTTACCAGTTGTTTCACTCTGCTGACTAGTGTATTTGACCTTTTTCTTGATAAATTGAGAGCTAGGCTATGTTCATCTTAAACCTTGACCCTCCTTTCCATTTATATACCTGGGTGGTAGCTTCTTAACAAGATGGTTGAAGTGAATTTATGATATTATAAATTATACTTTTGGGGGACCAGCAGGTGGTTAAGGTGCTGGACACTCCCACATGGGTGAACATGGTTCAAGTCCTGGACCTGGTGACTTGCTTTCTCACTTTCCCTGTCTCTCTCCAGTCAAAATAAATATAATAAATAATTAAAACCATTATACTTTTGAGGCAAGACTGTCTGATTGTGTATTTGTTAGGAATCCTGCAAGATGGCCAATTTGAGAGAGTATTACGAGAGGGCTTTGAGAGAGTTCGGATCTGTAGATGCTGGTAAGTAAACTTCAGTTGTTTGTGTTGTCATGATCCACTAGTATGGCTAGAACAGTGTTAACCTCTTATGTCGTGGCTCTGTTTTAGAATATACTTGAGTCTTTCCCATGCCCTCTCCTTTACTTTGTACATGAATACCTGTACACATGATTTTGCTTATAATTTTGAATTCACAAGCTGAAGAACCCATGGTTTGGGTATATGTATATATTTTAATTATTATTTGATTTATTTTTTAATTTGACTAGTGAGTTAGACAGAGAAACAGAGAGGGAAAGTGAGAAAGCAAGCTGCCAGGTTCAGGATTCAAACCATGGTCAGCCATGTCGGAATCTAGGGCCTTAACTGCCACACCACCTGGCAGCCCCATGGGTTGGATATTAACAACTCTGGGTTAGAAAGATTTTCTTGGTTTGGGTCTCTCTCTGTTTTTTAAAAAAGAATTATTTAATTTTATTTATTGTTATTTTAATTTGCTGTAGTGCATGTGCGCTCATCGGAGAGAGAAAGCAGGTGGAGAGAGAAAGCAAGTCACCAGGTCGGGACTCAAGCCTTGGTCAGTCATGTGGGAGTCCAGTGTCTTAACTACCATGACACCTGCTAGTCCCTGATTTGATTCTTTTGAAAAATGTACTTCTAGGGAAAAAGTTAATAATAGGTCAGAACAAAAAGTAGTGGGAGCTATCACAGGGGGCTAAATATAAGATGCTACTTGGCATTCGATACCGTAATTACTACATCGCTTTCAGTTGTAGGACTAGTATAGCGTGGTTCTAGTGTAACTATGTTGTATAAAATCTGGGACTTTAGAGGGCCGGCAGGTGACGTGGTGGTTAGGGGCGCTGGACTCCCATGTGGCCCATCACAGTTCAAAACCCAGACCTGACGGCTTGCTTTCTTGCTTCCCCGACCCCTTACTCTGTCCTTCTCTGGTCAAATTAAAAACAAACAAACAAATAAAGTTAAAT
Organism: Tupaia belangeri chinensis; assembly: GCF_000334495.1. Classification (NCBI taxonomy): domain Eukaryota; kingdom Metazoa; phylum Chordata; class Mammalia; order Scandentia; family Tupaiidae; genus Tupaia; species Tupaia belangeri. The sequence continues at coordinate 573,837 of NW_006159909.1, read as the reverse complement.
AATTCTTAAAAAAACTCAGGGGCTTTATGAACTTGTGTAGTTACTAAATGCACACTTTAGAAAATACATTTGCTCCTACCAGTGATCTTTTCCTAGTGAGATGAATGAAATTGATTTTTATTAGCCCAAACAACTTTCTAAGTCTGGTAACAGAGCTCTTCAGTGAACTCATTGAGGTCAATATTGCTTGAAAGAGACTCGGTAAAATCCTCCCTCTTCAAGAAATTTAACATTTTGAGTTTCTTAAATAACATAGGCTGTCATAATTAAGCATGAAGATCTTCTACTTAAAAAAAAAAAAATCTGGGACTGGCAGGTGGTGTGGTGGTTAAGGGCGCTGGACTCCCACATGGCTGACCATGGTTTAAGTCCCAGACCTGGCAGCTTGCTTTCTCATGCTCGCTCTCTCGCGTGCGCTCTCTCTCTCTCTCTCTCACGCTATCACTCTCTGGTCAAATTAAGATAAGTAAATAGATAAATAAAGTTAAATAAAATAATTCTTAAAAAAATTCTTCCACTATACCTTAATGTATAAAAACTAACAGAGGTATTGCTTCACATATGGTTCTAGAGAAAAAAACAGCAAGAAGTTGAGTTTTGTATAAATTTTAGGTTGGATGATATTAAACAAACTTGCCTGATAATGTTTACAGTAATTTTTTTGGTTTCTTTTCAAGATCTTTGGATGGATTATATCAAAGAAGAATTGAACCATCCCTTTGGTAGACCTGAGAACTGTGGGCAGATTTATTGGCGAGCCGTGAAAATGTTGCAGGGAGAGTCAGCGGAGGTGTTTCTGGCTAAACACGCAATGCATCAGGCTGGCCATTTGTGAAGAACATAACCAACTTCTGAAATAGTGTTATAAGTCCCCTGGGCAGATCTGTATTATGAGTCAATCCTTAATTGCTCAGAGATGTCAGATAAGATGACCGATTGTTTTTTTTTTTTTTTTTTTTAAATAGCAATTTTTTTTTTTTTTATTAGCAGAGCACCTGTTTAAAGTGAGTATGCTGAAGCACTTCCCTTCCAGCTATATTCACTCAACTGTAAATGACACAACCAAGCAGGTGCCTGCTTTCCATGGAAACCTAGCAATTTAAACACACTGAAGCTCAACAAAAATTTTTATTTAAAATATGTTCCAATCAGAATGTGAACACTCTCTTAATGGCTGAGTGAAGACAGCCAACTGTGCCATGAAGGAGCTCTGATCCCAGCCGTACAGCACTGCGGCCCAGCAGCAGGTGGAGAGAAACCATGTGTCACCCACGTTGTCCTTTAAAAGATTTGTCATTTCTAAAACTGACAAACTGTATTTTTCATCTTAAAGTAGAGGTTTAAGGTCGAGGCAGTCAGTTCTCACTGGTGTTTGAAGTTGGCTTTTCTCTTCTCCACAATGCAGTCATCCCTTTTCTGTCATCAGTGGTGAAGGTTGAATAAAAGAGTTTGTTCTCCAACTTATTTCCTTCTGTTAATGTCATTTCAAAAGCTGCATTCACTGATTCTCTGGCCATCACAACTATAATTTTGGAATTGCTGGCCATTTTTTCTGCACACTGGATGGCTTCTTGGAACAATGTCTCAACAGGAAAAATCTTGCTTATAAGACCTGCTCATTTGGCATCCTGCGCTGAGGTCCGGTCACCAGTGAGGACCATCTCCATTGCCAGCAGCTTTCCCACGGCACGGGGCAGTCTCTGGGTGCCTCCTGCACCTGGAATAGTTCCCAGTAAGATTTCTGGCTGTCCAAACTGGGCTTTCTCCCCAGCATAAATGATGTCGCACAGCATAGCAAGCTCACAGCCCCCACCAAGAGCATAACCATCGACAGCAGCTATGACTGGTTTCTGGACGCGGGTGAGCTGGTCCCGTGGCTCAAGAACTTGCCAGAGTAACAATCTTGTAACGTCGAGTTCTGCATTTCCTTGATATCAGTCCCAGTTGCAAATACCTTATCCCCACCAGTAAGGACAGTGGGCCCCATGGCTGGGTCCTTCTTGAAGGTGGGCTCCTCTGTCAGGCCATCGCAGAGTACATTAAGTGCGTTGGGGTGATTCAGTTGGATCAATCCCTCATTGTTATTTTTCCCTCTTTTCTCTGCGATGATGTATTGAAAGCACCCAAGGCAAGGGAACGCAGGGCGTAGCAGCAGGCTGCGGGGTGCAGCTGTAGGCGGACTAAGGGTAGCAAGGCATGTAGCGCTGCCATGGCGCGCTCTGGATGATGATGACTGATTTTGAGACCTGCTTTAATTTTGAGTTTATGTTTTAATTTTTAATTCCAGCAAAGAACCGCTGATTTTAGAGCTACTTGTTGAAGCCACACCTACCAGGCAGCTTACACATTCTCTAAAATACATGGAAATCACACAGTTAATTTTCCCAGGTCAGACGTGAGTATCTCATCTTGACCTAAAAACGGAGAAGAAAATTCTGGAGAACTTGGAGAAGAAAAACAATTCTGTTTGTTCTGTCCTTGTGAAAATAAACATTATGCATTTGTTTTAGACTGGATGAAATAGAATAATGTGGAAAAGAAAACAGAAGTGCCTTATAATTCATGTAAAATTAAACTGAGTAATGTGATTTTAAAAATCATAATTGGAGAGGTCAGCAGGTGGCATGGTGGTTAGGTGCTAGATGCCCACGTGGCCGACCATTTGAGTCCTGGACTTGTGACTTGAAACTCACACTAGGTACATGTGCATTTGTGCCCAAAATCCAGAGAGGAGAATGGAGAAGAAGGGATTGCAGTGTGGCCATTCTCCCCTGGGGATGATTTCCCTCTGGTAGCCCATGTCCCCTATGGCAAAAACCTTAAATGATAATTGAATTTTATTTATTTATTTTTGAAAATTATTTTCTTTTTTTTTTTTTTTAGAGGTTTTTGCTATAGGGCACGTGCACTCACCAGGAAGAGAGACAGAGAAACAGAAAGGGAGAAATCATCCCCCAGGGGGGATGGCCATACTGCAATCCCTTTCTCTTCCATTCTCCTCTCAGGATCTTGGGCATGCATGCACACGCACCCGGCATGAGTTTAAGCCACCGAGTCTGGGACTTGAACCGCGGTTAGCTATATGGGAGTCCAGCGACATAGCCATTACACCAACTGCTGGTCCCCATAATTGAATTTATACTATTAGATATTCCATTCATTCAGGAAATTTTTGTCTGTCATAGACAAAAAATCGAGAGGTTTTGTGGGAAGAAGGTTGGGTTGGAACACAAGAGTTGAATGTCCTAAGAGAACTGGTTAGGGTACCAGAAAGAAGTGCTGGGTATTGGGAAGAGTTGTCCTTTAAGAAGTTGAAGACGGTCAGCCAGGTAGCATGGCAACCGGATCCCACATGGCCCACTGCATGGTTATGAGTCCTGGGCCTAGCAGCCTGAAAAACACACCAGGTGCATGTGCATATATGCCCAAAATCCAGAGAGGAGAATGGAGGAGACGAGATAGCAACGTGACCATGCCCTCTAAAGGGTGATTTCTCACTTTCCCTCTCTGTTTCCAGGAAGTGCACGTGTCCTATGGCAAATTTGAAAGAGAGAAGGTAAGACGGTATGAAAGACTGTCTTTGGGACTGATAATCAGAGAAGTGTTTGCCTTGAGGATGCCCAGCAACAAAAGCAGGTTGGGGTGTGAGTAGATTAGAACAGGGAAGCGTGGAAGGATGACTGGGAGTAGAGAAGGGCATAGTGGGAGCAGGGGAGGGAATCGTTTAACACTGTGATACCACTGGGAGAAGCATTCAGTGCAGTTTTACTCATTTAATATTATGTTTTTCCATGTCATTAAAAAGCCTTAAAATTTCTGATGAATTCATAGCATTCCATGGTGAAAATTAGCTGTGACTTGTTTTATTAATCTATGGTTGGATCTTGTCCTTTCTAATTTTTTTCTTACTCTAAATGCTACTGATGATTTCTGTCAATTCTTTTTCAGATTATTTTCTTAGGATATCGAGTTCTGAAAGTGGAATTACTGTGTCAAAAGGATGTAACTTTTAGGGAATACTGATATGTGGGTCAGCTTGTGGCATGGATCCTTCATGGCTGACTGCATGGTTTGAGTCCAGGAACTGGTGACTTGAAAAACATGCTAGGCACGTGTGTGTGTGTTCCCAAAGTCCTGAGAGAATGAAAGAGAAGGAACTGAGATTGGCCACTCAGCCTCCCAGGGTGCTTTCTCACTTTCCCTCTCTCCCTCAATCTCCCTCCTTCCTTCCCAATGCATACACCTTGTAGCAAAGTTCTGTTTTGCTTTTAGGTTTTTGCTATACAATGCATGTGCTCACCAGAGGGAGGGAAAGTGAGGAATCCCCTTAGGAGGGATGGCCACACTGCAGTTCCTTCTCCTCCATTCTCCTCTTGTGATTTTGGGCATGCATATATACTCAGTGTGATTTTCAAGACACTGGGTCCAGGACTTGAACCACTGTCAGCCATGTGAGAGTCCAGCACCTTAACCATCATGCCACCTGCTGGCCCAGCTCTGAAGCAAGTTTTTTTTTTTTAAAAGAGTATTTGATCATGTGTTGCCAATTTGTGGCTTTTTTCAAGCAGTGTGTGAAAGTTTTGACACCCTTACCTGCACTGGATATTTTATATATATATAAAAAATGTGTGTGTGTGTAAATATATACCCATTACAGGTAATATAACATACATTGAATGTATGTATATATATATATATATTTAAAAACATATTTAACCTGCACTAAGTATTTTGTATGTGTGTGTATGTGTATGTGTAATTTGCCAGAGGGTATGTGGGCTTGCCTAGAGAGAGAGAGTAAACGTGATAAAGCACCCTGGATGGCCATGCCGTAACCCCTTCTCCATGTCTCCCTTCTTTTAGGGTTTTGGGCATGCATTCCTAAGTGCCTGGTGTTTTTCAGGCTGCCAGCTCTGGGACTTGAATTATGCTGTTGGCCATGTGGAGTCCAGCAGCCTTAACTACCACTCTACTGTCTGGCTCTATATTTTTTATTCTTTAAAAAAAAAAAAAGAGGGACCAGCAGTTAGCGTAATGGCTATGTTGCTGGACTCCCACATAGTCGACCGCGGTTCGCGTCCTGGACCCGGTGGCTTAAAACTCATGCCGGGCGCGTGTGCGTGCATGCCCAAGATCCCGAGAGGAGACTGGAGGAGAAGGGATTGCGGCGTGGCCATCCCCCCTGGGGGGTGATTTCTCGCTTTCTGTCTCTCTGTCTCTCTCTCTGTCTGGCGAGTGCACGCGCCCTATAGCAAAAACCTCTCCAAAAAAAAAAAAAAGAAAGGCCTGGGTGGGAAGGTTCTTTTTGGCCCTGTTGACCTAGAGCCTGTTAGATTTGGAGAAATTTGACTCATACCTCAGCAGAACAAGGTATGCATTAATTGGTTACATCCCCTTCTCTATAGGAAAATCTACATAGAGAAAAATAAAAACATTGAATAGTATGTGTCAGTTCTAATTTTTTTCAAATGCCTTATGAAATTTATAAAAACATATTTTAAAATTTTTAATTGTTTTAAAAGCCAAAGGGAGTAGGCGCATGCAGAAGAGAGAGCACAATGTACTGGCCAAAGGAGTCTGGCCAGGACTAGAACCCTCGTTGGCCATGGGGGAATCGAGCCTTGTCTACACAAAGGGTGTTATGGAATATACACTTTTTTTTTTTTTTTAAGAACCATTTAACTTTAGGGAACCAGCAGTTAGTGTAATGGCTATGTCGCTGGACTCCCACGTGGTCGACCGCGGTTCGCGTTCTTGACCCGGTGGCTTAAAACTCATGCCGGGTGCGTGTGCATGCGTGCCCAAGATCCCGAGAGGAGAATGGAGGAGAAGGGATTGCAGCATGACCATCCCCTCTGGGGGGTGATTTCTCGCTTTCTGTCTCTATGTCTCTCTCTGTCTGGCGAGCGCACGCGCCCTATAGTGAAAAATCTCTCAGAAAAAAAAAAAAAAGAACCATTTAACTTTAGAGTACCAGAGGTTGCGCATGGAAATGTAGGACCCTGCTTTAGAGACTACTATCAGCATGGGATTTCAAAAAACTTATTAGTTGTATGTATTCATTAATTTATTTTTAATATGTAGAGAGAGGGAGAGGGAAAGTGAGAAAGCAAGCTGCCAGGTCCGGTGACTTGAACCATGGTCAGTCATGTGGGAATGTCCAGTGCCTTAACCACCACGCCACCTGCCGGTCCCAGAGCATGGGATTTTTAAGGGTGCCTGTGACTGTCAGTATGTACTGTTCCACCTGACTTAGGAATTTGTCCTTTCAAGCATCTGTTCTGGTATCTAGAAAATGTTTTTAAAATAGTTATTTTATTTAACTTCGTTTATTTTAATTGACCAGAGGGTGGGGGAGAGAGAGAAAGGAGGCGAGCTGCCAGATCTGGGACTGGAACCGCGTCAACCATGTTTTTATAAATTTTAAATAATAGGGGCCAGCAGGTGGCGTGGTGGTTAAGGGTGCTAGACTCCCAACTTGACAACTACGATTCCAGGACCTGGCGGCCTGCTTTCTCACTTTCTATCTGTCCTTCTGTGGTCAAATTAAAATAAATGAATAAAATTAAATAAGATAACTATTAATTTTTTTTTTAAAATACGACTGTTCATCCCAAGTGGAGAGTCATTGGGCTGCTGAAGTTGTCTTACCCATTTGTGGAGGAGTTGTAGTCCAGTTCCAGCCTCTATTTTAGAAAAACCTCATAGAAACAGCGGATGTGGTCGGAGGGTCGAGCGCATTAAACCTTGACAGCTAGGCTGTACACAGAGCTAGGCTGTACACAGAGCGTTTGGCGCCGTTTTATCCTCTAACGGATATTCGAGGATGTGAAGCTGGAGCACGCTCGGCGTGCTGGGGCGAGGTGCCCCGCCCTCCAGACCTCGCCGGCCCCTGGCTTGGGGCACCCGAGCCCGCACGCGGGAGGCGGGGCGGTTCTCGTGGCCCCGCCCCCG
>NW_006159909.1:565510-566708 GCF_000334495.1 Tupaia belangeri chinensis | reverse complement strand
ACCCCCTGAGGCCCGGGGCGGGAAGTCGCGGGGCTCTCGGGGTCGCGCCGGGCGGGGCCCGCGCTCCCTGGGGCGCGACTCTGGTCTGCCTCGGCGTCCCTGCGAGCCGGAGCGCTGTTCCGGTGCGTGCTGGAGCCCGAAACGGCCGAGCCGAGGCCGGCTGGGCCGAGGGCGTGGGTGGGCGTTAAGCCCGTGCGGAGGTCGGCAGGGCGGGCTGTCGGCCCTCGGGCGCCCCGGCCTGCTGGGTAAACGCACGGTGATGCTGATAGCAGGGCGCTGGGGCCTGGCAAAGGCCAGGGGAGGGCGGCCCGGAGAGGGACTGTACCTTAAGGACCGCAGGCCCCGGACGGGGATGCTTAGCTGACCCTGAGCACCCGGTGATGTCACATGCGCGCTCACCTCTTCTAGTTGCTGACACCAAAAGGCCACGTTTGACGCATAGTTTCCAGAAACTTGCTCTCGTGTGAGCTCCGGGCCGTTCCTGGTTAGTCCAAGACCGTTATTACCCGCATACCCTTGTGTAGCGTCTGTCCCTGTTAGCCAGCCAGCCCCTGGAGGGTGGGAGTCCGTGCAGGGCTGTTGACCCAACGCCTAGCTTAGCGCCTGGCACGGTAGGTAGGCACGTTGTCTACTGGGGGGTGAATGGAATGCTTACTTAGGCATCGCAGATGGCACTTAACCGAAGTAAGATGGAAATGTAGCGATGGACTTAGAGCATTACTTTGGAATGCAGAGTAGGATGAGACTAATTTTGTCAGAGCATAGCAGAAAGGGGCGGGTGCCTCTTCTTCAAGGTAAGGGGTGGTGGCGGGAAGTGTAGGTCAAATGGTTTCAAGCTTGGTTCCCAGAGCACGTGAGAAAATTATGCCCTATGGGTTAATTAGGGGCGAAGGGACCTGTGAATGCCATGACTGATTTTCTGCTCTGGCAGTGGTGAATTGAACTTCTGACCACTTTGAGTAGAGTGATGGCCCTGTGAGGCTGGGCAAGGTGTGTGGGTGGGGAGGCCGTTAGAAGGCTGTGGCAGTGGTTTGGGAGTGAGGTCTGACCCCTCCTGGCAAGTGGCCTCTAGTTATCCCTGACCACAGGAGGTGGGACTGAATCAAATTAAACCCAGGCCTGACTAAGGAATGCTGATTGAGGCAGGTGCCACTGTGGTTTAGATGTAGGAGAAAAGGTGGATTGAAATTCAGGGAGT
>NW_006159909.1:561333-565479 GCF_000334495.1 Tupaia belangeri chinensis | reverse complement strand
TTCCTGCTGGGTGTTTATAAATGTCACCACTAACAGTTTCCAGCGAATACCCAGGCATGGTGGTAGATGTGATGTGTCCAGATCCCACTCTGAATTGAGGGTGGCAGAGCTGGGGTTGAAGTTGCGTCTTCTCATGCAAGCTGTGTTTCTTGTTCTGTTAGCGAGCTTGCGGGTAACGGTTTCAGGAAGTTTGGAGTAATGAGAGCAGAGGGAACAAGGTCTCCAGTGCCATTAGAAGTATTCCCTTCAGTGCTCAGCTCTGAAGAGGAGTTTTGATAAGAAGCTCTTTTCCCTGTGTCAGGGAGAAGACAGATTTTTATAGAGTTGTTTCTAGATATAAAGCTATTAAGTAACTGAAAAATAAAAAAGTGAAGGTAGCAACTGCAGGGAACAGTTACCAACCTCAGAGAACAAAGGGATAATTTAATATTTTAAAGCTTAGAAGAGAGCTCTGGGAGCTGCAATTTCAGCCTTTGAGGAGGGGATGCTGCCCCATCTGGTGCTGGAGTCCTGAGACGTGGGACCCACACCCCTGAAGAGAGCTGGGTGCGGAGGCTGGCTGTGCGAGTGCCAGCAGCACTGGAAACTGCGGTGGCTGACCAGGAAGGCGTGCTTCCTGCAGGATGAAGCGGTGTGGCTAGGGCAGTGCCTACAGGAATAAGGAAGGCCCTACTCATTCCAGCCGTGCCCAGTCTAGGCGAAGCAAAAATGTGGGTTGCAGAGTCCCAACCCCATGTCATGAAGGGCAGTATGAAGGCAGTTTGGAACTGAGAGGCAGTGGCTTAATACCTGGCACACTCCAGATGCCCACGTCCTGGGTAATCGTTTCTTCTTCCCGCAGGCTGGCCTTGCCGCAGGCGACCACTCTGGTCAGGAGGGAGAGACTGAGAAGGCCATGGATCGACTAGGCAAGTAGACAGCAGAGACGGGTGGATGTTGGGAGAGACCGAGGAGGTGATGAGAGGGACAGTCCCTGGAAGAACCTTGTTCACTGTCTTTCTAGCCGGGATTCTTGGCTGCCGAGTTGCCTTCTCTGCCCATCGTTTCAACAAAGCCCCGCTTCGGAAGTTCTCCTGGAGCTTCCTTAAGGGAAGTCCTGGGCTTTTCTTGTGTCTAATCCTGTCCCTTCCCCTGAGAGAAACAACTCGGAATAGTGGAGTACAGGCTTTGGAGCCTAACAAAATTGTGTTCAGTTTCTGCTCTGGGTCTGAGAGTCCTGGGCTCAGGTTTTGTAGCCTTAGATAAGTTACTTATCCTTTTTTTCATCTTTAAAACGTGGTTGATGATAGCTTCATATTGTTCATAGAGCTGCTGGGAGAATTGAGCGAGAATATCTAGAACTGTCCTGTCTAGTAACCACTAGCCACTGATGCGAAATGAACTAAAATTAAATACTGGGTTGTTGGATAAGTCATGTCACATTTTTGCATAGAAAAATACACCATGACTTTTCTGACAGCCCAGTAAAATGAGAGATTCAGTTCGTTAGTTAGCTAAGCCACCTTTTATGGTCACACGTGCCTAGCACTGCCCTGGCGCACAGCACGGACTGTAGAACATTTCTATCACTGTCGAAAGTTCTGGTGGACAGTGCTAGCCTAGATCAGGCGCGTGATGGTAGTCACAGCAGCTGTGCTCTCACCAGTAAGTACTCGCTGTGTGTCAGGTACCGTTCTAAGTGTTTCTTTGTCTCCACCCCCCCCTTTTTTTTTTTAAAGTAAATTCAACATGGTTTCCATTTTACAGGTGAGGAAACAGATAACAAAGTAGTTGAGTTAAAAAAATGTAATCGTCATCAAAGATATATAACATTGGTGTCCTCTGGCAATTAAAAAAAAGATTCATAATGTAAATTTACCACTTATTTTTTACTATAGAGTGCATGTGCTCACCAGAGAGAGAGAGAGAGAGAGAGAGGGAAAATGAGAGGGACCAGCAGGCAGTGTAATGGTTACGTAGATGGACTCCCACATAGTCGACCATGGTTTGAGTACTGGACTCTGCGGCTTAAACTCATGCCGGGCGCGTGTGCGTGCGTTCCCTAGATCCTTAGAGAATGGAGTAGAAGAGATTGCAACTTGGCCACCCCCACCCGGGGTGATTTCTCACTTTCTATCTCTGTCTTTCTGGCGAGCACATGTGCCCTATAGCAAAAACCTGTCTTAAAACAAACAAACAAACAAAAACCAACAAACAAAAAAAGCAGGGAAAGTGAGAAATCACCCCCAGAGGGGATGGCCACACTATAATCCCTTCTCTTCCATTTTCCTCTCAGGATTTTGGACATGCCTATGTGCACCCAGTGTGATTTTCAAGAGTCAGGATCTGGGACTCGAACGATGGAGTTGGCCATGTGGGATCCAGTGCCTTAACCTCCATGTCACCTGTTGGTCCTACCACTTAACTATTTTTAAAGCATGCTGTTCAGTGGCATTTAGCACAGTGACAGTGTTGTGAAACCATCACCGTTACCTACTTGCAGAACATTATTAGCACCCCCAGAGAAGCCCCCATAGTCACTCTCCATTCCCCCCTTTCTCTGGCAACCACTGATTTGCTTTCTGTCTCTATGGACTTACTTGCTCTGGTTGGCTAATGTGAGTTGCCTATAAATGGAATCAGACGACGTGTGGCCTTTTGTGTCTGGCTTCTTTCACTGCCTAACATTTCCACGGACCGTCCATGCTGTAGCATGTGTCAGCAGTTGGGTCTTTCTTATGGCTGGGTTAAGTCAGGGCTGTACCACGCTTTGTCTCTCCATGCTTTGGTGGGCATTCGGGTGATTGTGAATAGCACTGCTGGGAGTACCCTTGTTTTGTTTTCAGTGTTTTGGGGTACATATTTAGGAGTAGAATTGTTGGGTCTATGATCATTCTGTGTTTAAGGTACTAAGTAAGTTTCTCTCGGTCACACGTCCAGTACTTGGCAGAATAGGAATTTGAACCCAGGCAGTCTGGTGCCAGGCCCCACGCCCAGAATTGTTTTTATATTGCTTATAGGTGCTGTTACTGCTGTTATAGTGTGGCTGTTTTTAGACTGATTCTGTTCCTGGTTTTGAGTCTGCATGATATCCATGGAGAGCCATGATCTTTTTCTAGATTTTCTTCCATTATTATGAGACCTTTTGAAAATATACCTTTTGGGGCCAGCAGATGGCATAGTCTTTAAGGCACTGGACTCCTCCCACATGGCTGAGTCCCAGACCCCATGGCTTGAAGCTCAGGCTGGGCACGTGTGTGTGTGTGTACGTGTGTACGTGTGTGTACGTGTGTGCCCAAAATCCTACGAGGAGAGTGGAGGAGAAGGGATTGTGGTGTGGCCATTTCTCCAGGGGGCTGATTTCTCATCTTCCCTCTCTCTGTCTCTGATGAGTGCATGTGCTCTATGGCAAAAAGCCTAAACAAAAAGTTCCTTCCAGCATCTTCCACTGTCCAGAGGAGGAATGTAGTGGCTGCCTCTGCGGCTGGGCGGACTCTGCTCTTCTGCCTGCCTTCTCTCTGGTCCTCCTTATCCCTACGCTCACCTCTGACATGCCGTTTGAGACTGAAGGTAGGACTAGAAGAGCAAAGCTCCAATTTAGGCTTCTTTTGTGAAAATGTATCATTTTCCAGAGGCCCTTTACCTCGATGGCATGTAAACCATCTGAAAATTTAGACTGCCTTGCCCCTGTGTCAATTACGGGACCTGCGCATTCATGGCCTCATTTAAGGCAAAACATCTTACTGAAAAATGATCTACCTTGTTTCTTTAAAAAAAAAAAAAAAGAACAATATCAAAGAATGTGCAGGTGGCTAAAGAATCCTGACAAGGGCCAGCAGGTGGCGTGGTGGTTAAGGGCACTGGACTCCCACATGGCTGACCGCAGTTCAAGTCCTGGACCTGGCAGCTTGCTTTCTCACTTTACATCTTTCTCTCTCACTCTGTCCTTGTTTGGTCAAATTAAAATAAAATAAATAAAATCTTTTTTTTTTTTGAGAGATTTTTGCGTGCGCTCGCCAGAAAGACAGAGAGAGACAGAGAGATAGAAAGCGAGAAATCACCCCCCAGGGGGGATGGCCACGCTGCAATCCCTTCTCCTCCATTCTCCTCTCGGGATCTTGGGCACGCAAGCACACGCGCCCGGTGTGAGTTTAAGCCGCTGGGTCC
>NW_006159909.1:533251-561321 GCF_000334495.1 Tupaia belangeri chinensis | reverse complement strand
GACTACATGGGAGTCCAGCGACATAGCCATTATGCTAACTGCTGGTCCCCCAATAAAATAATTCTTAAATAAATAAAAAAGAAATGAACTCTGTACATTTGTTTTACTGTCCGCTCATTTTTCCATGCTTAGAAGCAGGCCTGTTTCTAAGACCTTCCTCTTTACTGTATTTTAGCCAGCGGAGCACAGAGCATCGCTAATGACAGTCCTGCCCACGGTGAGGGCACTCGTTCTGAAGAGGAAGGCTTTGCTGTGGATGAGGAGGAATCTGATGGGGAACCGGATACCTGGGAACTGTCTGAAGGCACACACTGTCCGCCCAGGGAACAGACTGGTGATCTTTTTAGTGAGGACTGGGACTTGGAGTTGAAAGCAGATCAAGGGAATCCGTATGGTAGGTGTGGAGTTTCTGGGGTCCTACACCTGGGCTTCTTAGACCCTCCTGCCAGACTGCTCTTGAAGGCAGGTGGTTTGGCAGAGGGGTCCACATCTCAGAGCTTTGCCCAATGTCTGTTACAGCTTTGAAATTTCTGTGCTAGTTTGTCTTTCATATTGAAAAGAAAATAGATGCAAAATTTGCATCTGACTCTATAATGTATCACTTTGTTTTAACATCAGAACTATGCTACTCTCTCCAAACATCTTAGCTGTGACTTAGCAGCTGCAAATAGAAGTCTTCTGTATCCGGTTCCTCCTCTCTGCCCTGAGAATCCTTGTCTGAGAAATACAGCTATGGGTTGTTCAGAATGAACATGTTTGCGGTTCTCAGGAAGAAGGACTGTGTGTGTGTGTGCGTGCGCACAAGCATATATGTGTGTTTTTTAACAAAGTGCAAGTGGCTGTCCTCTAAACGTGTTTTTTCTTTTTCTTTTTTTTTTTGCTACTTGTTTTTATTTTCATTCCTTTAATCTGCCTTTTAAAACTGCCCTCAGATGCTGACGACATCCAGGGAAGCCTTTCTCAAGAGATCAAGCCCTGGGTGTGCTGCGCCCCACAAGGAGACTTGCTCTATGACCCCAGCTGGCACCATCCACCTCCACTGATACCCCACTATTCCAAGATGGTCTTTGAAACAGGACAGTTTGATGATGCTGAAGATTGAGTATGGGACTTTCTGCCTTGGGGGCGGGTGTCCCTCTGGATCAAGGTCTCCCTCTCCTGTCCTTGAGGCGAGACGTTCTATCTGAGAAAGTGTTCACAGTGATCCCTGAGTCTGGGATACAGAGACTGTTGCTAGATAGGGTCCCATTGTTCTCCCAGTTCTGTTGTTGTCATGTTGTTTTTAATAGGCTCCTCCTTGAAATGTGTGTGTGTGTCTGTGTTGGGAGGAATTGTGTTCTTTATAAATAAAAGTAGAAAAAAATATGGTTTGTTGACTTTTTTGTTTATTTGTTTTGTTTTGTTTTTTGGAGAGGTTTTTGCTATAGGGCATGTGCGCTTACCAGAAAGACAGAGAGAGACAGAGAGACAGAAAGAGAGAAATCGCCCTCCGGGGGGATGGCCATGCTGCAATCCCTTCTCCATTCCCTCCTTGGGATCTTGAGCACGCATGCACACGTGCCTTGAGTGAGTTTAAGTCACTGGGTCTGGGACTCGAACCACGGTCGACTACACGAGAGTCCAGCAACATAGCCATTATGCCAACTGCTAGTCTGTTGACTTTTTTTTTTTGTAGAGGTTTTTGCTATAGGGTGCGTGTGCTCGCCAGACAGAGAGAGACATAGAGACAGAAAGCGAGAAATCACCCCCTGGGGGGATGGCCACGCCGCAATCCCTTCTCCTCCATTCTCCTCTCGGGATCTTGGGCACGCATGCACACACGCCCAGCGTGAGTTTTAAGCCACCGGGTCCGGGACGCGAACCGCAGTCGACTACGTGGGAGTCCAGCGACATAGCCATTACGCTAACTGCTGGTTCCCTCTGTTTGTTGACTTTTAAAAAATTTTTTACAAGTATTATTTTATTTAACTTTATTATTTTTTTTTTTAGATTTGACCAGAGAAAGAGAAAGTGAGGAAGTAAACTGCCAGATCCAGGACTTGAACCATGGATGGGCCTGTTGGAGTCCGGTGCCCTTAACCACTGTGCCACCTGCCAACTTTGATTATTATTTTTTAATTTGCTATAGGGCATGTGTGCTCACTAGAGAGGGAGAGGGAAAGTGAGAAGCTGACAGGTCCAGGACTTGATCCGAGTCCAGTGCCCCAACTACCACACCACCTGCTGGCTGGCCCCAACTTATTTTTCTTTTAATTAAATGCTTCTGAGTGAGGCCTTACTTCTTCAGTTGAAGTCCTTGAATTATAGTTTTGCTGTTTTTGCTATAGGGCGTGTGTGTTTGCCAGAGAGAGAGAGAGAGAAAGAGAAACATGAACATGCCACAATTTCCTTACCTCCATCTCGTCTTAGAATTTTGGGTATGCACACACACGCATCCACAGTGTTTCAGGTCACCAGGTCCAAGGCTCAAACCGCATAGCTGTCTCTCTGGGATCCAGTCGCCTTTACCTTCATGCCATCTGTGGGCCCTCTGAATTACATTTTTTTTTTTTAAGTTTATTTCTTCCATGAGTAAGACAGAGAGAGTGATGAGAGACAGCGTCCTCGGCAGGCTCTCAGTTTACGCTCCACCCCCATCCCCAGCCAGCCCCAGCCAGCCCTGGATCATGGGCCTCTAAAGTGCGAGGTGTGCTTGTGGATGTTTGTGGACGTGAATGTGGAATCTTCCCATGGGGTCAGTGTCTTGAGAACATACCATTTAGTGGTGTACCGCTGTCTGCTTCCTCTGAATTACATTTTTAAAAAATTATTTATTTAATTCTATTTGTTATTATTTTTTAAATTTGACCAGAGAGAGACAGAGGGAGAGAGAAAGGGGAAGTGAGAAGGCAAGTCACCAGGTCTGGGACTCGAACCATGGTTGGCCATGTGGGAATCCAGCGCCTTTAACCACCATGCCACCTGCCAGCCCCACCTCTGAATTACATTTTCAGGATCGAGGTACGTACTTAGAGACTTTAAACTACTCGTCACCAGAAAAAGTTTAGTTTTGCTTCTGTAGATCTATCAGCCAGGGATTGGGACTATCAGCCATAGATTGGAATCCAAGAGACATTTGACTGTGTGGCCGATTTCTGTTCTTGGTGGGAAAACCAAACATTTGCTTAGTTAACAAAGGCTTTCCTTAGGCTGGAAAACTAAATGGCAGATGAGTTAAACCAGCATTGTATAACCCTTGATTGGCACAAACCACATTCCATTTAATGCCATGAATCCACGATTATATTACGTGACTATGCATTTTTAAAGTTTATCTCAGTTTGGAGAATAGCAGTGCAGTTGCAAGACTCAGAATATTTGACCTCGCCTAGATCGCACAGTGAGTGATAGAATTGGGACCTAAGTGTTTATGTGACTCTGAAGTCTGTCTTCAGTGGCCCTACAGGGGACATAGCAGTGGGTTCCAGGGCTGACCAGAGTAAGTCACCTTTGCCTCTTCGACAGGCTGAGGGATTGTTTCTTACTCCCCCTCCCCCCGCCCCATATCAAAGCTGAATCAAGAAAGGTTTCAGATCTGAAATCTGAGTATACGCTATAGCAGTTACAGAGCGCCTAACCATTAATTTTTTGTTTGTTTGTTTTTTTGCTATAGGGTGTACGCACTTACTGGAGAGTGAAAAAGTGAGAAAGCATCCCCCAGGGGGATGGCCACACTGTAGTCCCTTCTCCATTCTCTTGGGATTTTGGGCATGCATGCCTACACATGCCTGGTGAGTTTTGTCAAGTTGCAGGGTCCAGGACTTGGATCTTTCAGTCAGTCATGTGGAATCCAGCCACCTTCACCACCACACCATTGGCTGGCTCCAGTTAAATTCTTTTCAAAGACCTTTGAAGGTGTGTGAGGATGGCCACACTGTAGTCCCTTCTCCATTCTCTTGGGATTTTGGGCATGCATGCCTACACATGCCTGGTGAGTTTTGTCAAGTTGCAGGGTCCAGGACTTGGATCTTTCAGTCAGTCATGTGGAATCCAGCCACCTTCACCACCACACCATTGGCTGGCTCCAGTTAAATTCTTTTCAAAGACCTTTGAAGGTGTGTGAATGCATATGCTCACCAGAGAGACAGAGACAGAAAGTGAGTAATCACCTCCCCCATCCCCCGCCCCCCCCCCTGCAGGGGGCATGGCCACGCTGCAATCCCTTCTCCATTCTCCTCAGGCCTTGGGCATGCACCACACGCGCCTAGCCTGAGTTTTAAGCCGCTGGATCCAGGACTCAAACCACAGTCGACTACGTGGTTCACCATTACGCCACCTTCTGGTCCCAACACAGAACCTTTTAAGGTGAGGCAGCAGCTTTGACTATGAGGGGTCTCATGGCCAAGGCTGTCCTGGGGAGAAAAAATGTCCATTTCACTGTCTTTGCTAAAGGGCTGATTGTAGACCGTATCACTGCCCCTCTTTTGCTTTCCCTCTTTCCAAGGTCAGAGCTGATAAGGTGGGGAGTAGCCGGGCACAAAATGATAAACTTGAGTGAGTGAGCCAAGAAGTACTGGGGACTTGAGAAGGCGGGCAGAGCTACTGAAATGGAATGGTTATGTTACTAAGAGCTTACGTCAGCCCATCGGTTAGCTGGAGTTCTGAGGCAGCTGGAACTGCGCGTCAAGGCGGAAGTCATGAGGTGGCTAGAGGACATCTAAGGGCACAGAGAAGGAGGGAAGAAAAATAGGATGAAGGCATGTGTGCGTGAGTAGCTGAGCAAAGAAAATTCACAAGTTTCTGCTGCTGTCATCCATGGAAGAGTTGTGAATCTGAAACTCTTGCCTTTTGGAAGTTAATCCTTGTGATTTTTTCCTTCTGGTTATTTTCTAGCAACGTGGGTAGGAGGAAGTAGGGTCTTCTGGAGCAAGGAGTGGAAAATAATGTTCTCTCAACGTTAGAAACAAAGAATGGTTATTATGGCTGGGTATGTCAGGAGTACAAGAAAACGGGAGGGAGGACTAGTCAGTTATTCCGGTTTAAATATCGTTCAGGTGTTCCCCTGCCCATACTGGAGGATTCAATATAGAGAAAGAGGTGGAGAATATCAGTATCTCAAGGGAGTGAAGTAGGAGTAAGAAAGAGTAGTGAAATGGAAAAATACTAATGACCCAAGAAGTGAAAATGTAGACTATAAAATGACGCTGATAGAGGACCAGCAGATGGTGTAATGGCTACGTCACTGGACTCCCCATGTAGTTGACTGCGGTTCAAGTCCTGAACCCAGTGGCTTAAACTCATGCCAGGCGCGTGTGCATACGTGCCCAAGATCCTGGGAGGAGAATGGAGGAGAAGGGATTGCAGTGCGGCCATCCCCCCTGTGTGTGGGGGGGTGATTTCTTACTTTCTGTCTCTCTGACTCTCTTTCTGGTGAACACACGCTGCCTATAGCAAACACCAAGAAAAAAAGGAGTCGGATAATATTGCAATAGGAAAAATTACAAATACATTTGATAAGAATCAGAAGGTGATATGGGCCAATGGAAACAATCATTTGATTAGATGATGGAAGTATAGGCAGTTTTGCTTTTAGATTTTTGTTACTTTAATGTGCATTTTGCAGGACTGGCCTTGTAGTATGGTGGTTAATTGTGCAGAAGAAGCTGGATCCCACATGGCCGACCACAGTTTGAATCCCAGACCCTGTGGCTTGAAAAACATGCTAGGCATGTGTGCACATGTCCAAGATTCTGACAGGATGGAGAAATGGGAAAAAGGATTACAGTGTGACTGGACACTCTTGGGGAATGTTCTCTCTCTCTTGCATTAACATAGATTTTACAACTAGGTATTTATTGATTGATTTATTTTTAGAATTAATTCCATCTATTCATTCAATTAAAAGAAATTGATCAGAGAGAAAGAGAGAGTGAGAAAGCAAGCCACCAGCTCTGGGACTCGAACTGTGGTCAGCCATGTGGGAGTCTAGCACCCTTACCCACCATACCACCTGGCGGCCCCCACTTTTATTTATTTATTTATTTATTTAGAGAGGTTTTCGCTATTGGGCACGTGCGCTCGCCAGACAGAGACAGACAGAGAGACAGAAAGCGAGAAATCATCCCTAGGGGGGATGGTCACACTGCAATCCCTTCTGCTCCATTCTCCTCTTGGGATCTTGGGCACGTACACACACGCGCCTGGCGTGAGTTTTAAGCCACCGGGTCCGGGACGTGAAACCGCGGTCGACTACGTGGGAGTCCAGCGACATAACATAGCCATTACGCTAACTGCTGGTTCCCACCCACTTTTATTTTTTAAACTTTAAAAAAAAAAAAAGTCAACAGATACATTCATACATGAGGAAAGGGGGGGAGAGAGAAAGAAAGAAAGAAAGCCCCCGTCAGGGCCTGGTCATGGCAATCCTTCCTCTTCCAGATCTCTGTTCCATCAGCATCTTGGACATGCATACACACACCTGATGCACTTTTCTTTAAATGTTGCTATAGGGCACATCTCACTGGGGCAAGAAAGAGAGAGAGAGAAAGTGAGAAAGCACCCCATGAGGCATGGTCATGCTACAATCTCCTCCCCTCTGTTTTCCCTCCTTTCATGATTCTGGGCATGCAGGTACTGCATCCAGGACTCGACCTGTGCCATCAGCCATATGGGGTCCAACTGCCTTAACTACCATGCCACAGGCTAGCCCAGACCCCTTATATTTTTAAAAACAGTTTATAGGACTAGAGCAGTGACTGTGCTTTAATCCCAAAGTCTTGGGGCCAGCAGGTGGCGTGGTGGTTAAGGTGTTGGACTCCCACATGACTGACCATGGTTTAAATCCTGAACCTGGAGGCTTGCTTTCTCACTTTCCCTCTCTCTCTCTGGTCAAATGAAAAATAAATCTTTTTAAAAATATGAAAGTCTCTAATTAGATAAATTTTGTTCTCTAAAATTACAGTGACTATGACAGAGCAAAATGAATTTGCAATGCAAATTGTTTGATAGACAAATCATGATTATTTAAAATATAACTGACTAAAAAGGAACTATCACAATGATTTCTAATCATCATTTAATAATGAAGAATTGTAATTTTAGGTATTAAACAAAATGAAAAAATTTTTTTTCTCATAGTGTGCACACACTTCCTGGAGAGAGAAAGTGAGAAACAGTCTTCCAGGGGGAATAGCCATGCCACAATCCCTTCTCCATTCTCTTGGTATTTGGGCCATGCATGCACAGTTCCTGGCATGATTTTCAAGTTGCCAGGTTCAGGACTTGAACTGTGGTTGACTCCAGTGCCTAATCACCATGCCAGCTGCTGGCCCCAGAAAAAAAATAAAAAATTTGTCTTCTCTTTTCTTTGTAATCACAAGAAAGCAAGAGAGAAAAAAAGCAATCCCCATTGGGGTGTGGTCACACCACAATCCCTTCCCCATTTCTCTATCTTGTTAGGATTTTGTGTTTTTCAAGCTGCTGGGGCAGAGATGATGCTTCCGAAGCGTCCTCAGTCCTTTAACCACACGCACAGGGCTGGGCTGATCTGAGCAGGGCATTACCACTGCACTGTGGAGCTCGCCCTGTTGTTTCTCTTGCCTGGGGCAGTGATCTGTTCTGGCCAGCCTCTCTCAGCACATGGGAGCCAGGCGGGAAGTGGTAGTGGTGGGGGAGAGAAGGAGGGAACGGAGAAACAGTGAACAGAGGCTGCTGAGAGAGACAGGACTGCAGGGCTGCTGGGAGGAATAAAGAAGTGTGCATTCTGGCATTTCTCCTTAACAGATTCTTCTACGAAGAAAACCCACAAAGCACTCCCAGCTCTTGGGTGGTAGAGGAAGAGTAAGTACCTGCTTGTCAGGTGTGCGGAGAACGTGAGAGACGCATGTGCTTTTCCCTCCTCTCTCCCTCTCCCTTTCACCAGGCAGGCAGCCGGTCTCTGCTCATTATCCCAGTGGAGGCATGTGGCAGAGTCCAAGCAAGTAAGACAGCTTTCTGGCTTTTGTTTTACAAAAAACCTTTATTTTTCGGTAAGGAAGCAAGGGGTGTTGGACCAAGAGACTGTGCATATTAAAGGAATTTGGAGGGAAAGAACCTCTTATGTTTTTAAGAGAGGGACAGTAGACAAAGGAGTGGTCTGGGAGGCTCAGAGTAGGTGAAACATGAGCCTTGCTTGCTGGAGTGTTCCTCAGACTTGGTCCTCAGAGAGGACTAGACCTTGGTACGTCTAGGCAGTCAGGATTGTCTTGCAAAAGCTGGCCATGCCTAAAGCATGCTGAGAACCTGATGGACCCAGAGGAGTGTGGGGCCAGGAGGACCTTTGAATATGGACATTGGGTGACCTGATACCTCCCCAATTGCCTTGTCCTTGGTGCAACTTCAAGGAGGTGAGGGAAAGCCCACAAGGCCCAGATGGAAGAAGCTCAAGGTCAGACATGAGGATACTTGAAGCCAGCACGTGGTGTGGTGGTTAGGGCACTAGATCCCACATGGCCAACTCCACCATTCGAGTCCTCGACTCAGTGGCTTGAAAAACATGTTGGGAGCATGTGCGTGCATGGCCAAAATCCTGAGGGGAGAATGGAGAAGGGATTGTGGAGTGGCCATTCCTTGTGGGGGATGATTTCTCACTTTCCTTCTCTATCTCTGGCAATTATATACTCCCTCCAGGAAAAATCTAGGGGAAAAAAAAAAGAAAAAAAAATGATACTTAAAGAGAATGATAGTTTTGCTTCTCAAACCCCCAAGATGCAAGAGAAGCAAAGTTAGAGAAACCTTGGTACAAAGAGGTTACTGCTGGGGCCTAGGGACAGATCATCGGGCAGAGATGATGTTTCTGAAGTGTCATCAGTCAATTAATACTAGAGTCTAACACTTGGTTTTTATTTTCTGTTTGTGTGTGTGTGTGTGTGTTCAGAAGGGGCGTGTACTCACCAGAGATGGGGTGGGGGGGACATGGTCATGCCATAATCCCTTCTCTATCCTGTCCAGACTTGAGATATACATGCACATGTGCCTGGCATGTTTTTCAAACTGCCAGGGGCAGGATTTGAACCATGGTCAACCATGTGGGATTTAGCTCCTTTAACCACTAAGCTATGGGACCAGCCCTGTTTTCATTTGTGTCTTGGTGAGAACATCTTGCAATTTTTGTACTGTGGTGGAATAGACAGAATTGTGCTGTTTGCAATTTGTGTAGGTACTGTTATGTATGTGTATCTTTTTTTTTTTTTTTTTAATTTTACCAGAAAAAAAAAGGAAGTGAGAAAACAACCTGCCAGGTCTGAGACTTGAACTAAAGTCAGCCATGTGGGAGTCTAGCGTCTTTAACCACTATGCCACCTGCCAGCCCCTCTATAGTGTATTTTTGATGGCTCTCATGTGTTTCATTTCTTCCCTTCCCTTCCCTTCCCTTCCCTTCCCTTCCCCTTCCCTTCCTTCCCCTTCCTTCCTTCCTTCCTTCCTTCCTTCCTTCCTTCCTTCCTTCCTTCCTTCTTTCTTTCTTCCTTTCTTTCTTTCTTTTTCTTTCTTTCGAGAGATTTTTGCTATAGGGTGTGTGCACTCCGCTGGAGAGATAGACATAGAGAGACAGAAAGTGATAAATCACCCCCCTGGAGGGATGGCCACCCAGCAACCCCTTCTCCATTTTCCTCTTGGGATTTTGGACATGTACTCACATGCACCTGGCACGAGTTTTAAGCCATTGGGTCTGGGACTTGAACTGCAGTCGACTATATGGGATGTAACCATTACGCCATCTGCTGTCCCGTGTTTCTGTCCATTTTATAGTTTTCTTTCTTTTGGGAAATTCTGGGGTCTATACCCCTTCTCCCACCCCTAACTAACAGTTTGGTGTGGTGGGGACACTGGTTGTAATGAGATGCCAGCGGTCTGCCATGCTTGTTTCCCCAAACTATGTCAGAGGCCTTTGCCTGTGTGCCTGGACCACAAGGGGCCTTTCCCGAGGGCCTCTCTCTCCCCTCTGAAATGCCGGCTGTAGAGGCTGCAGACACCACTTTCTTTATGTACAGAAGCCACTGGCTGGACTCAGCAAGGCCCGGCTGCCCTGAGGAAATTGGAGACTGCCTCCCTGGGAGACAGAAGCAAACTCATTGGCCGAGTAAATATCTTGGCACCAGGCTGCTCTTGGTTTTCCGGAGTTTGCATTCTTGGGCCCAACTTTTCACAAGATGGTTGGAATACGGAGAAAGAAAACATAACCCGAGCTGTAGCCCATCTGGAATCTGCCTCCCAGTTCTCCCAGAGCAGATGCCCCACCCAGATAACTGAGGATGCTTGATCTGGAGGACTGAGAGTGTGTGTGTGTGTGTGTGTGTGTGTGTGTGTGTGTGTGTGCGCGCGCGCGCGTGCTTGTTGTGTGTGTGTGTGTGTGCACGCGCGCATGCTCGTGCGCATGTGTGTGTGCTTGTGCACATGTGTGTGGGTGTGGCAGGCCCAGGAGAAGAACCACTGGGTCGAGGGGGGAGAGCTGGAGGTGTAACAGGAAGGCAAAAGCAGGGCTGGCTCCCGCTCTGTTGACTTAGCAGGTCTGGCTGCAAAGCCAAGGCCTCTGGAAAGAACGGCCTCCCTGCTCCCAGCAGTCTCTGCGGAGCTGGTTTCGGGACTGAGCTAAATCCTGCCTTGTTTATGGACAGGAAGACAGTTCACTTGTGTTCCACGGCACCAAGGTTTGGAGAATTTCACCAGGAGTTGCATTTGATGGCAGCCTGAGGAATGAGAAAGCCTCGGTTTCCAAAGAAGTTATTTCCTTCCACTTCACAAGGTCTTTCTCCCCTCTCAGTCAGAGAGCGAAACCGCCCCCCCCCCACATGCTTCCGCTTTCTGACTATTGCACCGTGCGGTTGATTTTCCTTTTCTTTCTGGCGATGTGGATTTGATTTCAACAGCAATTTCCTCTGACAACTTCTCATTAACTGTTGAACAAATGTGGCAGATAGAAGTTAGAGCCATGTGCTTGGCAACTCCAGGCAGGCGCCTAAATTTCTCCTGGCTGCTGTCTGTGGCGTTATTCCGTTTGTCCAGCAGGTGGCAGTAAATACCCATTGACTCCACTGTGCGGCGGGACCCACAGGGAGACGCTGAGGCCGCTCAGGGTTTCTGTTGGCTTTCTCCTGCTTGGCAGAATCACTCATGAATTCTCAGGACCTACTCCAAATTTCAGAGATGAGCTTTCTAAGAAAGGGTTACGGCGAAATGTAGGGTAAGGGTCATCGTCGTTACTCCCCAACACCTACCTCAGAGTCTGGCACATGGACGTGCCTAGTCTATGCCTACATGCTGAAAACAGTGAAATGGGTTGTCCTTCTGCCAGGGTATAGACTAGGCGATTTTTCTAATCAAGTACGATTTATAATTCTCACTTTATAGAAGAGAAACCAAGGCTTGGGAGGTGGACTAACTGGCCAGAAGTCACCAAGATGGGATGTGACCCAGTCGGATGACTCCAAGTTTTTTACCTAGCATGCTTAGGGTGAATCTTGTTTTGGACAATGCAAGGGAATCTGATTGGTGTTTATTCATTAGCCTATTTCTGAATCCCTGCTACATACTGTGTACTCAGGATGAAGGGGTAGAGGGAATAGTTCCTGCCTTGAGGGAGCTCAGAGTTGAGGGTGAAGGAGACGCACAGAAATATACCAGCACATTGCCATTGAAGAGCAACGATACGTGAGGGAGCTCAGAGTTGAGGGTGAAGGAGACACACAGAAATATACCAGCACGTTGCCATTGAAGAGCAAAGATACAAGTAAACCCAGGAGCCCGGCGGTGGTGCATCGGTAAATAACTGGATCCATGTGGAAAGGCCCATGAGTGCCCAAGGGCCCGGCTGGGGGTGGATTGTGGCATGAGAGTCCAGTCAGGCGTGCCTGTCTCTTTATTTCTCTTTCTCTCTGAATAAACTTAAAATTAAAAAAAGAAGACATTCTAGGTGTGAGGAAAGCTCAGAGGAATGGGTGGGCAGTCAAAGAGACCCCTCAGAGGACACAGCTGAATCCTCGACATGGCCAGTGGTATTAGGGGCAGGGTGCAGGCAGAGGGAGCGGTGTGTGCAAAGACCCCGGGTGTGAGAGGATGTGCAATATTTGGGGACCTCATGAGGAACATGGTGAGGGATGACATCGAGTAAATAAGGGACCTTGTAGGAGCAGATTGTGGTGTGGGCGCATACACATTTTTGGAAGAGTCTTCTAGTTCCTGGCTGAGAATGAAGGCAGGGAAGTTAGGCTGAGGGTCTGTATTCTAGCAAGAGAAGAGGATGGCCTAAACTAGGGTAATAGCTATGCAGGAGGGAGGGGACAGCTTGGCACTATTTATTGAAGGAAGAGCTGACGGGACTGGACAGATTGCCTGTGAGGGGGAGGGGGAAGAAAGAGATGGGATGACCCTGAGGTCCCAGCTTGGGCAACTGGATCGGGATAGGTAATCTCTTGCATGCGACTCTCTTTATAGTTCATAAACACTTTCACCACCAATCTCTGAAGGGGACAGCACTCCTTGATCCAGATGTGCAGCTGTGTTCTCAGGGTTTGGAGGACCCCCAGGACCGTGCAGCCCTGTGCCTTAGACAGGTGAAGCCATGCTAGGGTACCCTCTCTTTCCCCATGCTCTCCTCTCTCAGAGCAGACATGTGGGCGATAGTGGCTTTCTTGAGCAGGGTGCCTGGAGGGGACGCTCTGGTGACCTCCCCCATCCATTCCTCTTCTCTTGGAGACTGTGCTTTTCTCATGTACCCTGTGGACTTTGGGGAAAGCTAACCCTGCCCCTGGGCACAAGAGCAGGGCTTGAGGATCAGGCCCAAGTTAACCCACACAGTTGCATTTCTCGTCCTCTGTATCCGACTCCTAGGCCTGCCGTGACAATTTACTGCAAACCTCATGGCTTTAAACAATAGGTGTTTATTTTTTCTCAGTTCTGGAGGCCAGAGATCTAAAATCAGGGTATCAGCAGGGTGTGCTCCCTACAGAGGCTCCAAAGAGTTTGTTCCTTGCTTCTTTAGGATTCGATGGCTGTCAGCATTCCTTGGCTTGTGGCTGCTTATTCCAGTCCCTGCCTTATGTTCACAGGGCTTTCCCTCTGTGTCTGTCTTCCCTTCTGTCTCTTACAAGAATTCTTGTCCTTGGATTTAGGGCCTGCCAGGGTATTATAGGCTGACCTGTTAGGCTGGAGGCCTGTAGAGCTTGGATGTAGAGGTCAGACACCACGTCACAGTCAGCTGGTGCAACCCGGATCTAGTTGGTCATCAGGCCTGCGCTGCACTCGGATCTAACCCGACTCGGATGTAGCACATGCGCTCTACTATGCACTTGGCACCAGACCCTACATGGCACAGCAGTCTGCTCTCCCCCTAAACCATTACCGTACATGGACCGTTTCTACCTCTAAGACACTCCCCCTCTCTACATGTTTATAAAAATTGCTAAACCCCTCCCTAGGGTGTGACTTCTCTGGCCCTAGGGAGGGCCAGCGAACCTCCCCCAGGAGCGTTCCCAGTAAAGGCTTTACATTTCTTTTTTCTCATGTGGTCACCCCATTCCTTACATGACCTCATCTCAAGATCCTTAATTTTATCTGGGAAGACCCTTTTTCCAAATAAGATCACATTCCCAGGTTCCAGGGGTTAGGAGTTAGGCATAATTTGGGGGAACAGGGTGAGAGGATGCTTCCATTCAACTACTGTAGCCTCTGGATGGCAAGGCAGCACAAAATCGGGACCATGATGACGCTGCCGAGCCGCTATCAACAGTGCCTGGCTCAGGACTCCCAGTTACATTGTTCACAAGCTCCTCCTCGTTGCTCTAAACCCGTTTGATGCCTTCCCTGGGCTGCCCCTGCCCACCCTCACGGACTGATCCCCACTGCCCATCGGGAGCTCTATGTGGAGGCAGTCAGGTGTGGTGGGGAGAACATGGCAGTTGTGATTCTTCTCTTGGGCTCTGTGGTTGACACTCTGTGACCTTGGGCAAGTCACAGCTTTGCTGACCATCGGTTTGAATATATAATGGACCCTTGTCCCTGTAAAAGACATTTTAAAATGGAAGCCAATTTGGTTCTGTTGTTCTGCTTCTGCATTCCAAGGAAGACGTCATAGAATTGGAAAAGAGCCAGACAATGGGGTGATGAAGGGCTCTTACCCAGAGGACAAACTCAACAATTAACATTCTTCAGCCTGGAAAGATGGAGGCTGAGGAGGGGATGTAATTGAAGTCCTTCCTATGGTAAGGCATATTGACAAGGTGGAATGGATGTGCACATCAAATCCAGGGTCCTTGTAAGCCGGAAGAGGTACTTCTAAAAGGTCAAAAAGATGTTTTAGGGCAAGCAATGGTTAAGTGTTATTTTGGGGCTGGCCCTGTAGTGCAGTGGTTAAGCACTGTGCATAGGGAACCAGATTTCACACAGCCGACTGTGGTTCACATCTTGAACCCTGGTGGCTTGAGAACATTCTGGGTGCATGTGCATGCCTGCCGGAAACCTGATGGGATGGAGACACGGAGGAAAAAGGATTGTGGCATGACTATGCCCCATTAGGGAGTGCTTTTTCTTTCTGTCTCACCCTGCAGAGTTTATGCACCCTCTGACAATTAAAAAAAAAAAAAAGTAATAAAAGGTTTCAGGAGAAAACCAGAGTGCTGTTTTACACAGTGGAGAGGTGAACTCGAGGCACCCAGGCAGCTTGGTGCCCTGTGCTTGAGCCAGGGGAAACTCAGTTCTACTTCTGGCTTCAGCTGTGTGGCTGTGAGTGAAACCCCTTTCCTGTGAATCTTAGATGGCTTTGGGGTAATAACCTGGTAAGAAAGCGGAGGTAGGGGCCAGCAGGTAGCATGGTGGTTGAGGTGTTGGACTCTTACCTGGCTATCCATAGTTCGAGTTCCAGACCCTGTGGCTTGAAAATCCTGCCAGGTGCATGTGCCTGGGGGCCCAAAATCCCAAGAGGAGGATGGAGGAGAAGGGATTGCAGTGTGGCCATCCCCTGGGGGGTGGTTTCTCACTTTGTCTCTCTGCTGCGAATACACACGTCCTATGGCAAAAACCTAAAAAAACCAAACCAAACCACCAAGGTGAATAGCTGGACTACCTGCCTGCCAGCATGGGCACCACGTGATCCCACTCCCCGTGGACTTGTTCCTGCCAGTGGAGTGAGCGGAGATGCCTCACCCTCCCTTGTTCAGGCACTGTTTCACCGATCTCTCCTACTGCTCCTTTCAGTATTCCTCTCTCTCAAATAGATTATTCTCATGTAAAATACAAGCTTATTTCTCCCATTTTTTTAAAAAAAGGAATTATTTTATTTAACTTTATTTATCTTAATTTGACCAGAGTAAGAGAGAGAAAGGAGTTGAGAAAGCAAGCCACAAGATCCAGATCTTGAACTGCAGTCAGCCATGTGGGAGGGAGTCCAGAGCCCTCAACCACTACACCACCTGCCAGCCCCTTATTTCTCCTGTCTTAAAACACCTCTGCCTTAATCCCACTTCTCCCCCAGCTATTGCCACTGGGCCCATTCTGAGCTCCACTCTGCAGCTAAACTCCTAGAAAGAATTGCCTTTACCCACTGTCTCTCTCTCTCTCTTTTTCTTTTGAAGACAGGATTTCGCCATGTCTTGATCATCCTGTCTCAGCCTCCAAGCTGAGACTACAGCTGCATGCCACACTGGTGCCTTTTTATTCATTTATTTATTTTTGGCAGGGTCTCTGTATGCTGCCCAGGTCGGCCTCAAGCTTGGGATCCTCCTGCCTCAGCCTCACAAATTGTGGGGATTTTAGAGTCACCCCATTGTTCCTGGCCTTTAGATTGTACTGGGAATCGAACCTGGGGCTCCTATGTGGTTCCAGCCTGCAGAGCACAGTAACTTAGTGCTTGCCACCATGGCAGGGCCTCATTGTCTCTGTCTTTTCTTTTCTTTTTTTTTTTTTAAAGAGATGTTTTGCTATAGGGCACGTGCGCTCACTGGAGAGACAGAAAGACAGAGACAGAGAGACAGAAAGTAAGAAATCACCCCTGAGGGGGATGGCTACACTGCAATCTCTTCTCCATTCTCTTCTCAGGATTTTGGGCACACATGCACATATGCCTGGTGAGTTTCAAGTCGCTGGGTTTGGGACTTGAACTGTGGTCAGTCATGTGGGAGTACAGTGCTTTAACCACTATGCTACCTGCTAGCCTCCCCTCTGTTTTTTTTTTTTTTTAACACTTATCTCTTTCTTCCATGAGAAAGAGAGTCAGAGTGAGAGAGAAAGAGTACCCAACAAGATCTTGACACATTTATATTCCCCCAGCCTTCAGCCAATCCTAGCTCATAGACATACCCCTGGCAAACTCAGGGAGGTCCCTGGGCTCGAACTGTAAACCTTTTCAAGGGGATTGCCTTGCAGAGCTTTGTTTCAATGCTGCACTACCATCTGGCACCCACCTCAGTGTTTTTATAGCTCTTTTTTTTTTTTTTTTTAAAGTTAATTTTACTTAGAGAGCATATGTGCCTGAAAGAGAAAGAGAGAGAGAGACTCTGGACAGGGTCTCTGCACTGCAGTTCTCCTATCCCCAGCCTTCCTGATCCTTAGGATCTTGGGCATGGTGTGCACACTGCTGGCATGCTTTCAGGTCTGTCCTGGGATTTGAATCTACGGTTGACTTTGTGGTTCCCAGCACACCAGCACAGGTCAGTGAGCCACTGATTGTGCCACCAGGTCAAGCCACGGTCTCATTGTCTCTAATAGATCAGTGATTTTTTTTTTTTGAAGGAGAATACAGCTTTATTGTAAAGCACAAAACAAGGAGAGTGGACAGTTCATGCTGAAAAGACCGGGTCTCCTTGTACTGTGAGTTTGAAGCCACCAGACCCAGGACTCAAACCGCGGTCGGCCATGTGGAAGTTCGCAATGTAACCGCTACACCATCTGCTGGTCCCCACCCGCACATGCATTTTTAAGGGCAAAATTAGGGGCAGTGCCCAGGTACATGATGAGTGTGATGATTGGTTCCAGAGGGCCTGATCGTCTCATGGACATTCTTGATTGATGAGGCCTTAGATAATTCAATTTCTGTTCAGCTTTCTGGAGCCATTCATCCTGGGGTCTTTGAGCTCACAGCTAGGAGTTTCCATCTTTTTTTTTAACAGAAGGGGAAACTGAGGACCTGTCTTTCTTATTGTGGAATGGCTGCTATGATGGTATCCAGGTTCTTGGTGTTTCGGGCCAAGAATTTAATGAAACACACAAATAGTGTAAGGGAAAGGTAGTTTATTAAGTAAAAGTACAAGTACACTCCTGAGAGGTAGGAGTGATCATGAGCAGAGAAAGAGTGACTTGGGGCCAGCAGGTAGTGTGCAGGTTGGGGGTGCTGGACTCCCACATGGCCGACCATGGTTCGAGTCCCAAACCGGGTGGCTTGCTTTCTCACTTTCCCTCTCTCTCTCTCTCTCTTGCTCTGTCCCTCTCTGGTCAAATTGAAAATAAATAAATAAATAAATAAAGTTAAATAAAATAATTTTAAGAATTAAATTTAAATTAAAAAAATATTTTATATTTATTTATTTATTTTCAGTTTGGTCAGAAACGAACAGAGTGAGAGAAAGAGAGAGAAAGAGAAAGAAAGCAAACTGCCAGGTCCGGGACTCAAATCTTGGTCAGCCATGTGGGAGTCCAGCACCCTTAACCACCATGCCACCTGCTGGCCCTTAATAAAATAATTCTTAAAAATAAAAAGAGTAACTCAAAAGGCCTAGACCAATGAATCTTTACAAAGTGAACACACCCACAAAACTACCATCCTTTTTTTTTTTTTCCCCTTTTTTGGGAGAGGTTTTTTTTTTTTTTTTTCACTATAGGGGGCGGGCGTTCGCCAGACAGAGAGAGACATAGAGACAGAAAGCGAGAAATCACCCCCCAGGGAGGATAGTCATGCCGCAATCCCTTCTCCTCCATTCTCCTCTCGGGATCTTGGGCACGCACGCACATGTGCCCGGCGTGAGTTTTAAGCCACCAGGTCAGGGACGCGAACCGCGGTTGACTACATGGGAGTCCAGCGGCATAGCCATTATGCTAACTGCTGGTTCCCCCTTTTTTTTAAGAGCGATTTTTGCTATACGGTGCATGCCCTATAGGGCTGGAGAGATAGAGGGACAGAAAATGAAAAATTGTCCCCCAGGGGGGTGAGGGGATGGCCACACCACAATCCCTTGTCTTCCACTCTCCTCTTAGAATTTTGGGCATGCATGCACATGCACACGGCGTGAGTTTTAAGCCACTGGGTTCGGGACTGGAACGGCAGTCAAGTACATGGGAATCCGGCAACGTAACCATTACGCAATCTGCTGGTCCCACTACCATCCATTTTTAATAGAAGAATATTACTAGCCACAAGAAACCTTACACCCCTCCCAGTCACTTAGCTCTCTCTGTATTCCAAGGTAACTACTAGCCTGATTTTTTACACCATAGATTAGTTTTATCTTTTTATTGTAAAATGCACATATCATTTACCTTATTAACCATTTAAAAATGTATGAAATGGTGGCATTTGGTGCATTCACAATGCTCTTCATTTCATCACTTCAGAAGGAAAGCCCACATTTATTAGAAGTCACCCTTCAGTCCCCATTCCTTTTGACCCCGGCAGCCACTCTGCTCTTTATGTCAATAGACACGCCTACTCCGAATCGCTCCTATAGATGGAATTACCTAAGATAGGGCCTTTCGTGTCTGGCTTCTTTCAACTTAATATTCTCCAGGTTCACGCATGTTGTAGGATGCGTTAGTACTTCATCCTCACACCCTCCCCCCATAGGGCATGTGTACTCGCCAGAGAGTAGAGAGGCAGAGAGGGGGAAAGTGAACCTCCCCAGGGGGATGGCCACGTGGCAATCCCTCCTCCTCCATTCTCCTCCTGGGATTTTGGGCAGGCGCACACACACTTTGTTCCTTTTTACGGTTGAATAACGTTCCATTGTATGGCGGTGCACTGCCCCTGGGCGTTTGGCCGTTTCCACTTCTGACCTGTGTGAAAGGCTGCGATGTGCTTCATGTACGAGTGTTTGTTTGAACCCCAGTTTTATCTGGTTTTGAACTTTCAATGATTTCATATTCTTTTTTAACCGACTTTATATTTTATCAGTTACGCTCTGTAATGTGAGATTCATCCACGTTATTGCATATAGGAGGGGTTTGCTCATTTTAGTTGCTGGATAATGTATCATTATGTGACTATATCACCATTTATGCTATTCATTGTTGAAAAGGTCATTTCCAGTGTGGAGTTATTATGAAAAATGCTGCTATGAATTCTTTTTTTTTTTTTCTTAACCTAGAGATTTTTGCTATAGGGGTGTGCACTTGCCAGAGACAACGAGACAGAAAAAGAGAAATCACTCCCCAGGGCAGATGACCATGCCACAATCCCTTCTACTCCATTCTCCTTGTGGGATTTTGGGCTCACATGCACCGGCACCCAGCCTGAGTTTAAGCTGCCAGGTTTGGGACTTGAATTGCAGTCCACTATGTGGGGGTCTACCACTTGAATTGCAGTCCACTATGTGGGGGTCTACCACTTGAATTGCAGTCCACTATGATGCAGTCCACCATGCCATCTGCTGGTCCTACTGCTATGAATTCCGTTTACATTTTCTGGTGAACAGGTGATTTTTTTGTTTTGTTTTGTTTGTTTGTTTCTTATAGCATATGTGCTCCTACCAAAGAAGGAGAGAGAGAGACAGAGAGAGACAGAGAGAGAGGGAGAGGGGGAGAGGGAGAGGGAGAGAGAGAAAGAGAGAGACCTCCCAAGGGGAATGGCCACACTGCAGTCCCTTCTCCTCCATTCCATTCTCCTTTCAGGGATCTTGGGCATGCATACACATATTCCTGGTATATTCTCAATCTACTGAGGCTAAGACTAGAACCGTGTGATTGGCCATGTGGGACCCAGCCGTCTTAACCACCACATCACCAGATGGCCTGACAGATTGGTTTTAGATATGTACCTTAGCGTTGCTGAGCCATAGATTATGCACATGCTCAGTTGCAGTAGCTATTGCTGAAGGATTATCCCAGCCTTCATTCCTACAAGTGTGCGAAAGCCCTGGTAGTTCCACATCTTTGCGTACCCATGATATTCCAGTCTTATTTTGATCTTAGCTTTTCTTTCTTTTACATTAGAGAGATTTTTGCTATAGGGTGCGTACAGTCACTGGAGAGACAGACAGAGACAGAAAGTGAGAAATCACCTTCCCAGGGGGGATGGCCATGCTGTAATCTCTTCTCTTCAATTCTCCTCTAAGAATTTTGGGTATGCACATGTGCCTGGCATGACTTTCAAGCCTCCAGGTCCAGGACTCGAACTACAGTCAGCCATGTGGGAGTCCGGCGATGTAACTGCTATGCTAACTGCTAGTGCCCGATCTTAGCTTTTCTAGTGGGTTATACTTTTCTCTAAGCTTAACTTGAGTTCAGCTCTCACCTCTTCCATCCCCCTGAGACTGCTCTTGCCAATGGTCAGTGCTCAGCCCTTGTCTCATTGAACAACCAGCAACATTTGCCAGATATGCACACCTGCCTCGGGGCCACATCTGCCGGGGGATGTCTTCCAAGGCCTCACGCTCTTGGTTTTCCATCTACCACGCTGGCTGTTCCTTCTCAGCTTCCACCCCTCCTCTGGTTTCTCTTATCTTGGGTGTGCTTCTGGGCTCAGTCTTAGTCTCTTCTACATTCACTCCTAGTGTTCTCATCCAGTGCACAGCTTCAAATGCTGGCCGGATGCTGACATCTCCCGCATGTCTGTCATCTGGAATTCTCTCCTCAACTCCGTAGCTAACTGCCACGGTGACATTCTCCTTAAAACTTAATTGTCAATACTTACCTGGCAGGGGAGATACCATGATCATGAAGGTGGTTTTCCCAGGGCGAGGCTTATCCATTGTACTCCGGATGTGCTGACCCCTGCGATTTCCCCAAATGTGGGAAACTTGACTGCATAATTTGTGGTAGTGGGGGACTGCGTTCGCGCTTTCCCCTGGAAAGAAAAGAAAAAAAAAAAACTTAATTGTCAGAGGGGACGTGTGCTTATGAGATGGAGAGAGAGAGTGCAAGTGCAACCTGAACGGGGCGGTCCCTGCTGCAGTCCCTTTTCCTCTGTTTTTCCAACCTGTTAGGACCATGGAGACACATGTACATGTGCCTCGTGGATTTTTTCAAGTCACTGGGGCTGGGATTTGAACTGCAGTTGGCCTTGGGGGATCGGGCCCCCATAATCAGAAGTCTATCAGGCCAGCTCTATTTCTTTTTTTCTTTTTCCTCGCTCTCTCTTTTTAAGGTTTTTGCCACAGGGCACGTGTGCTTGCCAGAGAAAGAGTGGGAAAGTGAGTAATCACCCCCCAGGAGAGATGGCAATGCCACAATCCCTTCTCTTCCATTTTTATCTTAGGATTTTTAAAAAGAATTATTTATTTTAATTTTATTTATTCATTCATTTATTTTTATTTGACCAGAGAGAGAGAAAGAGAAAGTGAGAAAGCAAGCCACCAGGTCCGGGACTCAAACCATGGTCAGCCATGTGGGAATGTCCAGCGCCTTAACCACCACACCACCTGCTGGCTTCCTCTCTTAGGATTTTGGATGCATACACACACAAAACCGGCATGATTTTCAAGCTGCTGGGTTCAGACTTAAACTGTGGTTAGCCGTGTGGGAATCCAGCACCTTAACCACCATGACACCTGCCAGCACCCCCCTTTTTCCTTTTAAATATTAATGGACATCACAAACTCAGCAAGTACAAAACATGACTGCTCTGTGTTTGCCTCTAAACCTGTTCTGCATCTTAGGTGATGGCAACTCTCTCCTTATTGCTTAGATCCAAAACCTTGGAGTCATCATGATCTTCCCTTTTTATTTTTATTTATTTATTTAAAAATTTATTTATTTACTTATTTGTATTTAGAAAAAATTATTTCAATTTGACTTGAGAGAGACAGACACACACAGAGAGAAAGAGGGCAAGTGAGAAATCAAGCCGCCAGGTCCAGGACTTGAACCATGGTCAGCCATGTGGGAGTCCAGCCACCGTGCCACCTGCTGGCTCCTATTATTATTATTTTTATAATTTGCTATAGGGCATGCTCGCTCACGAGAGAGAAACAGAAATGGGGGGTGGGAGAGTGAGAAAACAAGATTCCAGGTCTGGGATTTGAACTGTGGTTGGCCATGTGGGAGTCCAGTATCTTAACCACCACACCACTTACTGCACCCTCCTTTTTATTTTAGTTATTTAATGAACTTTATGTTATTTTATTTATTTGTCCATTTAATTTGACTAGAGAGAGAGAAAAAAAGTGAGAGAGAGAAAAAGTGACAAAGCAAGCCACCAGGTCTGGGACTCAGCCTTGTGGGAGTCCAGGGCCTCAACCACCATGCTACCAGTTGGCTCTAGTTCTGTCTTCTTTCGTTTTTTTTTTTTTTTTTTCCCCAAAGAATTATTTATTTTTTTTTGTTATTATTATTTATTTTTTAATTTGACCAGAAAGAGAGAGAGACAGAGGGAAAGGGAAAGCGAGAAAGCAAGCTGCCTGGTCCAGAACTTGAACTGCAGTCAACCATGTGGGAGTCCAGTGCCTTAACCACCATGCCACTTGCCAGCCCCCGCCTCCCCAGTTCTGCCTTATAACACATATAAAATATGACCTTATCCCCTCTCTTGCTACCGTCCTAGCCAGAGCCACCATTACTATCACCTCCATTACTGGAAGAGCTTCAATGACATATTCTTAGCACGAACATCAGAGGTCCTTTCACTGTATGCGTTAGATGGTCTCATTCCTCTGCTTGAGCTCCTCTGATGGCGCCCATTTCCGAGTCGTCCAAGTGTTCCTGACGGCAGGGCACGACAGGACTCAGACACCTTGGTCTCCTCTTACTCATTGTATGTTACTCCACACTCCCCCAGCGCCCCCATTTCCCCTTGGCTCCCTCCACTCCAGACCCTCAGGGCTTCTTGTGTTCCTGAAACAAGGCAGGCATGCCCCTACCTTTGGGCCTTTGCTTGGCTATTGCTGCTGCCTGCCTGGCAGGCATACTCTTTCTCCAGATTTTTTTTTTCTTTTTTTAAAGAGGTTTTTGCCTTAGGACACGCGTGCTTGCCAGAGAGAGAGAGAGAGAGAGACAGAGAGAGCGAGAGGGACGTATATACTCTTCAGAGAGACAGAAAGGGAATAGAACTCAGCCTGGGGGGATAGCCACACCATCATCCCTTCTCCTCCATCCTCCTGGGATCTTGGGCACACACACACAAGTGCACAGCGTGGTTTTCAAGCCACTGGGTCCGGGACTTGAACCTCAGTCGACCGTATGGGAGTCCAGATGTAACCACTACGCCATCTGCCTGCCCTATCCAGGTATTCTTGCAGCCAACTCCCTTGCCCTTGGAGAGCCTTGCTTACTGGATTGAGGGTTTTTGCCTTGTATTTATGAATTTAAACATAAGGGATGGCTTGAGGTTTACATATGGGTAAAAATGTTTTTCTTTCCACCCGCTTTTCAAAGTTAGACATGGGCCATGTTCCTTGGTCCTCTTTGGGGCGTGTGTTTATTTCTAGCCCACTCCGTACTGAGGATGTGATGGGAACCCAGCTTGATAGGAGGTTCCTGTTGGATTCTTCACCTTGACTGGGCCAGGCTCTGTCTCTTCCATGCCCTGTGAGGCCTTCAGAGTTGAAGCTCAAGATCGTGCGGCTTTGGCACATTTTCTCAGGGTGAAAGCCAGCGTCCACATCCTCTCCAGGTTCCTGCTTTCCCTTCTTTTTTGGCCCATGACTATTCTTAGCCCTTTTGCCAGCTCATTTGGTGCCTTGAAAGGATTGGAAACTTTTTTTTTTTTTGAGAGAGATTTTTGCTGCAGGGTGTGTGCACTCACCAGAGAGACAGAGAAAGATAGAGAGACAGAAAGCAAGAAATCACCCTCCATGGGTGATGACCACACAATAATCCCTTCTCCATTTTTCCCTTGGGATTTTGGGCATGCATGCATATGCGTCTGGCGTGTTTTAAGCCACCAGGTCTGGGACTTGAACTGTAGTCTGCCATGTGGAAGTACAGTGCCTTAACCACTATGCCACCTGCTGGGCCCAAAAAACTAAAAAAGTGCACGTGATCGCCAGGGTGAGAGACAGAGACTGAGAAATCACCCCTCAGGGGGGCTCGATACGCCACAATCCCTTCTCCTCCATTCTCCTCTCGGGATCTTGGGCACGCACACACATGCGCCCGGTGTGAGTTTAAGCCACCGGGTCCAGGACTCGAACCACAGTCGACTACATGGGAGTCCAGCGACATAGCCATTATCCGAACTGCTGGTCCCTGTAGTAATCTATTGGCGTGTACATGGGTGTTTGGACTGCTGTAATTTTCATTTCTGTGACCAGTGCTGCTCTGAACATTGGGGGCTCATGCTGTGGTTAACATTTTGAGGAGTGAAGTGGCTAGATCACAGGGTGAGTGGGTACCAGAGAGTGCTAAACTACTTGGCAAGGTTTGGGTCCATTCCTACTCCTAGCAGCAGTGTGTGAGGCTTCCCAATACTCCATGTCCTCAGAGCTCTCCACGGTGTGGATCTGTCTCTCTCTTCGACCGTGACCACGTCTCAGAGGTTCTTGGCCATACGCAGGCTCCCCTTGGCCTCTGGTCTGAGTACCTCTGGGTTGGTCACCCCAGGGCTGATTTGGACTTCAGGCTCCCTGAGAGTTGGAGCCCTTGTTTGTTCTGTTGGCTCAGGCTCCGGCTCCAGACACAGAGCTCCAGCCTTGGCTTTGAATTCTGGGTCCCACTAGGGCTCTCTGGCTCCAGGTCAGGTGAATGTTGAGGAGGGTAGATTTTCTCTTCCAAGCCAGGTAGCACTGGAATTTTCCACCAGAGAGGAGAGTGTCTCCACCCTCCTTCCACCCCGAGACCAGACATCCTTAGGAGAGCTTTGACAGCTTTTCTTGAGACGTTTGGCAGGTTAGCACTGTCCTGTCAGCTTTGGCAGAAGAATATGGCATCTGTGCTGGCCCTCGCCAGGCTGCGTGGACATTTCCACGCACAGTGCCAGCTCAGGACAGCCCCGGAGCCCACCTCTCCTCGCCCGCGGTTCCTGCCAGGTGTTTCTCATGGACGGTATAGCTGCACCAAGGAGGATGCCCAGTGCCCCAGGCTCATTTTCAGGCTTTCCTTGTCATGGTGACAGCATAAAGGCTACGCTGTGGACCACCTGAGCTGGAGTCATCGTTCCCCTCTTACTAACTCTGGCCTCTGGTGCTGGGACTTGAGTCCCTTAGCTGCTGCTTCCTCATTTGCAAGCCGAGGACACTATTTCCATCTACACAGGCACCGACGAGAAACGGCGGGTCAAGGGCAAGCACTCCTTCTGGCACACTCTGGACACCAAGAACTGTTTTGCATTGTTATTTTGACATGGTGGAAAGAGCTAGCAAGACCCGGGTTTGAATCTGGACACTAACCTCTTAGTTGTGTGATTTAGCCCATCTGAGCCTCGGTTTCCTCCATTTACGAAATGGTAATAAGGATTCCTTCATTCAATTAATTGAACTAAAATATGTTAAGGGCAAAAAGTAGTTGCTCAATAAGTATTTGTGACTGTTTTGAGATACAGGGACTTTATTATTTCTAAAGAGAGATAGAGACTAAATAACAGTTGGCGTAATGGCTATGTCGCTGGAGTTCCACATAGTCAACCGTGGTTTGAGTCCCAGACTCAGTGGCTTAAACTCACGCTGGGCTCATGTGCATGCGTGCCCAAGATCCCGAGAGGAGAATGGAAAAGGGATTGCGGCGTGGCCAACCCCTCTGGAGGGTGATTTCTCACTTTCTGTCTCTCTGTCTCTGTCTTTCTGGAGAGCACATGCACCCTATAGCAAAAACCTCTCCGAAAAAAAAAAGTCAGACACACAGAAGGAAAGTGAGAAAGCAAGCCACCAGGTCCAGGATTCAAACTGGGCCATGTGGGAGTGTCCAGTGCCTTAACCACCACACCACCTGATGGCCCAATAAATAATTCTAAAACAAAAAGAAAGATAATTTTCTGTGCAACAGTTCAGGCTTCAAGTTTTCATTTTCAACATATTATTTATTATTATTTAAAAATAATTATTTTATTATTTGTTGTTATTATTATTATTATTAATTTGACCAGAGAGAGACAGTGAGAGAACGGGAAAATGAGAAAGCAAGCTGCCAGATCTGGAACTTGAACTGTAACTGGCCATGTGGGAGTCCAGCACCTCAACCACTGCACTACCTGCCTGCCCCCCTAGTTTTCTTTTTAAGAGGTTTTTGACTTAGGGCGCATGTACTCGGTCAAGAGAGAGTCAGACAGACAGACAGACACAGTGAGAGGGAAAACGAGAAATTACCTCCTGGGGTATGACCAAACTACAATCTCTTCTCCTCCATTCTCCTCCAGGGGTCTTAAGCATGCACACACACATGCCTGGTGTGAGTTTTGATCCGTGGGTGCAGGACGTTAACTGCCGTTGACCATGTGGGAGTCCAATGATGTAACTGCTATGCCATCTGCTGGTCCCTTATTTTTTTAAAATTTTATTTATTTATGATTATTTTTAGAGGTTTTTGCTTTGAGGTGTGTGTGCTCTCCAGAGAGAGAGAGAGAGAGACAGAGACACTGAGGAAAAGTGAGAAATCACCACCTAGGGAGATGGCCACAACACAATCCCTTTTTCATTCTCCTTCTGGGATCCTCGGTGCACACACACGCATCTAGCATGAGTTTTAAGCCACTGGATCAAGGACTTGAACTGTCATTAGCTATGTGGGAGTCCAGTGACGTAACCACTATGCCATCTGCTGGCCCCTATTATTATTTTTTAATTTGCTATAGGGTATGCGTGCTCACCACGCAGAGAGGGAGTGAGAAGGAAAATGAGAAAACAAGCTGCCAAGTCCTGGATTCGAACTGTGGTCGGCCATATGGGAGTCCAGCATTGTAATCACCATGCCACTTGCCAGTCCCTCAACATATTATTTTTAAAAAGAATACATTACAGGGACCAGCAGGTGGGGTGGTGGGTAAGGTGCCGGACTCCCACATGGATGACTGTGGTTCAAGTCCCAGCCCTGACAGCTTCCTTTCTCACTTTCTCTTTCTCTGTTTCTCTCTGGTGAGTGTCCTATAGCAAATTAAAAAATAGTAATAATAAATAAAATTAAATGATTCCTTTAAAGAAGAATGCATTATACATATTTTGGGAAAGAGGAAAGGAGAAAAGGAAATCCCTCATGAGTCCATCGCTTGATCTACTTCCCCCCAGGGTTCCCACATACATTGTATTACGCGGCCCTAATTATAGGGTAAATACAGTCTCATAGGCTTTCTCTTTTCCTTTAACACTGTCATAAACATTTCCCCATGTTGCTACGCGTTACTCCTAATTGTAATTTTTTATGGCTGCGTACCATTATTAAACCAAGACCTTTCTGTGAAAAGTTCTTCAGCATTTAACATTTTTTCCCCTGAGGATGGAGTTCAGAAGTCGAATGAGCAGGTCATAGAGAGTAAACCCTTTAGCAGCATCAGATTCGCATGGCCAGGTTGCTGTCGGAAAAGGTGGTGTCCATTTGCGACGTGCTAATGTGTGACAGCGCTCAGCCCGCTGCGTGTTTGTGGCTGTCGGTTATTATGGATACGGTTTTCTTTGGTTCTGACGGACGAGCTACGTCTCATCTGTATCAGCAGCCACTGCCAAGCCAGAAAGAAGTAAAAAAGTGTTAAGAAACCACAACAAACTTCATTAGTGCAGAGTCACGGAGTTGAAGGCCTTGAGCTACGTATCAGCTTCTTGTCTCTCCTGATTCTACCTTCTGTGTTTGGACTGTAAAGATGCAGGGATATTGCATTTTGATTTAACAAAAAATTGTTGCAGGGTGTATACACTCAATGGGGAGCGAGAGAGAGTGGTAAAGTGAAAAAACAGTCCCGGGGGTGGCCGTGCCACAGCTGCTTCTCCTTCACTTTCCTCTCAGGATTTGGGCACACATTCACATGCACCTGGTATGTTTTTTAAGCCACTAGGTCCAGG
>NW_006159909.1:499480-533220 GCF_000334495.1 Tupaia belangeri chinensis | reverse complement strand
TCGAACCACAGTTGGCCATATGGGAATCCAGCACCTTAACCACCATGCCACCTGCTGGTCCCCAATTTCTTTTTTCTTAAGAGAGATTTTTTTTTTCTATAGGATGTGTGTGCTTCCTGGAGAGACAGAGAGACAGAAAGGAAGAAATCATCCACCAGGGGTGATGGCCTCACTGCAATCCCCTCTTCTCTATTCTCCTCTCGGGATCTTGGGCACACGCCCAGCGTGAGTGTTAAGCTGCTGAGTTTGGGACTCGAACTGTGGTCAACTACATGGGAGTCCAGTGATGCAGCCATTATGCCATCTGCTGGCCCTCTCATATAATTTTTAAAAATTTATTTTTTCTATTATAAAAGTAAAATGTGATTATTAAGACATATTAGGAAATAAAAGAAAAGTTTAAAAATAAGCAGTCACTTATAGTCCCAAGGTTAACATTTTGGTACATGTCCTCATTTTCTTTCAGTTTTCCCCCCTCTAAATAATTTTCTCCTTTAAGGTAACTGTCACTATACCTCATTCATTTTAAACTTATCTTTTTCACTTAATGTTACAATACAGGCATTTACCTATGTCATTAATTTTAAGTGTATATAGACATCCTTTTCATAGCCCATGCATTTTATTAGTTTTATTGTATTTTTTGGAAAAGGAAATGCATATTCATGATTCGCTTTTAAAGAATTATTTATTTAAATTTATTTATCATTATTATTATTATCATTATTGTAAATTTGCTATGGGGCATGCAAGGTCACCAGAGAGAGACAGAGAGAGGAGAGAGAGAGAGCAAGAGAAAGAGAGGGAGAGAGAGAGAGAGAGAGAAAGTGAGAAAGCAAGCCTCCAGGTCTAGAACTCCAACTGAGGTCAGCCACATGGAAGTCCAGCGCTTTACCCCCCAGATGACCTGCTGTCCGCCATACCTATTGTTTTAAAAGGTTGAATAGTGCAGGTGTACAATAAAAAGTCCTTTCCCACCATTGACCTCAGCATTCCTTCTCAGACCATTGTCCTCATTTCCTGTGTACCCAGCAATATTCTATGCATATGTAAACGAAAAGCAGAATACTATACATATTGCTTTGCACCTTGCTTTTATGTCTTTATCACTTGATATGTGTTGGAAACCAGCCCACAACAACAATATATTTTTTAAAGAATTATTTATTTTATTATTATAGATTTTTAAAATTTTAATTTGCTATAGGGCATGTACACTCACCAGAGAGAGAGAGAGAGAAAGATTGAGGAAAAGTGAGAAAGCAAGTCACCAGGTCCGGGACTCATGGTTGGCCATGTGGGAGTTCAGCATCTTAACCACCATGCCACCTACTGGCCTAGTAGAATAAATTTCTAACAGTGAAATTTTCCTTGATCAAAAGATATATGTTATTTATTGAATTTCCAGAGACTGCATTATTATTTAATGCCTCATATACACATGGCTGGCATGATTTTTTGTTTTTCAAGCCACTAGATCTGGTATTTGAACCACAGAGTTGGCCACAAAGTTAGCCACTAGGCCTTGATGCTAGCCCAGGGCTTGTACTGATTTAAATTCTACCAATGATTTATAAAAGTGCCTGTTTCTACACCATTACCAAGTGTTAACAATATCTTTGACAAACCTAAAGGTAAAAATGATAACCCCATTTAAAAGAGTATTTTGCTTATTTTACTTTATTTATTATTGTTTGTATTTTAAGTTTGCTATAGGGCACATGCGCTCACCAGAGAGACAGAGAAAAAGAGGGAAGGAAAGTGAGAAACCAGGGCACAAGGTCTGGGACTTGAACAGTGGTTGGCCACATGGGAGTCCAGTGCCTTAACCATCATGTCACCCACTGGGCCCCACCCATTTTGCATTAATAAGTTCAAGAAATTATATGGGAGCAAAAGCAGTATGCATAACTTCCAAATGTTTAGAGCCAATAGTGTTAGATTTTTTTAAAAAATTATTTTATTTAACTTTACTTATTTGTTACTTTAATAAAAAAATTGACCAGAGAGGGACAAAGTGAGAGAGAGAGAGGGAAAGTGAGAAAGCAAGCTACCAAGCCCAGGACTAGAACTGCAGTTGGCCATGTGAGAGTTCAGTGCCTTAACCACCATGCCACTTGCCAGCCCCGAATGTTAAGTTTTTCTTATAAGAAAGGGTGAATAATCTTTCAAAGCCATTTACATTTTATTTCCTGCGAACCGACTAGACATTTTTAGTTGCTGAAAAGTATCCCATAATGTATCTTAACTATTCTTTTATATCGTTTTTAAATTTTCACTGTTAATGATATCATAGTGAACATCTTTTTCACATAAATTGTCTTCAGGTTTTTGGAGTGTTTTCTGAGATTCTTGGAAATGAAGTTTGTGGGTCAAAGGGTATTGGTGTTTTAAAGACACGATTGCTAACTTGCTCTTGGAAGAGCTTGCCCTAGTTTACAGTGCTCCGCCAACAATGTGCAAGTGTGTCCAGCTCACTGTCCATTGCCAGCACTGGCTTACCACATTTAAAAAAAATCTCCCAGGATGCAGCTTCCATAGATTTATTTTGTACTCAACTCCAGTGTTAACCTAACCTTGAAAGCCAGGAGACTTTTCTCCCTTTGTGCTGCAAACCAAATCCTTCCTGTCAAATTGAGGCCTGGCTTTATTCTGGAAGGACTGAGAGTTCTGCCTCAGAGATGTTCATGTCTATTTTCCTTTCTTTGTAAAACCCCACAGCCAAGTTTGTATGACTCATTATGGAAGAAGACATTGTCATCGTTCCAAGAAGGCCTCAAATGCTTCACTACTGGATTATCTATTTGAATAGATTACCTGTGGGCTTGGGGGTGTGGGGCAGCACAGGTGTTGGGCTCTGCTTAGAAAGGTGTCATCTGATTGGCTCTCATCAGCGGGTGGTGAAGTCACTGTGGGTGACCCTGGGGAAGAGTCCTGAGTTGCATCAGAACAGGTGTTACCTGGGAGAATAGACAGGCTTTTTTTTTTTTTTTTTTGTTATAGGGCACTTGGGCTTTCCAGAGTAGAGACAGAAAGAAAGTGAGAAATCACCTCCCAAAGGTGGCTATTCCACAGTTCCTTCTCCTGCATTCTCCTCTTGAGATTTTGGGCATGCACACACCTGTGTCTGATGTGATTCTCAAACCGCTGGGTCTAAGACTTGAACCACAAAGCTGACCATGTGGGATTTAGTACCTTAACCACTCTACCTGCTAACCTGACACATTTTTTTTTTTTAATTTGTAAAACCAGGCCACTTTAATGTTTTTGTACAGTTTACTAAATAACCTTTTGATGACTGCAGACATGGAAGACTGGTTGTATTCACATCCCAGCCATGGTGGTTTTCCCGACAGGTGAATCATCTT
Source organism: Tupaia belangeri chinensis (assembly GCF_000334495.1). Classification (NCBI taxonomy): domain Eukaryota; kingdom Metazoa; phylum Chordata; class Mammalia; order Scandentia; family Tupaiidae; genus Tupaia; species Tupaia belangeri. The sequence goes on along the minus strand of NW_006159909.1, from coordinate 529,852 downwards.
CAAAAGTTACAAGGAGTTTGGGAACCAGCAGTTAGCGCAATGGCTATGTCGCTGGACTCCCACATAGTCGACCGCGGTTCGCGTCCCGGACCCGGTGGCTTAAAACTCATGCCAGGCACGTGTATGTGCGTGCCCAAGATCCCAAGAGGAGAATGGAGGAGAAGCGATTGCAGCGTGACCATCCCCTCTGGGGGATGTTACAAGGAGTTACTTGTATAAAACTGCTATCTAACCAGTAAGACAGCATTTATGCAGCCATTATTTTCAGGAGTGTTTATAACTTGGGTATATTTCCCCAAAATAACCTTGCCTTCTTGTGTCATAGGCCCAACTCGCTCACGTTCACCTCAGTGACAAAACTTTTGGTGATAACACCAAAAGTTGTATATAATGGGGATTCCTCTTTACACCAGTTATCTGTAGGCAGAAGGTGGCTTTCAGTTCAAGATGTGTTTTGTGGGATTGGTCTAATGAATCTTTCGTATTTAGGTAGTTTTCTAGTAAAGCCATCTCCAATAAAGCAGACTTTTGTAACCATCCTCTTCCATGCCTTCTTTTTCTCCTCCTGTTCAAGTAACTTTTTCTTTTTTTTGTATAGTTTTTCCTCTTATGGTACGTGTGCTCACAAGAGAGACAGAGAGAGACAGTGACAGGGACAGGGAAAGCAAGAAATCACCCCCCTGGTGGGGGGGGGTGGCCATTTTGTAATCCCTTCTCCTTCCTTCTCCTAGGATCTTGGGCAAGCACACACATGTGCCCAGTGTGAGTTTCAAGTCACTGGGTCTGGGACTCAAACCACAGTTGAACATGTGGGAGTCCAGTGATGTAACTGCTACACCATCTGCTGGTCCCTTGAAAAGCTTTTTTTTTTTTTTCCCCAGAGATTTTTTGCTATAGGGCATATGTGCTTGCTGGAGAGACAGACAGGCAGAGAGACAAAGTGAGAAATCACCCCCTAAGGGGAATGACCATACCACAATCCCTTCTCCTCCGTTCTCCTCTTGGGATCTTAGGCACGCACGCACATGTGCCCGGCATGAGTTTAAGCCACCGGGTTCGGTCCCTTAACTGCGGTCGACTGCATGAGAGTCCAGTGACATAGCCATTTCGCCAACTGCTGGTCCCAAGCCCACTATTCTTTCATGGCCTTGCCTTGACCTTCTAGAATCCCCTCTCCCCTGGCCCAGAGTGATTGACTTCTGAATGGGTACTTACCCAAGAATGACCAGTCACAGTCCTTCTTGGGATTTGACATATGAATGCTAGGGAAAAGAAACTTTATTTTCTCATGAAACTTGGTAAACAGGGATGATTTAGATTTAAGGCTGTTGGTGGTCCTCTTTTTCTCATGTAGAAAATCTACTGGCGATAAAAGACTGGGAATATGCAACTAAGGAAATATTGAGAGATGAAGCAGGAAAGGTGAAAAGGGATGGTCTTTGGCCCAGGGCGTTGGTCTGAACTGAGTTTCTTTCTGTGTGTGTGGTTTTTTTTTTTTTTTTTTTTTTTTGCTATAGGGCACATGCGCTCACCAGACAGACAGAGAGACAGAGAAATAGAAAGTGAGAAATCACCCCCCAGGGGGCCATGCTGTTCCTCCATTCTCCTCTCGGGATCTTGGGCACGGACGCACATGTGCCCGGCATGAGTTTAAGCCACCGGGTCCGGAACTCAAACTGCGGTCGGTTACATGGGAGTTCAGGGACACAGCCATTATGCTAACTGCTGGTCCTTCTTTCTGTGTTTTTGATAGAAAGACTCTAGGACCTAAAAAGACCACAGAACTTACATCTGAGAGAGGAACCCAGAGAATTCTTGAAAAAGGGAACCAAGAATTGTGGTACTAGAGGAAAATAATTGTCAAATTAAAAAATCTTGGACATGTGCGATAACAGTTAATGTAAGGTAAGAACTGGTTGCTGGGAATATGAGAAGCAAGTCAGGAAGTACAGAGCCAGAGAAGAGAAGTCTATTGTGTTCACCTGGGTACAAGATGATTTCTAGACACGTTGGCAGTGAGGAAGCCACAGATGCAAGAATTGTGATGGAGAAATTGATAGGACTTGGTAACTGGCTAACTGTATTAGTCTGCTTGGACTGCCATAATACTTATTCATTTATTTATTTTCTTATTTTAATTTTTGGAGAGGTTTTTGCTATAGGGTGCGTGCGCTCATCAGAAAGAGACAGAGAGACAGAAAGTGAGAAATTGCCCCCCCCGGGGGAGGGATGGAAATGCCGCAATCCCTTCTCCTCCATTCTCCTCTCAGGATCTTGGGCACACACGCACACATGGCTGGCGTGAGCCTAAACCACCAGGTCTGGGACTTGAACCGCGGTCAAGTACATGGGAGTCCAGCAAAATAGCCATTACGCTAACTTCTGGTTCCTGGACTGCCATAATAAAACAGAAATTTATTGTCCTACAGTTCTGGAGGCTGGTAAGTCCAAGATCAATGTGCAGGCAGGGCTAGTGTCTGACGGCCCTTTCTCCTCAGCAAGATGGTACCTTCTCGCTGTGTCCTCACATGACCTTTTTCTCTGAGAGACCGCTGGTGACTCTTTCTCTCCTTCTTTTAAAAATTTATTATTTATTTTTATTTTTTTAGTTTGTCATAGGGCATGTGTGCTTGCCAAAGAGGGACAGAGAGAGAGAGAGAAGGAAAGTGAGGAAATCACTCCCTATAAGGAATGGCCATACTGCAATGCTTTCTCCTCCATTATCCTCTTGGGATTTTGGGCATGCACGTACACATGCCTGGCATGATTTTCAAGGTTCAGGTTCGGGACTTAAACTACACAGTTGGTCACATGGGATCCAGCTGCCTTAATCTCCATGCTGCCTGCTGACCCAGACTGTGTTTTTTATGTTGCTGGGTATCCTCAGTATTCACTGGATAATAAAGTCCAATCTCTTTAGCTAGGCATTGGGACTTTCCCGCAATCCGGTATTAACCTAACTTGGTCACTCCCCATCCCCCATTCCCTATTTCTATGTGAACCTCTTCTAGTGGACCTTTCTCATCCTCCCAAACTTCAGTCCCACCACTCCTAACTCATGATCTTTGCTTTTCCTTTCTTTTTTTAAGAATTATTTTATTTTAATTTTATTCATAATTATTAATATTCCTTTTATTTGACCAGGCAGAGATAGAGAGAGAGAGAGGAAAAGTGAGAAAGCAAGTTTTCAGGTCTGGGACTTGAACCATGATCAACCAGCCATGTGGGAATCCAGTGTTCCAACCACCATGCCACCTTCTGGCCCCGATCTCTGCTTTTTCTCCATGTCCTTCTTGATCATTTAGCTTTTATCCAGGTTGTGTCATCAAAACCTATGTATGTGCAGGGCCAGCAGATGGTGTGGTGGTTGTGACACTATGCTCCCACATGGTCAACTGTGGTTCAAGTCCTGGCTGGCGGCTTGCGTTCTCACTTTCCTTCTCCCTCTCTTTCTCTGTCTCTCTCTGATGACTATGGCAAGTTAAAAAAAATAATAAATAAAATAGATAATTCTTTAAAATAAAACAAAACCTGTGTATGTGCAAATTACCTTGCAGGTAAGGACTAGGACCAGTTACTTCTATAACTGATTGGCAGATAGTCCAACAAGTTTATCCTGAACATACCCAAGCTTAGCCAGGCGCCGGTTCTGGCCCTGTCACGTACGAACTGGACAACTATGGACCTGGACAACTAACTTCACATCAAGTCTCTGTTTCCTCATCTATAATACGGGGAAATAGTAGTACCTAACTCATAGGGGCTAATGCATATAATGTGTGTTGTGTATGGTTACAAGTAAAAATCCTCTCCCCAACACCTGGGACATAAGTGCTTAATAAATCTTAGCTATTTTAATGATGATGATCTTGATTAGAACTGTGGAAATGTTTGTCGAATGCATTTCAGACTTGGTTCATGTGCAGACAGAAAGGAACAATGGCCTTTTTTTCTCCTTCTCTTGGCCCTCCTTATCCTCGCTAGAACCACCTGCCAAACATGCTCATCTTCCAGTCCTGACTCAATCTAGTGAGAGGGTTCAAATGGTTCAATTTTCCTCTTGAGTACATTTGCCCTTAGGGCCTAGCACCTTCTTCTCTAGCTCCATGGGGTTGATTTCAGTTTCTGAATAAAACATCCCGTCTCACCTGGGCTGGTATTTTCTGAGAGTTTACAGGAGTTGGACAACACACAGCCAGTTTCTTACCCACAGCCAGGACCCCTCAATGCCTCTCATTAGGCTGCTCCAATTCTGAGGATGCCACGACGAGAATACAAACGGAAGCCTGCGTGCCATCTGTCCAAATATTAGAAATTCATATTAGAAACTAATCAGGCTAACAAACTGTTAAATAGGTTCCGTCCTTGTAACTTGACAAATATACCTTTGTAACGACAACATAATGAAAAAAAGTGTCAAGTTATGCAGTTCATATGATTGAAATTGACAGAATAGTAAGTATGGCTGAATTCAATCATAATTGTGTTTGTCCACATGTTCAATAGATGGGCCAGTGATGTTTGGATGAATATAATAGAAACATAAAATGACAAGATATTCATTTACTTAGGTCCTCTTTAATGAGTAAGTATGGCTGAATTCAATCATAATTGTATTTGTCCACATGTTCAATAGATGGGCCAGTGATGTTTGGATGAATATAATAGAAACATAAAATGACAAGATATTCATTTACTTAGGTCCTCTTTAATGTTTTTCTTTTTCTTTTATTTGGAGAGGTTTTCACTATAGGGCACGTGCGCTTGCCAGACAGACAGAGAGAGACATAGAGACAGAAAGCGAGAAATCACCCCCCAGCGGGGATGGTCATGCTGCAGTCCCTTCTCCTCCATTCTCCTCTCGGGATCTTGGGATGCACGTACACGCGCCCGGCGTGAGTTTTAAGTCACCAGGTCCAGGACGCGAACCGCGGTCGACTATGTGGGAGTCCAGCAACATAGTCATTACGCTAACTGCTGGTTCCCAATGTTTTTCTTTTTTTTAAAAAAACTTTTTAAACCGTTCTCACTGTTTATTTATTTATTTATTTTTAAAGGATTAGTTTATTTAACTTTATTTATTTATTTATTTATTTAGACTAGAGAGGGACAGAGTGAGAGAGAGAGAGAAAAAGAGGGAAAGTGAGAAAGCACGCCACCAGGTCTGGGACTCAAGCCATGGTTGGCCATGTGGGAGTCCAGCGCCATTAGTCACCACGCCACCTGCTGGTCTCCCTCTTTAATGTTTTTTGAAAGAATAACTTTCTATATAAATCACTTATTTAACATTTGCTAGATACATGTAATTGTTTGGCATAATTATCTTTTTAAAAATTATGTTTTAAGTTTATTCCTGATTGTAGAGATTCATTGATCTTTTAATTATTTTATTTAACTTTATTTATTTATTCATTCATTTATTTATTTCAGTTTGACCAGAGAGGGAGAGAGAGAGAGAGAGAGAGAGAGAGAGAAAGCCTCAAGGTCCGGGACTCAAACCATAGTCGGCCACATGGGAGTCTACCACCCTTAACCACCAAGCCACCTGCTGGCCCTGAAATTCATTGACTTTTATATATTAATTTTCTTTCTCTTTCTTTCTTTCTTTCTTTCTTTCTCTTTTTTCTTTCTTTCTGTTTCTTTCTTTCTCTTTCTTTCTTTCTTTCCTTCTTTCCTTCTTTCTTTTTCTTCCTTCCTTTCTGTTTTTTTGGTTGTTGTTTAGCAGTCCACACAGTTTTATCCAGCAACACAACAGAAGAGAACCTCCATCACGATAGACAGATAAGGCAGGTACAGGGTGGCTCTATGGGGTTCGTTCTTCACACAGACTAACACTTAGCTTTAAGTGTCACATGTGGCAAGCATGATTTCTTGCATACCAACAGCCATTCATCTCCATTTCCTTCCTAAAAGAGCCCTGATTTTTAGAAGAGGTCCTACCCAGGCAATGCCAACCCCATTCTCCTCATCCCTGTTTTCCCAGGCTCCCTTATAAACCAGTACCTCCTAGTGAGATCTTAGAAGAAATCATCTAAGGATGTTTGGAAAAGATTTTACTCAAATAAAAGAAAGGAGAACGTCTTTTGCTCTTCACTTCCAGCCTTTGGTTGGCGCTGAGATGCCTGGCACAGCAACAAGCCATACTGTCTAATATTGAGGAAACCATGAGGACAAAAAGGCAACATGATAAGGATCGCAGAGTGGAAGGACAGAAAGAAACTGGGTCCTTGATCATTGATAACACTGTTGCGCTGTTACATAACCTAGCATCTTAAGTGGAACTTAAAAAGTATTCAGTGGCCTCTGAAATGTTTTCAATGACTTTTTCTAAATTGCTTAACCCCAACTCTGTTTCCATGATTTTCACGAACAAGATAAAACTAGAATGTGGCCAATGTCTGGCAAGACTTTCTTAGTTCTAAAAAAGATGCCTTCCCTTCCCCTAGACTGTTGGTTTTCTATATGGGGTCAGGCTCAGTCACTCTTTTTGTCATGTATCTCATAGGACAGGTGCTTTTCCAGGGGAGGACAATGTACTACGAAGACAGAATCATCCTTGCTTGTGCAGAGCCAAGTTAAATATGCACAATGGTATTTTTGAATGTTTTTGAGTAACCTATGCAGGTGTAGCTAACAGGATGTGATTTCTCTACCAGTGACCAGTTAGCAATAATGTCACAGCCACAATGAGCGTGGGCCAAGGAGAGCCAGTGATGAATAAGTGGTTACATATGATTAAATTGTACATATACAGTAAAATCTTCACCACTGATCAGTGTAGACAAGGTAGAACTTAAGGTAGAATTTAGAACAATAGTTTTTTTTTTTTTAAATTAAAATTTACTAGAATACTCTAGGACCTTCAATGAGGATGTTTCTCTCCGGAAGTTACCAGTAGAAATACCATTATGAAGCACACAGTATGGGAACCTCCCTTCTTTTTTTTTGCTATAGGGCGTGTGTGCTCACCAGACAGACAGAGAGGGACAGACAGATAGAAAGCGAGAAATCACCCCCCAAGGGGGATGGCCACGCCACAATCCCTTCTCCTCCATTCTCCTCTCGGGATCTTGGGCATGCATGCACATGTGCCCGGCGTGAGTTTAAGCCACTGGGTCCGGGACTTGAACCGTGGTCGACTATGTGGGAGTCCAGCGACATAGCCATTACGCTAACTGCTGGTTCCGGAACCTCCCTTCTAAGGGACTAACTTGTCATAAGTCAATAATCAGGCTGTGGAACCTTTTAAGGAGGGGCAAGCTAGTTCCAAAACATATTTTTCTCCCCTCAAGAATTATTTATTTAGTTTATTTATTAATTCATTTATTTTTAAATTTGACCAGAGAGAGACACAGAGAGAGAGAGAGAGAGAGAAAGTGAAAAAGCAAAAGCCACCAGATCTGGGACTTGAACTGTGCGTTGGCTACGTGGGAGTGTCCAGCGCCTTAACCACCCTGCCCCCTGCTGATCCCACCAAAACATCTTTTATAGGGAACACGAATTAGTCTGGTTCTGGATGAATAATCTGTCTAGAACACTTACTAAATACATGCTGAACAAAATACCTGTATGCCTTAGCAGCAGATCAACAATTTAAGCAGTTCCCCAAGTAGTGACAGTCTGAGTCAGATTTAGAAATGAGTTATTTTTCCATCTTCCTTTGGTTACTAGCAAAAAACCCTCTAGAGTCTCCATGATTTCAACTGTTACAGATGTTATTTGTTTTGGCCAAGTTTTTTGCTTAAGGTTTTATCTGTTCTGGTCAAGATAAACTGTAATGCAGGGTTAAAACCAGCTACCCTGGAGTCATGTATCCTTTTTCTTTTTTCTTTTGGAGAGGTTTTTGCTATACGGCGCGCATGCACTCGCCAGAAAGACAGAGAGAGACAGAGAAACAGAAAGTGAGAAATCACCCCCCAGGGGGGATGGCCATGCCGCAATCCCTTCTGCTCTATTCTCCTCTTGGAATCTTGGGCACGCACACACATGCACCTTGTGTGAGTTTAAGCCACCGAGCCCGGGACTCGAACTGTGGTCGACTACATGGGAGTCCAGCGACATAGCCATTATGCTATCTTCTGGTCCCATGTATCCTTTTTCTAACCAGTGGAGGACCCAGAAGAAATGAATGGCAAGCTTTTTCAAATGTCCACCTGGTGAGATTTTGGGGAGCCTACTCAAGTGGGAAAGACCAAGGAAGAGCAAGGCTTCTGTTAGCGGGATTATCAGGGTTACACTCAGGGCCATAATCGGCTCTGTTAATGCGTCTAAGAATACTTGGTAACATTCATTTTCAATGAGTGCAGTTTGGTACAACCAATGGCCTAGTTCTAATCTAGGGAACCACTGTTGTCCACCATCAGGGCAATGTGAATTATCTGAGAACGTCTGGACCTAGAAAGACAACGCTGGGAGCAATTACAGTAAGCGGCAATAAAGACAAAGAGAGATACCCAAAGAATCAGTCCTATTACAGGTTTGGTTTAGCAATTTCTCGGTCCAACTGACACTATTTGGAGTGTGTTAAATTCGGCTTGCACCTCCATGCAGTTCTTCAAGATTTCGTTGTCTACTTTTCACTCAATTGCACTCAGTCTCTGAACTCAGAGATGGATTCAGTCTGTCATGTCATCAGTCACTTACTAGCATAGATGTCAGAACAGCTCCTTCAAATCCCAGGAAAAGATAGGACTCTAGCCTGATTGTGTGTGTGTGTGTTGGTCTGTGTGTGCATTATCAGTTGGTGGTGCTATCACACAGCGGCACTTGGTTTACTCTGCTTTGTTACAATGGTTGTTATGTCCGCTTGGTGTGACAGAGGTGCTGACAGGTCCAATGGTCTTTGGTTGGCGCTGGCACTCCAGCCGTTGTAATACACGTACCCGAGTGATAAGGCCTCGGCACTTGACAGCGATGTGGGGTTAGGGAGACCTGGTAGAGTCCTGTTGAGTGTGTGGCCAGTGATGTTTGTCTTGGGAGGACCTTAATCAGGACCCAGTCACAGAGAAGTACCTGATGTTGAGTTGGCTGGAGGATCCTGGGAATACGTCACATACAAAGTCGAGTAGGGTATTCCATTGTTGACCACCACCGTCGCTGAAGCCCTTCAGGTGTTTTATCTGCTCTATGACGCCGGGCTGCTTTGCACGTAGCCCCGTGGCCAATGTCATCCCTATATTAATTTTCTTATTCAGAGATTTGCTAAACTCTCTTATTAAAACTAATAATTTCTCTATAGATTTTTGTGCTTCCTGTGTAGCCCAATAATCTATATGAATAATGAATGTTTTATTTCTTTTTTTCAATCCTTAGGTTTTTCTCTTCTGCTATGGTTTGTGTGTTCCCTCCAAAGTCATATGTTGAGACAGGATTAAGAAGATAAACACTTAGACTATTGTGTTGAAAGGTGAAATCTTTAAGAGGAGATTAGGATTAAGGTCATTATGGTGGGCCCCATGATTGACTCCTGGTGAGTTTATAAGGTGAGAAAATGAGACTGATGAATAGGCAGGGATACACATTCCCATTCTCTCATGCTGTAACACCCTGGATGGACTCAGGACCCCATTAACAGGAAAACCCACTAGATGCGGCCCCTGGACCTTGGACCTCCAAACTGTGAGCTAAATAAACCTCTATTTCTTGATTTTTTTTAAAAAAAATTTGCCATAGGGTTCTATGCTCTCCAGAGAGAGAGAGAGAGAGAGAGAGAGAGAGAGAAAGAAAGGGAGAAATCACCCCTTCCTGGGGAATGGCTGCATTGCAATCCCTTCTCCTTTCTTCTCTCAGGATTTTGGACATGCACACATATGCACCCAGCATGATTTTCAGGCAGCTGGGTCTGGAACTTGAACCATGGAGTTAGTCATGTGAGATCCAGCACCCCAACCTCCATGCCACCTGCTGGTCCAACCCCTGTTTTTATAAGTCATGCTGTGAAGTAGGTCCAAGCCCAGAGAGCAAGAATCTGTTCTAACCAGGTCAATGGATTTGGTAAGGAATGACTGATAATCTGGTTTGAGAAAATATTTATGTAAACCTTTCATTAAGTCTTTGAAGGATTTCTTCATAATGTTAAAATAATTTTGTGAGTTCTTTCCATGAGTTCACAACCATGTCAACAGTGGAAATGTTTTCGGCATTTGTTTGAAGTTGCTTCTGAGGCTCTTAGAGAGCTGTTTGAGCCTCCATTTGGGGAGCACAGACTCGGAGCCAGGCACTGTACATGGATTCTATCTCAGGTCTCATGACACTGTCAAGAGGTAAGAAATATAATTTCCATTTTTTAAGATAGATTTTTGTTACAGGGTGCATGTGCTCGCTGGAGAGTTAGAGAGACAGAAAGTGAGAAATCAACCCCTAGAGGGAATGGCCATGCCACAGTCTCTTCTCCATTCTCCTCTCAGTGTTTTGGGTACGTATGCACACGTGCCCGGCATGGATTTTGAGCCACCAGGTCCAGTACTTGAACTGTGGTCGACTACATGGGAGTCTAGCGACGTAACCGTTATGCCATCTGCTCGTCCCCATAATTCCCATTTTTTTTTCTGGAGAGGTTTTTGCTATAGGACCCATGTGCTCACCAGAAAGACAGAGAGAGACAGAAAGCAGGAAATCCCCCCCCCGGGGGGGGGAGGAGGCCACACTGCAATCCCTTCTCCTCCATTCTCATCTTGGGATCTTAGGCATGCACACACACGTGCCCAGCGTGAGTTTAAGCCGCCAGGTCCGGGACTCGAACTGCAGTCGACTACATGGGAGTCCAGCGACATAGCCATTACACTAACTACTGGTCCCTATAATTCCTATAATTTTAAGACTAGGGAGCACTTGCTTACCATTGCGTCAAGACTCAAACCTGGGTGTGTCCAGCCTCAGACTCTGCTGTCCTGGTGGGAGTCAAACTGAATTGGAGGCCGTAATTTTACCTAATTTTCTCCTGTGTACTTGGTTCTGGGCTCCCTGTGGAGAGTTTCAACCATCAGCTAGGGGATTCTCAGACCAGAGGCCTGGGGCTGCCTCAACAACCAGATCTTTCTTTGTGGACCCCTCTGAAAGACGACCATGGGGAGGTGAGAGTCTCAGCACAGAGGACTGTGTACATGCACATGTATGTGCACCGGAGACCTGGAGCAGAGGGAAGGAAACGTCAGCGGTCACATTCTCTCTTCCACTCTCCTTTCCCTGCCCTCACTGCTGTCGGAGGTATGGATGCCTTCCCTCATGGTGGAAGGCCTGGCCAAACGTCCCAAGAGTAGTCGGTGTCCACTTTGCTCCTGTGTGTTGCTAAGGAGGATTCTGGAAGCCATTTTGGGACTTGACCTCGGACCACATAGTGCTCATACATGATGATTATAACTAGGTTAAAAAAAAAAGTCTTATAAAGAAAAAAGGAAAGAGGGTTATGAGGTTTTTTATTTTCAAAATTTTCTGTAATGTGGTTTTCTTATTTTTATAATTCAATTTAAGTTAAGCTTATAATTTCTACATCAAGTAATGTTCAACATGCCAAATTCTGAACTTAATATAGAGCATAAAAGTGTTCATAAGAATTGTTTTCTGTACTTCGCTTAATTAAATAATCTTATGTCTTTGAGTGTGCATTTACTTAATCAAGTGTAAAATGGCTTAAGAAGTACAAAAATGATAGAATAGTACGGGAGAACTCTGAGAAACCAGAGAAGAAACACCAGTCCAAGACCAGAAATGAAAGAGTCTGCAACATGGAAATCAAACCCTATAATAACACAGAGGGACAGAGACTATTGACAAAGGAGAGGAATTATTGGAAGCAAGCTCCCTGCTCTCTAGAAATACTGGTCATGAGTAATCAAGAAAGTCTGATTAATAAAAAGGACATAGCATTGTAAAAATGTGTTACAGCTGCGTGTCTTGCAAAGCAAGCCAGTGGGAATTAAGTGCTAAACACATAAAATAAATATATGAAACCAGTTACATCTGCTGTAACTCACACCACCTCAGGAGCCTTTAGAAGTTGTTAATAAAATAATAATGCATTTTATTTATCCGACGTTGTGTTTGAAATGCAATAGACCATTTCCAGGTGGCCAAGGGTCTCACCTCCCACGGTCAGGAAGGTCACTCTGGGGTATAGCTGAGTATACGTTTACTGGAGTCTCCTTTCCCTATAGTCCCAGTTCTGGCAAAAACCATGCGTCTCAGGCTGCAGGAAGTGTTCTGTCCTGGTGGCAGCCTGATGTGTGAGGTCTCGCCTGTGACATCGCAGCTGCTCCCTGAGAGGAAGATGCTCCCTCCTGCTCTGTCTGAAAATGGGAATAGGACTTCTATTGGTTAGTCTTCCCTTAGTAGAAGCCTGGAACTGTGCTAAGACTTGACATTTGAGGGTATTTCAAACCCCTTGTGGGAAAATGGAATTCAAGCACTTGTTTGTTTTGGTGCAAAGAAATGGAAATACATACGTTGTTTTTTCATAATTCACATTTCCATTCAAACAAATTACTCATTTAATTTTAAATTTATATTTTAATTTTTTCATAGGGCATGTGTGTGCACCAGAGAGAGACAGAGAGAGAGAAAGGGAAAGTGAGAAAGCAAGCTGCCAGGTCCAGGACTTGAACCTGGTTGACCATGTGAGAGTCCACCACTTTAACCATCATGCCACCTGCTGGCCCCTCCATGAACATTTTGAAAGACTCACCCCTGCTTTCCCCCATACGTCATTTCCACTTTTCTCAAACTCTGTTAGGCAGGCCTTTTGTTACCTTTTCACTGTGAGAAAATAGGCCCAGTGAACTAAAGTAACTTGGGTCCCATAGTTACTGTCTGAACAGGGGTCTGCACATCTGTTGGGTAATTAAGGGGATGAGATTGGACTTAGACTAGGTTCAAATTCTTGCTCCACTGCATACTAGCTGGGTGATCCTTTATTTTATTATTATTTATTATTATTTTTTTTTTCCATAAGGCATATGCACTCACTGGAGAACGAGAGAGAGGGAAAGTGAGACATAATCTCCTGGGGGAGACAGTCATGCTACAGTCCCTTCTCTTTCATTCTCCTTCTGGGACTTCGGGCATGCATGCACATGTGGCTGGCATGATTTTCAAGATGCGAGGTCTGGGACTCAAACTGTGGCTGGTCATGTGGGAGTCTAGTGCCTTAACCACCATATTACTTGTTGGCTTCTCTTTTAATATTAAAAAAAAACACATTTATTTGCAATGGGGTACATGCACTCACTGGAGAGAGAGAGAGAGAGAGAGAGAGAGAGAGAGAGAGAGAGAGAGAGAAGGAAAGTAGGAAAGCACCCCACCCCTCCAATAGGGACTGGTCAGGTCACAATCCCTTCTTCTCCATCTTCTCTTTTGGAATTTTGGGCATGCACACACATGTACCAGTGAGTTTTTCCTTTTCCCTTTATTTATTTATTTATTTATTTTGAGAGAGATTTTTGCTATAGGGCATGTGTACTTGCCAGAGAGACAGAGAAAGAGGAAGCAAGAAATAACTCCAGGGGTGATGGCCACACTGCAATCCCTTCTTCTCCTTTCTCCTCTTGGGATTTTGGGCACATATGTACACATGCCTGGTGTGGGACTCAAACTGTAGTTGGCCACGTGGGAGTTCAGTTATCCAACCACTGTACCACCTGCTGCCTCCCCTCTCCCCTCAGTGAGTTTTTCAAGCTGCAGGGTCCTAGGACTTGAACTATGCAGCCGCCAGTGTTGGGTCCAATTGCCTTAACTATCATGCCACAGCCGGCCCAACTACCTGGGTAATCTTGGGCGTGATTTGTAATCTCCCTAATCTTTTATTTCCTCTAGAATATCTCTAACAATTCTCTGTTGTAGGGCCAGCAGGTGGTGTGGACGTTAAGGCAGCTGAATCCCACATGGCCAACCATGCAGTTCAAGTCCTGGATCCAGTAGCTTGAAAAACATGCTGAGTGCATGTATGTTCTGCCCCCAAATCCTGAGAGGAGAATGGAGGAGAAGGGATTGCTGTGTGGTCATCCCCCTTGGAGGGTGATTTCTCCCTTTCTCTGTCTCCTTCTAGCAAGTGTACGAGCCCTATAGCAAACAAACAAACAAACAAAAAAAAAAAAAGAAAAGAAGAAGGAGAAAGAAAATAATTTCTTCATTATTCTGTTCCCTGTGTCTTTTGTGCAGGCTCTGACTGGGCATAGGAGGGTCAGTAGAGCAGTATAAACTCCTGCAGCTGCCTTTTCCCAAGCTGAGAGAATGAATGTTCTAGGCTGGGGTTGACTCCATGCAGAGGCCAGGAGGAGAACGTGTGTATTTGGAGAAACAAGTTCTGGGTTGACTAGGCTACAGACTTGGATCGCCCTGAGTGGGAGAAGAAACAGGTATTGGCTGAACCTTGCGTTTCGTTCCTTGAGTGTGCGGGTTCAAGTTAATCTCTTATGGGATGTAATTCAGATGTCCGCCATGACTAAGATTTATATTGTGCCACGAACTACTCCCAACTCCTGCCTAGCACTTTCTCCAGGGTGGAGCTAGTTGGAGCCTATGTGGCCCCATCTGGAATGACACTGTTTACTTTATTAGCACGTGTTTTTTCTCAATGTAACATCACCCCATAAGGCGAGAGGCCCATTGGTGGGCTCCCAGATGTAGGCCATGCACTGGTCTAGCTGTGCCTGAGTCCTGATTCCATGTGACTTTATTTCCTACGTTCTGGGCTTTCCTAGCTCCTCACTTTTGTTGTCACAAAAACATAATCATATTGAGGTTTCTCTCTTCTTATTTTCTCTCTTTTTTTTCTTTAAAGAATTATTTTATTTAACTTTATTTATTTTAATTTGACCAGCGAGGGACAGAGCGAGAGAGAGGGAGGAAGAGAGAAAGAAAGTTGCCAGGTCCACGACTCGAACTGCAGTTGGCCATGTGGGAGCCCAGCGCCCTTAACCCCCATGCCACCGGCCGGCCCCTTGTTTTCTCTGTTTCTAAATAGGTCCTTCCAGGGCTTTCCCTTGAGCTCAGTAACTTCACATTATGTGCCTGTGGACGTATTCTCCCCTCCTCCAGGATAATAAATGGCCGTTTCTGAGCAACATCTATCTCACTGGTTGTAGGAGGGAGTAATTGAGATAAAGCGTGTAAGTACCAGCACATTGTTCATTCTTACACAAATTAGCCGTGATTACGTAAACAACGGCCATCCTGTATGAGGTGAGCTATAATGGCAGGAAGCACAAAGTGCCCTGGAAATGCTTCCCAAACCGAGAAATGTTAACAGTGTCTAGTTCCTCCTGCTGTGTGTCTGCGAGGCAGGATCCCAGCCTAATACCTTTATGGACATTATTCGCCAAGCATTTATTGAGATCAGGGGTGGCCATGGGTCACAGTTACAACTTTTTCTATTTTTAGTGAACCTCTAAATAACTTTCCTATTTTTAAGTTTGCTAGAGGGCACCTGTGCTTGCCAGAGAGAGACAGAGAGAGAGAGGGAGGAGAAAGTACCCTCCCTCCCACCTTGGGCCATAGTCATGTCGCAATTCTCCTTCATTTATCATTTTTTCAGGATTTGGGGCATGGCACACATGTACGTGTACCTGGTGTGGTTTTCAAGCCACTGGGGGCAGGGATTCAAACCATAGTTAGCCATGTGGGATCTGACTCTATTAGCCACCAGGCCATGGAGCTGGGCCCAGCTCCATAAATAAATAAGCTTAGCTTTATTTATTTATTTTAAAGATTTTTGCCAAAGGGCACGTGTGCTAGCCAAAGAGAGACACAGACGCAAAGAGACAGGGAAAGTGAGAACTTACCCACCGGAGGGATGGCCACACCACAATCCCTTCTCCTTCATTCTCCTCTTGAGATTTTGAGCATGCATGCACAGTCACCAGGCGTGTTTTTCAAGTTGTTGGGTCCGGAACTCGAACTGCAGAGTCGGCCATGTGGTATCTAGGGCCTTAACCATAAGACCCCCTGCTGGCCCCATCTTAACTGTTTTTAAGTATACAGTTCAGTAGTAGTAAGTACATTCACATTGAATACTATGACTGTCATATCCTGCTTTCATCTCACAATTCTCTTTTCAATTTTCTCTGTGTCAAGGGGAATTCTTCTTACGGTTTCCCAATGAGAAAGGCAGAACTCACACACCCAGCCTGCCTTGGGACTGGGACACATGCCTGAGACCAGGCTCCACTAATCAGCTGCATCTGCACAGACCTTGGTTCCAATGGGAGCCACAGAAAGAAACTGGTTGTGGGCCAAGCTGCCATGTTTCCTGGCAGAGATGGCAGCAGAGGTGTCCAGCTATTGGGGCAGTGGACCAAGGTCGAGTGGTAGCAAGGTCAATTCCCCGATGCATGACATCACTGCTGGCTACAGTATCGCTTGTGGTAGGGCTGGGTTCCTGGCACTTAGGGCTTGGCTTTCATGGTAGTTTCCTCATAAGGCCATGGTGTTACTTTGGGGACATTTCATCTCAAGTTTGCTTGAATAAATTTTTTTTTTTTTTTTCAGCAAGGCTGCAAAGAATGGAGAAACCAAAGTTGCCCGAATTTCCCCACTTTTGGATGCTATTGGCAGAGCAGACTCACTCTTGACTTCCCTTCTAATGAGCTGGTGAGGCCACAGCTCCATCCTCATCTTTCCATGAGTTTAGTCCAGGCAGGGAGGGATGCAATTAACTCCTCCTATGGTTTGGGTCCCTGGGAGAGAAATTATTCCCAGAAACTGGTCACTGCTAGGAAAGGCGATCCTGAGGGTCTGGCCTTGCCCAGGGGTTTGCTCCTGATTATTTTCCTCTGTCACTCATAGAGTGTTTGCCTGGACACAGGACTTGCTGTTAACCATTCCCCTTTCTTTCCCATTAAAACTTTCAGTTGGGGGGTTGGCATGTGGCGTGGTGGTTAAAGGCACTGGGCTCCCACCGGGTGAACCGTGGTTCAAGTCCCAGACCTGGTGCTTGCTTTCTCACTTTCCCTCTCTCTCTCTCTCTCTCTCTCTCTCTCTCTGTCTTTCTCTGATCAAACTGGAAAATAATAATAGTAAGTAAAATAAAGTTAAAACTTTCTGGTGAGGGGCCAGCAGTTGGTGTAATGGTTATATCTCTGTACTACCACATAGTCAACTGCGATTTGAATCCTGGACCCAATGGCTTAAAACTCATGCCAAACATGTGTGTGTGCCAAAATCCCGAGAGGAGAATGGAAGAGAGGAGAATGGAGGAGAAGGGATTGTGGTGTGGCCATCCCCCTAGGAGGTGATTTCTTCTTCTTCTTCTTTTTTTTTTTTGGAGAGGTTTTTGCTATAGGGCACATGCACTCGCCAGACAGAGAGACAGAAAGCAAGAAATCACCCCCCGGGGGGATGGCCACAGCGCAAACCCTTCTCCTCCATTCTCCTCTCTTCCATTCTCCTCTCGGGGATCTTGGCCACGCACACACACGCGCCCTGCATGAGTTTTAAGTCACCTCCTGGAACATGTTGTCTCTTTTCTCCTGCATCTTCTGGAGTTCATAGTCTCTCAGCTCTTGCATCTCATTTAGTTTTGTCACTATGAATATTCAGAATTCTCTATCGGACATTTCTACAAGTCTGTGGATGATGGATTGTTCTTTTCCCTTAGGGGAGAGATATTTTCTTTGTTTTTTCATATTTCTTGTGCCTCTGTGGTGGTTTATGGTCATTCTGTGACAAAACCTCTCATCTACTGTGCTTTGTAATGTGGTATCCACAGAGATTATGCATTAAGATTTATTAAAAAAATAAGTCATGTATGCACATGTGCTCAAGATCCCAGAAGGAGAATAGAAAAGGGACTGTGGAGTGGCCACCCCCTAGGGTGTGATTTCTCACTTTCTGTCTCACTCTCTCTGTCTCTCTCTCTGGTGAGTGCATGTTCTCTAAGATAAAAACCTCTAAAACACAAACAAACAAATGGAGATATGTATGGGGGGGAGGGCGTAGGAGGAGGCATGTGGCATAGTAATTAAGGGCCTGGACTCCCATGTGGCCTATTGCAGTTTGAGTCCTGGACCTGGTGGCTTGAAAATCACACTGGGTGTGTGTGTGTGCATGCCCAGAGTCCCAAGAAGAGAATGGGGAAGAAGGGACTATAGTGTGGTCATCTGCCCTGGGGGTGATCTCTCACTTTCCCTCTCACTGTCTCTGTCTCTCTCTGTGTGTACACTCATTCTATGACAAAAACCTAAAAAAAAAAAAAGATATGCTACAGTGTAAAATATGTAAAGACTTAGGTTAAACAATTAAAGGCAAAAATCTTACTATGACTGACTCTGTGGCACAGTGGTAATGTGCTACTCCAGAGAAGTTGGACACCACATGGTGGTCGTGGTTCAAATCCCCAGTCTGGACAACCTGAAACCTGCCTGCCATGTGCTCAGGTGCACAGATCCAGTGGGCTGGAGGAAGGGGATCAGGTATGACTGGACCCTGTGGAGGACTCTCCTCTCTCCAACTCTTACTCTCAAGTGCATGTACTCTATCATAAGTGAAGAAAAAAATCGTAATATTTTTGGTTTTATATTTGCATTTATTCTTTATTTAACTTTTCAAAACATGACTACAGATGAATATTAAAATAAAACCAATAGCAAGTAGGGAGCATATTATGATTACAGTCCTTCACTATTCACTACTGCATATAAAATGCCAGTAGTGTTATTTACTGGCCTCATTAAGAGGTCTGACACTGAACACCACCTTGGGGATGATGTTCGTCATCCTCATATGCTTCTCCATCGTAATGGCACCATCTTTCCTGATTTGGATCAAAATCCACCAGTCCTACCTTGTCCATTTCATTGGTCTCCGCTACTTCCTTCCTCTTGGGTAGAAGTTTTTCCAGCAAAGAGAGTTTATCAGGAGACAGAAAGCCATTCTCAGGGAAGTTTACCTTAAATTCAATGATTAGGCGACCCTTTTCATATGGTCTATGATAAATCGGCATGCCTTCATTTAACACACACTTGATATCTCCATGCTTGACCCTGAACTGGGTGAGAGGTGACGACTATGGTTCGGTTGTCGAGAGTGGAAATTGGCTTCTGGAAGCCACACAATGCTTCAACCAGCTGTATGTCCATACACATGAAAAGGTCTTCTCGCCGAGTGAAAACAACACGATCTTTCTGATTTAGTCCAATGATAACATCTCCTGGCTCCAGTCCTGGCTCTTGGTCTCCTTCACCATGGAGTGTTATCTTCTGGCCATCTTTCATGCCTTTGTCGATATGAACTTCTAGAATCTTTTTCTCTCAAACTATCTTCCTTCCATTGCAACTTTTACATCTATCTTTAGGACTGATCCGCTCTCCATGGCCTTGGCACTCCATGTGTACAGACTGAACTTGGTGAACCATTCCAGGTCCTATCTGATGGATTCTTATTTGCATTCCAGTGCCTCGGCATTGGGACAGCACCCTGCTGCTCCTTTCTTACCACCTCGGCCTTCGCCTTTGTCACAAATCACATCCTTTTGCAGGGCCAGTTTTCTTGTTGCACCATTATGTAAGCCTTCTTCAATTCTTCCCGGGTAGCATTGGGTTTGACCTCCAAAACATCATAGTAAGTCATTTCTTTCACCATTTTCTACAGTCGGTAAGTGGGCTGAGGCTGGCGTGGGGGAGCGGGAAGGTGCATAGCTGTGTGCAGGTCGGGCAGCCTCCACTCCTCAGCTTCTCACAGAGCATTCTGGAAAGTTCCCCCAAATCTTAATTTTTAATATAGATAACATACTAAAATAATATTATTCAGGCATATTGGGTTCAATAAAATATATCCGTAAAATGAATTTCACCTGCCTTTTGCTTTTCTACTGTGGTTCCTAGAAAATGTAAAATGTGGAACCAGCAGATGGCGTAAAGGTTATGTCGCTGGACTCCCACGTGTTCAACTGTGGTTTGAATCCTGGACATGGTGACCTGAACTCATGCAAGGCGCATGTGTGTATGTGCCCAAAATCCCAAGAGGAGAATGGAGGAGAAGGGATTGTGGTGTGGCCATTCCCCTGGGGAGTGATTTCTTGCTTTCTGTCTTTCTCTGTCTTTTCCAGCAAGTGCTCGCACCCTATAGCAAAAATCTAGGTGGTTCGCTGTATTTCTGTTGGATGGAGCTGCCACATGAGGGCATGAGCCCAGCACCCAGCTACTAGCCGGCTTTTGCATGGCTCACTGGTAGTTCCTGACGTGCTGGTGGGTAAAGTCAGGATGGTGCTCAGTCCCTGTCCTTGAGGGGCATCTGAGCCTCCAGCCCCTGTTAAGCAGAATCCTGGTCAATGCCCAGCTTGTATCTTAACTTCTTTCTTGTGTCAGTTAAGGCTCCCACCCTTGCCTGTTCACACTGTTGTCCTTTCAAGCTGCCATGAGGGTTAACCACGCACAGGTGGCTGACCCTGCTCTGTGGCCTGCTCTTGTTCTCGCCTCTTTCTCCCTAGGCTTGGGGATTCTAAGAACAGCCTTCAGATCTCTCTTCACCAGGCTCTCCTGGGGCCAGGGCTGCCCCACACACTCATGCCTTTCCTCCCAAGTCTGCCTCCTCTAGACTTCATTCAGGACTCTGGGGAGCTGGACCCAGGGCCTCTGGTGCTCCCTGATACCGGATCTGTGATGTCGACCTCAGCCCGTGGGCTTGGGAGAGAAGGCCAGAAAAGGAGCCCCCTTCCTTGAAGGAGCCTGTGATCGATTTTGAATAATCAGTAAACAGATGAGTGCAGGGTCCAGCCCCTGCGGCTACTGGTTAGCAGTCTCCTGGCCTTGCACAAGGTGCTCTGCCAAACTGTTGTTCGACGCAGATGACTCAACCTCCTCATGATAAATTTCGGAGGCCCAGGGGAAATGTTGCCGATACTGGAAATGTGTGAATTGAGGAAATTGAATTAATTAGGAAATATAAATCTAGAAAATGTGGAAATAAAAGACAAAGGGAGGCCAGACTTGTCTGGAGCCACCCCAGAGAGCCATGAAGATGCAGAAGGCTTGTAACTTTCAGATCCCCAGACTCTCTGCTCAGAGGCTGGGCCAAGAGCTCTCTCACTTCCAGGCCCTCCCACACCTGCTGCATTCCCCCTCTGTACCTTTGTTGGTACTCTTCCCTTCTCCTCTTTACCCCGTGTCTACTCATTGAGATATGCAAACCACCCCTTTAAGTCTAAGCTCAAGCACTAGTTCTCCTCGAAGCATTCCTTGATTCACAACCAGGAATTTTGTGTCCCTGTAGGAAACACCTTGTTTCTGCCCAGCTAACATCGCCTCCCCGTAGTTTGACCATGCACCATTGTGTCTGCTGTCTGTCTGTCCCTCCAGACTAGGGGACTCGCTGGGGAACACGACAGTACTCAATCCTTCTCTCCATCCTACAGGGACCTATAGGGGCAAGCACAGCGTCTGGCCCCAGTGTCTTTATCTGCGTTAACACTGACTGCCGTCAGAGCGCTCTTGCTCTGTCTGTTTACACGTCTCTCTGCTCTGATAAACTCTAAGCTGCCATTGAATACCTACCAGGTACAAGCTCTGAGGATCACAAAGATAAACCAAGCAGGGTTCCAGTCCTTCAGGAGCGCTTCAACTAGAGGAACGAATAATCGCAGATTATTGTAAGTGGCATGGCAGGTGCGTGTCCAGGGATGGCGGTGGAACAAAGGGCAGAGGTCAGTTCCGCTCTTTAGCAGAGTCAGTGCAGAGCAGGGGCTTGAAGGCTGGGATGGAGGGGGGTGTGGGCTCAGGGTTCTTGGGGAGGCTCTGGAGGTGGTCTGCATTCGGAGACAGACCAGCCCACATATCACAGTTAGAGAAAAGGTGGGGACTTGCATCTCATTAACTTGTACCCCAGATATTGTCCATCCTTGAGGGTTGATGATGGATCACACGTGCAGAAGAGATTTTCTTGACTGAGTGAGTGACCAGCTGAAGGAACGAACTCTTTCATTCTTTGAGGGAGGGGAACCATAGTTACTCATTTAGCTCTTGGTTAGTTTTAGATGATTTCCCAGGGTTCTTAGTACCTTAGCTCAGTTTCCCTAGAATCACCTAGGGAGCCTAGGTGTCATCTAGCATATTCTAGAATCATATAGGAACTTGTCCCACAAGAGGTTCTTGGGTCCCTATTCTAGAGATTCAGAATCAATGGGTCTGCGGTGGGATCCAGAATCTCTATGTTTAACAAACGTCCTAGGGGAACCAGCAGTTAGTGTAATGGCTATGTTGCTGGACTCCCATGTAGTTGACTGCGGTTTGAGTCCCGGATCCAAAAGCTTAAACTCATGCTGGGCGCGTGTGTGTGTGTGTGCCCAAGATCCCGAGAGGAGAATGGAGGAGAAGGGATTGCCGCATGGCCATCCCCCCGGGGGTGATTTCTCGCTTTCTGTCTCTCTGTCGAATGCACACGCCCTATAGCAAAAACCTCTCAAAAAAAGAAAAAAAAAAGTCTCTCAGGGCAGGCCCAGATTGTATAGATTGTCAGGAGCTCCCCAGGTGAGCCTGACGTTCCCGCTGGTTGGGGATGCACTGCGTTAGCCCAGCGGATCCCGCTCCTGGCTGCTTGGTAGGAATGGGCAAGGGTAGGGACGGGGTGAGGGTGGGGCACAGTATCTGGTTTCCTTGAAAGCTCCCCAGATAATTCTGGTGTGTTCTGTGGGCTGAAACCCACTGCCGGTACCTTGGCTTATGGTTTTTCTGGAGGGATAGAGGGTTTTTAGCCCAGGTGGGATTTTTAGCACTCCCAAGTCATGCGTTGTGTTATAGATCAGTGTTTCTAACACCTAGCCGTATGTTAGAGTCACCTGCGGGAGGTTTCGCTTTTGTAAAACTTATTTATTCTTTCTGCGTGTGGGAGAGAGAGCACTAGACTTTCCCACGGGGTCCTCAACCCACCCCCAGCCTCAGGCGGCCTCAGATCCTGGCTCACACAGGCCCGCTGTACTTAGGGAGTGCTCTAGCTCTGAAGCCAGAACCTTCTCACGGAGTGTCATGTTTTACTGCTGTGCCATGGTCTGGTGCCACCATCTGGCCCCACCTGGGAGAGCTTGTAAACTCCTAATACCGAGTCCCCACCTAGACCGATTAAATTAGAATGTGAGGGAGGTGGGAGGGCAAAGCAGCGGCCGGGTGTTGCTACGTGCTAATCACCATGATTTGATCACGTAACGTATATGTGTAATGAAACATCACTCTGTACCCCCAAATAGGTACAATTCTGTGTCCATTTTTTTTTTTAAGAGAATTTTGCTATAGAGCACATGTGCTGGCTAGAGACAGACAGAAAGCGAGAAACCACCCTCTGGGGGGATGGCCATGCTGCAATCCCTTCTCTTCCATTTTCCTCTTGGGATTTGGGTATGCACGTGTATGCGCCCTGCATGTTTTAAAACTCCGGGTCTGGGACTTGAAGCGTGGTTGGCGACATGGGGGTCCAGCGCCTTAACCACTAAGCCACCTACTGGCTCTATGTGTCAGTTTTGAAAAATGCTTAAATAGGGGCCTGCAGGAGGCATGGTGGTTAAGGGCGCTGGACTCCCACGTGGCCAGCCGCGGTTCAAGTCCTCGACTTGATGACTTACTTTCTCTCTCTCTTTCTTTCACTTGCTCTGTCCCTCTGTGGTCAAATTAAAATAAATAAATAGATAAGTAGATAAAAGAAGTTAAATAAAATAATTCTTTTAAAAAATGGTGAAGTAAGGGAACCAGCAGTTAGCGTAATGGCTATGTCGCTGGACTCCCACGTAGTCGACCGCAGTTTGCATCCCGGACCCGGTGGCTTAAACTCACGTCGGGCGCGTGTGCATGCGTGCCCAAGATCCTGAGAGGAGAATGGAGGAGAAGGGATTGTGGCGTGGCCATCCCCCCTGGGGGGTGATTTCTCGCTTTCTGTCTCTATGTCTCTCTCTGTCTGTCTGGCGAGCGCACACGCCCTATAGCGAAAATCTCTCTCTCAAAAAAAAAAAAAAAAAAAAAAGATGAAGTAAAAGGCTCCTAGGTATTTCTAATAGGTAGCGGGGTGGAGGTTCTTGCAACGTGAGCAGGGGAGGCGAGCAGTGCGCGAGGCCTTGGTAAACCTCCAGTGTTACTTGCAACGTGAGCAGGGGAGGCGAGCAGTGCGAGGCCTTGGTAACCTCCAGTGTTAGGCAGAGAGCAGCTTTTCTCACAGCCCCAGTTCTTAGAGCCAGGATTTAGCACACCTGCCAGATTTAATAAACCTGCGCTCCTGCTTTTTAAACATGGCTGGAAGAGCACCCCTTGTCAGAGGCCCTCTCAAGGCCAGCATTCCATTATTTATTCAGTGTTTTCATAAAGGATCCATCAGCCCAACAGTAAAAGTGCCAAGGAGAAAACTTTGTTTAATGGTCGTGTATCTCTTTGGCTTTGTTACCATAATTTTTAGAGCAGCACCAATTACCTCGTGTCTCGCGGCTCCTCCTGAGTGCAGCATCCTTCCAGTCGGGTTAGAGGGAACATCCGTCTTCTCTTCCCTTTCTGCAGGTCCGGGTACTGCATACTAATGTCCAGCCTCTGCCTGGGACTTGGGCCTCAAATTATTTAGCAATCCTCTTGCTCACAAGTTTGTTCAACGCATCTCTGCGAGGGCTTTCCACGTGCTGGGCGCAGTGCTGGGTGTTAGAGATAAAGAGCAACAGGGGCCTATCTGACCTTACGCCTGTGCCCGGTGTGTTTCAGGCCGAGGGGGCCCGAGGTTCGAACCACCGTCACCATACGGCATCAGGCTTCCGTTGAGCAGTGCTTACTGCCGCACCATGGGGCCAACCCTCTTGTCCTTGGTGCAGTGGTCTCTGATCATTTCGATTCACTTTCAGATCTTAAAAAGCCCATTCGAATTTCTCAGTAGGTGGGTAGCACCCTCTTCCTTCTTTCACTTCTTTGTCTCCCTCCCTTCAGCAAACCACGGGCCCTTTTGCGTCTCCCATTGGGATAGGCTGTTGGGGCTGCTGGCAGCTGGACTGGGTCTGGATAGTGAGTTCTACGCGCATACGCTCAGTATCGTTCTTTGGAGTGTGGGAATACGCATTGCCATCATTTTTCAGCTTTGAGTCTTTAACTGAAAATCGGAGATAGCAGGAAAGTCCCATCCTCTCCTCACACAGGTGAAGAGCAAAGCGAATCACTTGTCAGTGTTTCCAGCCCCGTGCAAGGCCGGAGGGGTCAGCACTAACCATCCAGACAGAAGAAACTCAGGAACACGGAGGGGAAGCAGTCACTCAGTGTAATGGGCCAGCCACGTGCCCGATGCGTGCCAGGCACTGTCGTTTGTGCTGTGGGGATGCAAAGGTGAGAGGGACCAGCAGCCATCACACCGTGCTGGCACTCAGAGAAGGACGGGGTGCTGGCCTAGGAGGGAAGGGTTGTGTAGGATGGTTTCGGCCAGGAATGGCGGAAACAGCTGTCGATGAGAGATGAGTGCTCCCCGCTCTGTACAACGAAGCCAGGATGACAGTTGCTCCTGGCATCCCAAAGTGGCCACCTGATTACTCTTGCCAATGAAATGCAAACAATAATTTGAGAAGTGTGTCTAGGTTGAAGTGTATCTAAATTTTTTTTAGTAATTTTTGCCAGGGACCAGCAAGTGGCGTGGTGGTTGAGGGTGCTGGACTCCCACATGGCCGACCTTGGATTGAGTCCTGGACCTGGTGGCCTGCTTTCTCACTTGCTCTCTCTCTCTCTCTCTCTGTCCCTCTCTGGTCAAATTAAAATAAATAAATAAATAAATAAATAAAATAATTATTTAAAAAATAATTTTTTTGCCAAAGAGTGTATTTACTTGCTGGCATGAGGGGTGCGGGAGAAAGAAAAAAAGAGATAAAGTACCCCCTCCCCCCGGAGAATAGTCACAAGGCTGTCTTGTCTCCTCTGACTCTCCTCCCTCCTTTTGGGATTTTGGGCATGCACAAACACGTGTCCACTGTGTTTCCCAAGTCACTGGATCCGGGGCCATGTGGGATCTAGCTGGCTTAACCACCAGGCCTCCAACTTGTCCCAGGTTGGAGTTTTTAAGACATGAGGATTTTTAGGAAGCAGAAAATTCTGAGGCAGAGCCACCAGATAGCAGGAACCTGGGTACTAGGAATCAGCCCAAGGAGGGAGCTGCTTGCCCACCAAGCATACCTCCATCAGCTCATCAATTGAGGAAAAAGGAATTTCTGTGGTGATGAGCCATGTGATTTGGGATCAGTAAGAGTTATAGTTACCCAAATTAATATGAAAGACTTCCTGAGGAAACATTTGAACTGGGCCTTGGGTAGCACATAGAACTTATTTTTAAATATGTTTTTTCTTTATTCATGATAGACCACACATGTGTGCACTTAAGATTGAAAGAGAGAGATTGAGAGGCCGGTAGGTGGTGTGGTGGTTAAAGGTGCTGGACTCCCACAGTTGCACCACAGTTTGAGTCCTGGTCCTGCCGGCTTGCTTTCTTGCTCTCCCTTTCTCTCTCTCTCGCTGGTCAAATTAAAAAATAAAAACAGAGTCAGCAGTTGGCATAATGGCTCTGTCACTGGACTCCCACGTAGTCGACCGCGGTTCACATCCCGGACCTGGTGGCTTAAAACTCACGCCGGGCGCGTGTGCGTGCGTGCCCAAGATCCCGAGAGGAGAATGGAGGAGAAGGGATTGTGGTGTGACCATCCCCCCTGGGGGGTGATTTCTCGCTTTCTGTCTCTATGTCTCTCTCTGTCTGTCTGGCGAGCGCACGCGCCCTATAGTGAAAATCTCTCCAAAAAAAGAAAAAATAATAATAACAAATGGAATTAAATAAAGAGAGGTTGAGAGACAGAGGCATCTCCCACCTCCCTCCTGTCCTCTAGCCCAGTAGATTTTGGGTACTTGCCCACATGCCTGGCATGTTTTCGGGCTGACTGAACTGGAGATTCAAACCCCGGTTGAATCTTGAGCAGCACATTTCTGATGTACCAGCTAGCATTCTCAACAGAAATGGGAACAAATTCTAGATGGCAGGAACAAGGTAATCAAAGGCTAGGAGATGGGAAAATGCAGGCACTTTGGGGAGAGGCCTTTGCTGTCTGATCTTGTCAGGGCTCGGCATCCTCAGTAGGGCTAAGGAGAGAGACATAGAAAGCTGGACTTATATAAATTAAAAAAAAAAAAAAAACCTACACATGACATAGTAAAAAAATTAAGGGACACAAAAATGGAAAATTATCTGTTGGTGATAATGTATATGGTAATATCTTTGGACTAATATACAATGTATTCATGCTGGGATAATTCAGCTTGTATGATGTAATGATATACTGTGATAGAATGTTTAAAAAAAGATACAATTTAAATTTAAAAAAAAGAAAGCTAAATTGAGATAGATCAGGGCAGGTCCTGAAGGAAAGGCAAAGACAATTATGTTTGAAGGCAATGGGGAGTCACTGGAAGGTTCTCTTCTTCTTCTTCTTTTTTTTTTTAAAAAGAATGATTTATTTTAATTTTTATTTATTAGTATTCTTCAACTGGACCAGAGAGAGACAGAGGGAGAGTGAGAAAGCAAGCCACCAGTTCTGGGATTCGAACTGTGGTCAGCCATGTGGAAGTCTAGCACCTCAGCCAACACGTGACCTGCTGGCCCAGCCACAGAAGGTTCTTGAGGAGGAGAGTGACAGGTTAATTTACCTGCTGGGCAGACAGTTTTGACAGAAGCTGAGAGCCAAACTCAGCGTACCTCAAAGGTCTTGTTTTGAGACTGGCTCGAAGTTGAGAAGTATGGGCAATCTTAAAACAATTGGCTTCAATATTTACCAACTCATGGCCAATATTGTTTCATGTGTATTCTACCTTCTTACCTGCCTTCTGTATTATTTTGAAGCAAATATCAGGCATTGTATCACTTACAGCTATAAATATTTATTATTTTTTTTTGGGAGAGATTTTTGCTATAGGGCACATGCGCTCACCAGAAAGACAGAGAGACAGAGAGAGAGAGAGAGAGAGAGAGAGAGAGAGAGAGAGAGAAAGCGAGAAATCCACCCCTAGGGGGGATGGCCACAATCCCTTCTCCTCCATTCTCCTCTAGGAATCTTGAGCACGCACGCACACGTGCCCGGTGTGAATTTAAGCCACCGGGTCTGGAGCTCGAACTGTGGTCGACTACATGGGAGTCCAGTGACACAGCCATTATGCTAACTGCTGGTCCCTACAGCTATAAATATTTTAGTATGTTTTTCCAAAAGGATTCTTTTTCAAAAACAAACACAGTGAGCAAAATTCTTTAATATCATTAAACCTCTAGTAAGCTTTGTTTGTATTCTAATTGTCTTATACTTTTAATGATTTGTAAAAATTGGGTTTAAAACATTTAAGAGTCCTTTGTCCACCTCAGAAACCATCTCACACACGCTGCAGTTGGTTCCGTTGGGACGTTTCACTGACGATGGTAGAAGGACCCAGTTGTAGCGCTGGTCCCACCTAGCTCTGCCTGGGGTTCAAACATGCCTGGTGAACTGGGTGAGGGGTCTCTGGGCAGAGAACCCATCCAAAGGATGCGTCAGGAGCCAGCCTTGACAGCCTGGCCCTGTGAGTAGAGCGAGGAGTGATTCTGAATACCACGGGCCACTGTCCCTCTGCCTTAGTCCTGTTTTGAGCGAAAGATAGATGACCGGAGTCCAAGGGCACAGCAGCAACACAGCCTCTGTGAGTGCTGGACTCCCAGGGGAAGGTCCTAGTTTGAGTCCTGGGCCATCCCTGTAGGTGCTGGGCATGCACATGCCTGTGGTGTGGGCTGGCTGAGGTTGTGGGTGAGTATGGCATGAAGATTCTCTTGGGGGGTACCTCTCTCTCTCTCATGGAATAAATAAATGTATGAACTTAAAAAAAAAAAGATGGGGCACCTGAACTAGAGTGGGTCCCCTTGTAAGAGAATGTCACATGAGAAATGGGGACCAGGGTGGCACTTGCTCACTGTCCACTGAACCCTCCATCAGAGACCAGATGAGTGAGGCAGGGAGGGGGCAGGGTTTCTGCAGGTGCAGCCCTGGAGGGTCAGGGGAATTCCTGGAGGGTTTTTTCCAGATGAGGGAAAAAAAAAATGCTCAAGCACCAGAGAGACACTGTCCCACTTGTTTGTGAGCACGTCTGAGACTGTCCCTGGGGACTGAGGCTACCCGATGGGGCAGAAGGGTGCAGAATGTAATGCAGTGCTCACAAACACCCACTGTTATTACCCTGTCTCCTGTCTCGGTGTGAGAGCTGCATTCAGTTAGAACCACACAGCTAGCAAGGGAGGTGTCTTTAAATCCAGCTGCGTCCCCCTTAGAAGGGCGATGCTTTGGGGAGGCACGCAGAGGGACTGAGTCTGCCTTAGGGACTACTAGGGACCATGAAGATGTGGCTCACCATTGAGTCACCATCACTCTATCAACTGACTTTGTCCTGTTCTAGTATTTTTTTTTTTCCTTAGAGGTTTTTGCATTAGTGCACATGTGCTCTCCTGAGAGAGATAGAGACAGTGAAAGAAAAAGTGAGAAACCACCCTCATGGAGGATGGCCATGCCATAATCCCTTCTCCTCCATTTCCCTTCTGGAATCTTGGGCATGCACACACACTTGCGCCTGGCATAATTTTTAAGCCACAGGGTCTGGGACTCGAACCATGGTTGGCCATGTGGGTGTCTAGGGATGTGACCGCTATGCCATCTGTTGGCAGACTTTTGTCTTATTCTACAGATAGGGAAGTGAGGCTCAGTTTCACTGACGCCAAAGCTCATGATGGAGGTCAAAATAATTTATTGGATATTTCCTGGGAAACGTGATTCTCATTTCAGGGAAAAAAAAAAAAATGGTCTTTGAATGTTTTTATTTCAGGGTTCAGATCACCAGCTTGGTTCTTTCTCCTTTGGCTTCAGGTTTCTTCATGAATATTAACTAAATTATAACCATTGAGGTGACGCGTAGATACTTGGACATCTGGAGGCAGTAAGCTTTCGCTCTGGCCTGTGGCTCTGGGAGGGGGGTGGCTGGTGGCCACCAAGACGGATGATGGCTGTGGGGTGTGACAGCGAGTGATGACTCACATTAAAGAGATGTGGGGAAATAAAGACGAGCTGGACTTGGGGCCCCTTTATCAGGCACTTCCCATGCAGGGTGACATCCACACACGTGGGCAGACAGGCAGCGCGGTGCTGGGTGGTGCAGACAGCTGGGTCTTCTCTGTCCTTTCCAGTCCCAGGGCAAGGGCTAGGCCAGGAGGCGCTTCTCGGCTGGTTCCCCTTAGGCACCTTTGAAGGAACTTTTCCCCACCCTGATCTGACTCAGAGAGTCGGGAGAAATGCCAAGGTGGAGTCAGGCACAGGCCTGGGCAAAACGTGTGAGGCTGAGCCTTCGAAATGGTGAGAAACTGGAACTCACCCAAATGCCCACCAGTCAAAGAGAAGAGCAGAGG
>NW_006159909.1:487933-499449 GCF_000334495.1 Tupaia belangeri chinensis | reverse complement strand
TTCCTGCACCTACTCTGCGCCTTAATTGGGTGTAATCAAATGGCACCCGTCTCTATTTTATGGGTTAGAAACAAAGTCAGGGTGGGAGGTGGGGGGCTCTTCAAAAAGGGTTCAAGAACTCTCGAGCAGGTAGCTAAGCTAGCATGCCCTCCAGCCCTGGTGTGGCCCTCCTTCACACACATGAGGATTGAAAAGCAAATAGCCAGTCAGCCAGCCCAAAGTCACACGGCTACGCTGTGGCAGGCAGATGTTCCTTTAAAAAAACTATTTTTAGAGAGATTTTTGGTATAGGGTGTGTGCTTGCTGGAGAGACAGAGAGACAGAAAGCGAGAACTCACTCCCTGGGGGAGAAGGCCATGCCGCAATCCCTTCTCTCCATTCTCCTTCTGAGATCTTGTGCTGGGTGCCTGGTGTGAGTTTCAAGTTGCTAGGTCCAGGACTCGAACTGCGGTCAACTATGTGGGAGTCCAGTGACATAACCATCACGGTATCTGCTTGTCCCAGTTCCTTTGAATTAAAAAAAATGATTTACTTCTGTGACATTGAGAGACAGCACCCCCAGTCAGGTCTTGATTCCATGACGCAGCCCCAACTTCAGCCAGCCCAGGATCATGGGCACATGTGAGCCGGTGTACTCGGGTCTCTGCATGTGAACCTAAACTCTTTCCACGTGGACCACCTTTGCAAAGTGTTGTATTTTACCACTGTGCCACTGTCTGACCTCCGGCAGATGGATGTGAACCCTGCTCTGCCTGGGTTTCCTTTTTTCCCGTGCTGTTCCTTTGGAACCCTCACCATTCTTGCCTGGACTATTACAATAATTTACTGACTAGTCTCTCCGCCTGCAGGCAGGCAACTCTCCCATCCATCAGCAAATATCTATCGAGTACTTATTCTGTGGTGGGAAGGGTGTGTTGACTGCTTCTTGCTCAGCTTCCTCCTTTGTCTCTCTGAGATCCTCCAAGATTCTTTTAAGACACCAGGCAAGCCCTCCAGGCCACCACTCTCCACACACGGGCTCTGTCCTGGGCGGTCCCCCCCGTACACGACTGTACACGGCAGCCCTGCCTTAAACACCCTAGGTGTCAATCACAGTCTTGCTGCAAGTATTTTGCAAACTGTGTGACTGCTACGGTATTCTTATATTATTGCACAAGAAGTCTGGGGCCCTGTTCTAGAAATGCCCTCATAATTTCTCAACAGACCCCAGGAGTTCCTTCCTTGACAGAAATCGTCTGCAATCAGCAGACTTCCTCTCCTACTTGCCAGGAGCTTGCAATTGTCCCCCCTTCCAGCCTCTGCCTTCACTTCCTGTGCCCACACCGGGGAAGGGAAGGGAACCAGTGCTCACTGGAACTTTTCGTGTGTCAGGCTGTGCCGAGAAATGTACAGAGCCTTCCGTTCTCTAGAGAAGGCGGTATTCCCTCCTCCACTTTAGAAGAAACTGAGGCTGGACGATAAGAAACAGTGTTCTCCAGATCATGTGTGTGTGAAGTGGCAGATCCAGGATTCGAATTTAAATGTTGTCAGACTCTGAATAATGGGCTGTGGCATCAGACTGCTTCAGCTTATATCCCAGCTTCTCCACTCACTGGTGGCATGCACCCGGGGAAATGACTAATTCTTTTGGAGCTTTCTTTCATTCTTGGGAAAATGGGGGTGATAATTCCTGCCTCTCTGCACTGTTTGGAGGATCAAAGGAGTTAAAAGAAGTAAAAGTTTAGTTCATGGGTTTAGCTCAGTAAATGTTCATTATTATTATTATCATCACTACGACTGCTTTAAGTTACTTATACCACTATAAGGATAATTTTTTTTTTTTTTTTTTTTTTTTTTTTAGAGAGAGATTTTTGCTATACAATGTGTGTGCTCTCTGGAAAGACAGAGAGACAGACAGAAAGTGAGAAATTACCCCCAGAGAGGATGGCCACAGCACAATCCCTTCTCCTCTTGGGATCTGGAGCACATACGTACATGCGCCCAGAGTGAGTTTCAAGCTACCGGGTCCGGGACACCAACCTTGGTCAACTCCGTGGGAATCCAGTGATGTAACCATTATGTCATCCGCTGGTCCCAGGATAATCTTTACATTTATGCAAACAAACCCCAACTGAATGTTTGGCTTAGAAGTCATGGGCCGACTTGGTAATACAGGCTTTGCATAATCCAATAGGGAGAAACACCTAGAATAAAACCCCCAAACACAATAGTGAAGACTTTCTTATCTAGGCCAATGATGACTTTTGGAACAGCTCATGGAGAGATGAGGGTGTTTACTCATGAAGGGATTGGATCACACAGGTCTCATGTCGTTTCTGAAAGAAATGAAAGAAAAAGGGGATTTGAGAGGACCTGCTGGGTCTCAAGAGGGAGCTATGCTTGTGGCCGAAAATTCGTGCCTGATTTTCACTAATCCATTGATCCATATTCTTGATAGCTGGATTGATGAGGTCCTACTTAGAAGGAGAAGATGAGTTGAATGCTTGATCCCATTCCTCTACTTTCCTCATGCTTTGAGATAATAACCCATGTCATGTTATGGCGAGTTCAGATGGCAGGTCACAAATTCAGGAATTATGGAGAAGCAATCAGTGTGTCTGTGGCTTGACCTTGGTAGAAAGCTGTAACCCTTACTGCAAAGCCCCAAGTCTCCAACACTTTTAGGGAATCCCTGGTTCTTTCTAAATCCTCTAAAATTTCCCTAGGGATGGGTAAGGACAGAAGTCTAACTACTTTTTCCTATTTCCAAAATCCCTCCCATGGGACATGGGGTGAGTCATGCCCACAAACGTTAACAGATCATTTTGGCCCATTTGATAACAGGATTCTTCCTACATCCTGTCTCTGGCATAGTATCCTTGTGATGGGTGAGTCATGCCCACAATCATGAAGAGACCATTTTGACTCATTGAGAACAAGACGCTTCCTACATCCTGTGCTTGGGACAGTATCTCCTGATACATATGAGCCCTCTTATCTCTGTTATGTTATACTCTTTGCTGAGGCCTTCCTGAAACACAGATCTCCGTTTCCAATCACCAGCGTAAAAACTGTAAAACCCACCTATAAGCTACAAGCCTCTGATCCCAGATATCCTCCTTCTTCTGGTCAGACCAATGAAAGAACTCTTTTCACTAAATTTCAAACCTTGTTGCTCACTCTCAAAATCAAACAAAACCCGGTACCAGAGAAAGGTATGTTTACCTCTTCCCTGGGCCTGGGTCACACACATTCGTGCTTAGAAATAAGCTGCATTAATTATTATTTCTACAGAGTTGGTTATTTCTGTTGACACAGGGAACCAGGATCTGTGTAGACATTGTAAATGGGCATTGAACCCCAGGTTTCTTCCTCTCTGGGTATCTAGAGGACTGTATTTTAGTTAGGTGGGACCTTGTGGCTCTGGCCAATGGGCTGTGAGGCAAAGTGTTAGGATTTGATTGTGCTGTAAAGGCATTGAGTGAAAGTGCGATTCCTTCACGGTGCCCCGGGGTGAGGCCTTCGTGATGATGTCATTAGGGCTGGGCCTCTCAGGTATATAGGCAGAGGGAGTGTGACCAGACAGCAGAGACAGCCATGCTCTGCCCTGCCAAAGGTTTTGTCTTCTGCCATTTATAATGTTTTTGGACTTTCCAGCCCTAGAATTGTGAGTTATTAAACTTTTTTTTTTCTTTTTCCCTTCTTTTCAGCTTTGCTATAGTGTGCACGAGCTTCTTGGAGAGAGAGAGGGAGAAAAAGTGAGAATTCACCTCCCAGGGGGGATGGCCATACAGTAAGCCCTTCTCCTCCATTTTCCTCTTGGGACTCTGGGCACATATGCACATGCACGCAGTGTGTGTTTTGAGCCTCTGGGTCTGCAACTTGAACTGTGAAGTAGGCCATGTGGGATCGAGTTGCCTTAACTACCATGCTACCAGCTGGCCCAGAACTATTTCTTTCTAATTCACCCAGACTTGGATATTTCTGTTAGCATCACAAGAGCAGACTAAGACACCTATGTAGTTCCAGGACAATGCAGCTCCCATCAGCCTGGTTCCTGAGGAGCAGAGCACTGCCCCTCCCTCAGCCCTAATGGGAGAAGCACAAGTGAGGAAAAAACTGGTGCGATGTTAAGCCACAGAGATTTTGGGTTTGTAAAGCTACATTGAACTGGCCCTGGCATAAACAGAAGCCAAGTGCAAAGCCAGAGGCCCGCTCTATTGTATGTTCACCTGTTTTTTTTTTCCCCAGAGATTTTTGCTATAGGGCACATGTGCTTGCTAGAGAGACAGAAAGAGATAGAGAGAAAGCGAGAAATCACCCCACAGGGGGGAAGTCCACACCACAATCCCTTCTCTTCCATTTTCTCTTTGGGATTCTGGGCATGCACGCATCCGTGCCTGGCATGAATTTTGAGCTGCTGGGTCCAGAGCTGCAATGGCGTTCAGCCATGTGGGAGCACAGCACTTTAACCACTGCGCCACCTGCCATCCTGTTCCCCTGGGTCTTGCTGTCATCTGTCACAGTGGTTCACAAATACGAGGGGTTTTCAAAATGTCTGTGGAAGGAGACCAGCAGTCTGCGTAATGGCTATGTCACAGGGACTTTGTTCTGTGGGCTGTGACTTTAGGACAACCGGAACCCCTTTATGCCTTGCATGTGCAAAGAGTTTTAGACTGTGGAACGAGAGGCTTAGACAATTGTTGGGCATTGTCGGCTAGAGAGTATAGTCAGGGAAGCCACGATGCGCCCAGCTTGCCTCGGCCAAGCAGGTGATTGTCAAGAGCTCACCTGCGGGCCACTGAATTCTGAGAAACACTGGGAGTTGTTGTCAACTGTCAGTCTGTGGCAACCAGGCAAGTAATTCTCAAGAGTCTGCCCAGAAGCTGCTGTACACCTTAAAGGTCTCCCAGGAAGCTGCTGCTGGCTGGCTCATTTGCCTGTAAGGAATTTTCAGACACTGACCTGGAAGCTGCTGCAAACTTCACATTCACCATCTGCCCAAAAGCAGCTCCAGCGAAAGATAGCTTCGTCTTTTTTTTTGTTTTCCCAGTCCCATTGACTATCTCCCATTGACAATCTCTCAGCAGAAATGGGTGGGGAAGGAGAGTCTGGGAAATGTGGCTGTTGGCTTTCCCTCTGCAGAGGAGCCAATGGAAGGGGTGGCAGTGGCGTTGAGTTGGAAACATGGCCTTTCACTGGCCCCTAAGGTTGCCGTATTTAACTAATAAAAATACAGGGCACTAAGATGATTCCCTCTGGCATTCCACATTGCTGCTGCTCCTTCTTTTTTTAAAGATTCATTTCAACAGTATACAGGTTGTTTTTTCTTTCTTTTTTTGGAGAGGTATTTTTTTATTTTTTTATTTTTTTAATTTTTTTGGTATAGGGTGCGTGCGATAAATTTTTTTTTTTTTTTTTTTTTTTTTTTTAGAGAGAGATTTTTGCTATACAATGTGTGTGCTCTCTGGAAAGACAGAGAGACAGACAGAAAGTGAGAAATTACCCCCAGAGAGGATGGCCACAGCACAATCCCTTCTCCTCTTGGGATCTGGAGCACATACGTACATGCGCCCAGAGTGAGTTTCAAGCTACCGGGTCCGGGACACCAACCTTGGTCAACTCCGTGGGAATCCAGTGATGTAACCATTATGTCATCCGCTGGTCCCAGGATAATCTTTACATTTATGCAAACAAACCCCAACTGAATGTTTGGCTTAGAAGTCATGGGCCGACTTGGTAATACAGGCTTTGCATAATCCAATAGGGAGAAACACCTAGAATAAAACCCCCAAACACAATAGTGAAGACTTTCTTATCTAGGCCAATGATGACTTTTGGAACAGCTCATGGAGAGATGAGGGTGTTTACTCATGAAGGGATTGGATCACACAGGTCTCATGTCGTTTCTGAAAGAAATGAAAGAAAAAGGGGATTTGAGAGGACCTGCTGGGTCTCAAGAGGGAGCTATGCTTGTGGCCGAAAATTCGTGCCTGATTTTCACTAATCCATTGATCCATATTCTTGATAGCTGGATTGATGAGGTCCTACTTAGAAGGAGAAGATGAGTTGAATGCTTGATCCCATTCCTCTACTTTCCTCATGCTTTGAGATAATAACCCATGTCATGTTATGGCGAGTTCAGATGGCAGGTCACAAATTCAGGAATTATGGAGAAGCAATCAGTGTGTCTGTGGCTTGACCTTGGTAGAAAGCTGTAACCCTTACTGCAAAGCCCCAAGTCTCCAACACTTTTAGGGAATCCCTGGTTCTTTCTAAATCCTCTAAAATTTCCCTAGGGATGGGTAAGGACAGAAGTCTAACTACTTTTTCCTATTTCCAAAATCCCTCCCATGGGACATGGGGTGAGTCATGCCCACAAACGTTAACAGATCATTTTGGCCCATTTGATAACAGGATTCTTCCTACATCCTGTCTCTGGCATAGTATCCTTGTGATGGGTGAGTCATGCCCACAATCATGAAGAGACCATTTTGACTCATTGAGAACAAGACGCTTCCTACATCCTGTGCTTGGGACAGTATCTCCTGATACATATGAGCCCTCTTATCTCTGTTATGTTATACTCTTTGCTGAGGCCTTCCTGAAACACAGATCTCCGTTTCCAATCACCAGCGTAAAAACTGTAAAACCCACCTATAAGCTACAAGCCTCTGATCCCAGATATCCTCCTTCTTCTGGTCAGACCAATGAAAGAACTCTTTTCACTAAATTTCAAACCTTGTTGCTCACTCTCAAAATCAAACAAAACCCGGTACCAGAGAAAGGTATGTTTACCTCTTCCCTGGGCCTGGGTCACACACATTCGTGCTTAGAAATAAGCTGCATTAATTATTATTTCTACAGAGTTGGTTATTTCTGTTGACACAGGGAACCAGGATCTGTGTAGACATTGTAAATGGGCATTGAACCCCAGGTTTCTTCCTCTCTGGGTATCTAGAGGACTGTATTTTAGTTAGGTGGGACCTTGTGGCTCTGGCCAATGGGCTGTGAGGCAAAGTGTTAGGATTTGATTGTGCTGTAAAGGCATTGAGTGAAAGTGCGATTCCTTCACGGTGCCCCGGGGTGAGGCCTTCGTGATGATGTCATTAGGGCTGGGCCTCTCAGGTATATAGGCAGAGGGAGTGTGACCAGACAGCAGAGACAGCCATGCTCTGCCCTGCCAAAGGTTTTGTCTTCTGCCATTTATAATGTTTTTGGACTTTCCAGCCCTAGAATTGTGAGTTATTAAACTTTTTTTTTTCTTTTTCCCTTCTTTTCAGCTTTGCTATAGTGTGCACGAGCTTCTTGGAGAGAGAGAGGGAGAAAAAGTGAGAATTCACCTCCCAGGGGGGATGGCCATACAGTAAGCCCTTCTCCTCCATTTTCCTCTTGGGACTCTGGGCACATATGCACATGCACGCAGTGTGTGTTTTGAGCCTCTGGGTCTGCAACTTGAACTGTGAAGTAGGCCATGTGGGATCGAGTTGCCTTAACTACCATGCTACCAGCTGGCCCAGAACTATTTCTTTCTAATTCACCCAGACTTGGATATTTCTGTTAGCATCACAAGAGCAGACTAAGACACCTATGTAGTTCCAGGACAATGCAGCTCCCATCAGCCTGGTTCCTGAGGAGCAGAGCACTGCCCCTCCCTCAGCCCTAATGGGAGAAGCACAAGTGAGGAAAAAACTGGTGCGATGTTAAGCCACAGAGATTTTGGGGTTGTAAAGCTACATTGAACTGGCCCTGGCATAAACAGAAGCCAAGTGCAAAGCCAGAGGCCCACTCTATTGTATGTTCACCTGTTTTTTTTTCCCCAGAGATTTTTGCTATAGGGCACATGTGCTTGCTAGAGAGACAGAAAGAGATAGACAGAAAGCGAGAAATCACCCCACAGGGGGGAAGTCCACACCACAATCCCTTCTCTTCCATTTTCTCTTTGGGATTCTGGGCATGCACGCATCCGTGCCTGGCATGAATTTTGAGCTGCTGGGTCCAGAGCTGCAATGGCGTTCAGCCATGTGGGAGCACAGCACTTTAACCACTGCGCCACCTGCCATCCTGTTCCCCTGGGTCTTGCTGTCATCTGTCACAGTGGTTCACAAATACGAGGGGTTTTCAAAATGTCTGTGGAAGGAGACCAGCAGTCTGCGTAATGGCTATGTCACAGGGACTTTGTTCTGTGGGCTGTGACTTTAGGACAACCGGAACCCCTTTATGCCTTGCATGTGCAAAGAGTTTTAGACTGTGGAACGAGAGGCTTAGACAATTGTTGGGCATTGTCAGCTAGAGAGTATAGTCAGGGAAGCCACGATGCGCCCAGCTTGCCTCGGCCAAGCAGGTGATTGTCAAGAGCTCACCTGCGGGCCACTGAATTCTGAGAAACACTGGGAGTTGTTGTCAACTGTCAG
The DNA here is from genome assembly GCF_000334495.1 of Tupaia belangeri chinensis. NCBI lineage: Eukaryota > Metazoa > Chordata > Mammalia > Scandentia > Tupaiidae > Tupaia > Tupaia belangeri. The sequence goes on along the minus strand of NW_006159909.1, from coordinate 491,056 downwards.
TCTGTGGCAACCAGGCAAGTAATTCTCAAGAGTCTGCCCAGAAGCTGCTGTACACCTTAAAGGTCTCCCAGGAAGCTGCTGCTGGCTGGCTCATTTGCCTGTAAGGAATTTTCAGACACTGACCTGGAAGCTGCTGCAAACTTCACATTCACCATCTGCCCAAAAGCAGCTCCAGCGAAAGATAGCTTCGTCTTTTTTTTTGTTTTCCCAGTCCCATTGACTATCTCCCATTGACAATCTCTCAGCAGAAATGGGTGGGGAAGGAGAGTCTGGGAAATGTGGCTGTTGGCTTTCCCTCTGCAGAGGAGCCAATGGAAGGGGTGGCAGTGGCGTTGAGTTGGAAACATGGCCTTTCACTGGCCCCTAAGGTTGCCGTATTTAACTAATAAAAATACAGGGCACTAAGATGATTCCCTCTGGCATTCCACATTGCTGCTGCTCCTTCTTTTTTTAAAGATTCATTTCAACAGTATACAGGTTGTTTTTTCTTTCTTTTTTTGGAGAGGTATTTTTTTATTTTTTTATTTTTTTAATTTTTTTGGTATAGGGTGCGTGCACTTGCCAGACAGAGAGAGACAGAGAGACAGAAAGCGAGAAATCACCCCCCAGGGGGGATGGCCACCCGCAATCCCCTCTCCTCCATTCTCCTCTCGGGATCTTGGGCATGCACACACATGCACCCAGCGTGAGTTTTAAGCCACCGGGTCCAGGACTCGACCCATGGTCGACTACGTGGGAGTCCAGCGACATAGCCATTACGCTAACTGCTGGTCCCCCAGCTTTTTTTTTTTTTTTTTAAGAATTATATTTTTAAACTTTATTTTATTCATTCACTCATTCTAATTTGACCAGAGAGGGACAGAGTGAGAGAAAGACAGAAAGCAAGCTGCCAGGTCCGGGACTTGAACCACAGTCAGCCATGTGAGAGTCCAGCGCCCTTAACCATCACATGCTACTTCTGAGGGAGGGGTGAGGCTCAGCTAGTCTCCCAGGCCTAGATGAGCCCTCCTTCCCCAGTCATTCCCCTCCACGCTAGGCCTCAGGTGTGTGGCTAGCACAAGAGGAGTTTGAAGGCAGTCAGGAAACACATTTGCACCTGAGGTGGCTGGGGAAGAGGCCTGGAGTTGGCTGGTCTTAAGGAAAACCACACTTCCTTGTAAGGAGTGCGGGGCATTTCCTAGGTAATTGCTAGTTGTCCTCCAGCCCTGGGGGCTGTGGCCTTGAGTCATTGTGTGTTTCTCTAAGGGTCAAAGGCAGCTCACGAGTACAGGACGCCAGTCTCCTGGAATAAACACCGTTTTTCACTTCCTTTGCAAACATCTCACATCTGGGAAACTAATTTCCTTTTCCAGATACATCTTACCTTGCTGTGCAGGCCCTTGGTGGGCTAGGGTTGGACTTAATACAATAGAGGTGGTCAGGGGAGCAGGCTCTCCACTGAGAGAATGCCCCTAGTATTGCACTCACCATCAGCAAAACCCTGGGTGCTGAGCGATGTGGATTTGAAGGCGTGTCCAAGGTCACTGTCCTGAGCTGGACCACAGAGACTGACCAAGCAGCTCTAGCTCCCCTATTCACAGTAATCCATAGAATGTAAGATGCCACTAAATGATTCTAAGAACATCATTTTTAAAAACGTACCAAGAGAGGGACCACCAGTTGGCACAGTGGCTATGTCTCTGGACTTCCATGTAGTCGACTGAGGTTTGAATCCCAGACCTGGTGGCCTAAACTCATGCCAGCACGTGTGCATGTGTGCCCAAGATCCCGAGAGGAAAATGAAGGAGAAGGGATTGAGGCGTGGCCATCCTCTCCTGGGGGGTGATTTCTCGCTTTCTTTCTCTCTGTCTCTGTCTTTCTGGCGAGCACACGCGCCCTATAGCAAAAATCTCTCCAAAAAAAGAAAGTACCAAGAGAAAAAGAAAAATTGCTACCAACTATAATATACTATTAATTGTAAGATACATCCCGATTTTAGAAATGTTAAACTGTGAAAAGATAGGCATCTTAGGATCAGTGCCATATGGTATTATTTCCTTATGTTATAATACCATAATATGACATTATAATATCACAATATGGTATTATAATAGATTTATAGCCAGCCTTAATTTTCTGCTTCTACTTAATCCTCCTCTCCTTCTCTCCATCCTTATGAAGATCATTTCGACTTCTTTTTAGAAAATTATTGTGGTAGGAATGAGATTGTTGAGCCATCATCAGTGGCACTTCAGTCACTTTTAAGGCAGATCATGACTGGGTCTGGAGAATTAAATTCTCTTATGGAGGCTGAATCTGAGTCAGAGACACAGAGAAATGATCAGCATTTACCAGAGATGCACTCAGAACCAAGTAACTTAGGTACTGTTCATGACAGTGAAGGTTTCTCTCAAGACAGGCAAGCCCAAGAAGACAGCACTGAAATGAATAGTGAAAATGAGACCAGCCAGCCTCATATCCAAAATAGTGATAGTAGAGGAGGCAGGCAGTTGCAAAATTCGAACAATTTAGTTGAAACTGGAACACTACCTATTCTTCGCCTTGCTCATTTCTTTTTACTCAATGAAGGTGATGACGATGATCAAATACATGGTTTAACCAAAGAGCAGATTGACAATCTTTCTACCCGTATCTATGAGCATAGCAGTATCGATAGCGAACTAGGTAAAATTTGTAGTGTTTGTATCAGTGACTATGTAACTGGAAACAAGCTCAGGCAATTACCTTGCATGCATGAATTTCACATTCTTTGTATTGACCGCTGGCTCTCAGAAAATTGCACTTGTCCGATCTGTCGGCAGCCTGTTTTAGGGTCCAGTATACCAAACAATGGGTAAAGGGATGGGATCTACTCAAATACTGTATTTTAGTAGAACCGAATATTTAAGCATTCATTTCTTGAGTTATATGTGATGAACTAACCAGGTTGGAAGATAACAGATTTATAGTTTGAACTATTTTTTGTGTGCTTTTTTAACTTGTTAAAAGGAATGAATTTATATAAAATTTTAAATGCAAATGTTCAAATCCAAAAGTACAGAATAGTTAATACTGCTAGAACCAAATAATCTTTAAAATGTTTTTATTTTGGTAATTTTGTCATGCTGAGCACTTTTGTATTTG
>NW_006159909.1:479884-487766 GCF_000334495.1 Tupaia belangeri chinensis | reverse complement strand
AAAGAGTGTTTTGCTGAATGTCTGCTAAATTTATTGAAGTCACTTGAAATGTTTAATATTCAGCATACCATGTGTGTATATGTAGATATATATAATTTTAAGGTTAAGTTGTTCAGTCTAAAAACTACATGTTTGGTTCTTATTTAAGCTTTTGGGCTAATTCTGTATATGGCACAGTGTTTAATCACCTCTGAAAGAAAGTGGATAAAGATATAATTTAAAAATAGAGATAATGTACTAAAGCGTCTCTGACAATCTGACTTATTAGACAGCAAGCAATATAATATACTGAACAAGTATTTTATTTATTTTATTTTTTTGAGAGATGTTCACTATAGGGCGTGTGCACTCGCCAGTCAGACAGAGACATAGAGACAGAAAGCGAGAAATCACCCCCCAGGGGGGGATGGTCACACCACAATCCCTTCTCCTCCATTCTCCTCTCGGGATCTTGGGCACGCATGCACATGCACCCGGCGTGAGTTTTAAGCCACTGGGACTTGAACCACGGTCGACTATGTGGGAGTCCAGTGACATAGCCATTACGCTAACTGCTGGTTCCCATGAACAAGTATTTCTTTATATTAAGAAATGGAACTTGGAAAATTTAGAGCATGTAGGTTATTTAACTTGAGTTCAGTTTTTATGCGACTTTTTTGAAAATGCAAACAATTCTTTGGATTATTAAGTAAGTTATACAATATGTGTGGTTCCTCAAATTTAGTTTTAAAATCTAAAAATGTCTGTAAAGAAGCAAATGCATAGATAATATATTCAGTTCACTTTGATGCCCAAAATTACCTCCAAGTAAAAGGGAAAAAAAACCTTAAGAGAATGTAGAATTTCTATAAACACAAAATATGTGTTGAAGATCTATTTCTACTAATAAATACTGAAACAAAGAAAAATGTTGTGGTAGGGTCAGTAGGTAGCATGGTGGATAAGGGTGCTGGACTTGCACATGGCTGACTATGGTTCGAATTCTGGACCTGGCAGCTTGCTTTCTCACTACTCCCCTCTCTCACTCTGTCCCTCTCTGGTCAAATTAAAAAAAAGAATAAATAGGGACTGGCAGGTGGCATGGTGGTTAAGGGCACTGGAGTCCCACATGGCCAACCACAGTTCAAGTCCCGGACCTGGCAACTTGCTTTCTCACTTTCTCTCTCTCTCTTTCTCTCACTCTATTCCTCTCTGGTAAAATTAAAAAAAATAAAGTTAAGTAAAATAATTCTTAAAATAAATAAAATAAAATTTAAAAATTCTTAAAAAATATCATGGTAAATTACACATATATAAAATTTAGCCTTTCACCACTTCATAATTCAGTAGCATTTAGTCCATTTCCACTGAATTCTTGGGCTTACTATGCCTTTCCTTTCGTGAGTGGCTTCTTTTCTCTGGCTGTGTAGACTGTAAAGGAGAACTGAGCATTTTTCTCCAAACCAGCTGTGGACAGAGGGCTATCGTGTGGTACTTTGCCCCTAATATTTTGTTTAGTCTTCCAACAGCTTCATGGTGATATCATCCCTGTTTTACAGAGGGGCTCAATGAGCTCACAGAGGTTAAGAAAATTGCCAAGACCAAACAGCTAGTTAGCAGAGAAGCTGGGTTTTGAACCCAGGCCTTTGTGACTTTGCATTATCACTGCCCTGCCAACTGACCAGGCATCCAGAATATTTGCCCATTTCAGCTGGGTGGGCTTCACCTTGGCAGAAATCACTGTGGGGTGCTAGTTCATAAGGAAGAGTGCCAATCCATGAAACTGGTGAGTAAGAGATGGAGGAGGCTGGGCTTGGAGTCTGAGTCCGTGTCTTTTCCCTGGCAGGTCTGAGGGACTTAGGCCAAGTCACCCCTTCTCTCTGGGTCACAGCATTAAACAGGGTTCTCCAGAGAAACAGATATGTATGTGTGTGTGTGTGATGCACACATATGTAATATAATATATAGTATACACACACAAACACACACGTATGTGGAATGCTATCTAACCTAAGGAATTAACCCACGTAGTTATGGAGACAAAGGTCTGCAGAGTGAGTCGGCAAGCTGGAGACCCAATGGTGACATCCAGAAAGCTCAAGATGCAGAAAAAATCGATACATCATTTGAATCTGAAGGAGGAAAAAGCTGCGGCACCAGTTTGAAGGAAGTCAGGTGGAAGAATTCTCTCTTCCTGGGATCAGAAAGATCAGCCTTTGTGTTCTGTTTAAGTCTTTGGTGGCTTGGAGGAGGCCCACTCACAGTATGGAGTGCAATCTGCTTTACTCCACATACCAATTTCAGTTTCAATCTTATCTAAAACATCCTCGCAGAGATACTGAGAATAATGTCTGATCAAATATCTGGGTGCCTCAAGGCCCAGTCAAGATGATGCATAAAATTAGCCACTGGAGTCACCGAGTGAGGTGTAGAAGAGCTGGTGAGTCAGCAGCAGGTCAGTGTCCAGGCTGAGAGGCTTATAGGAGTCATTTTGCCTCTCTTAGCTGGCACACAGCTATCCTGGGAGTGTAACATGAATGTTTTTTTTTTTCATGGCTGTAAGCCATTTGAGATCCTTGCTGGCTATGCCTGTTGTCATGGACATCGTTAACCACCTTGCTACCCTGTGCTCTGCTTGGGCTGTCCTCTGTGACCCAGGACGGGTGTGAAATGAGGCGCAGATGAAGCTGTCTAGTTAGGGAGGTAAGTGACAGTCTCTGCTTGCTCTTGGCTTCCTTCCTAGGTAAGTGTGGTGGGGAGTTAGCCTGGGAGCTGGAGCTCAATCTGCCTTCAGAGCTTCCTGGACAGAGGAGGGCAACTCTTCACAAGGCTCTCACTCTGCTGCAAAAGGGCCAGCCAGAGTCAGTGGACCAGAGTCTGGTATGTCCAGAGGATGGAGAAGGCCTAGTCCTCCCTGTGCATTGTCTGGAGGATGATCTCCCCTGTCCAGGGTGGCTTAGGGGTGGAGACTCCTCTGGCTGCATCTGTGTAGGGTGTCTCAACTTGTTACCCCCTTCCCAGCTGCCTCCCATCTTTAGGTCCTGACTCCAAAACCTGCTGTATCTTGTCTCTTGATGCTACTGTCACCCTGTGCATTACTGCTCACCTGTAAGTGACACATTGACACTCAACTTTTCATGAGAACAGCCCTTTCTGTCAAAGCAGGCTTGGGTGTCTTTCATGCTTGCTGCCACGCTGTCTCTCCCTGGATTTGACAGGTTGGTTTCTTTGGTGCTGAGCCTGAGAACGAGGAGGAGCAGTGGGTTGCGGGGGTGGGGTGGGGATTATCTTTCAGGGAGAAGGTGTTCCTGTGGCTGAGGCAAAAGCCCCATGAGGGATGAGCCATGAAAGGCCTTGGGGTCGCTGGGAAGGCGCTGGCAGGCCTTTAGAGAGGCTGTGTGTGTAGAAAGGCTGTGGTGTGGAAGCTGCAGCCTTGGGTCAGGGTAGACACAGTGGGGAGTGGGGAGCATGAGAGGCACAAAGAGGCCTGTGGTGGGGGAGCGTGCTGCAGCACCCTACACTTGGTAACATGCCTAAGCCACTGCTGGGGACATGCATGGTAACCACATGAGACGTTGGTACACAGCCTCCATAGGAATGTGGGTGTTATATCTTTCTTTTTCCTTTCTTTCTTTTATTTATTTTTTTTGGAGAAGTTTTTGCTATAGGGCGTGTGTGCTCGTCAGAGAGACAGAGAGACAAAAAGCGAGAAATCACCCACGGGGGGGATGGCCATGTCACAATCCCTTCTCCCCCACTCTCCTCTCGGGATCTTGGGCACGCATGCACTCATACCCAGTGTGAGTTTAAGCCACTGGGTCCAGGACTCGAACTGGGGTCGATTACATGGGAGTCCAGAGACACAGCCATTACGCCAGCTGCTGGTCCTGGGTGTTATATCTTAAGTCGTTTTTACATTAAAAAACAAATAAAAAGGGAAAATGTGGGAATTGACAGTGAGAAGACAGTATTTTACAAAGGTACTGGCATGCCTGGTGTTTGAGGAACTGCAGGGGAGGGATGTTCAGAGAGGCACTGGTGTGGCTGGTGGCTGAGGAGGCAGGGCAGGAGCAGGGAGGTGGGCAGAGAAAGCAGCTGGTATGGTTGGGAGATTGGTTATGTTGAGCAAATGAATTAATGAATTCAGGGACATGGGAGCCAGGTTCTTTTTCTTTTAAACTTTTTTTTTGGAGAGTTTTTTTCCCCCCACTTCACTATAGGGTGTGTGTATGTGCTTTTTTTTTTTTTTTTTTCACTTTAGGGTATGTGCATGCCTTGGGGAGATAAAGAGACAGAAAACAAGAAATCACCCCCCCCCCCGGGGATGACCATGCCCCAAACCCTTCTCCTCTGTTCTCTTGGGACTTTGTGCACACACGCCCAGCATGAGTTTTAAGCTGCCGGCTCTGGGACTCCAACCACGGTCTGGAAGATTATGGGGGAGTCCAGCAATGTAACCGATAAGTCATCTGCTGGTTCCAGAAGCCAGATTTCTTACTGTTAGAGAAGCAATTAGCATATACGGAAAGTGAGAAGGCTAGAAAGAACCCAGAGGAGTTGGACAAATACGAATTCATTGGTATATGTAGATTTATATACACACACATTAAAATCATGAATTCAATGCATGTATACATGCAGATACATATAACTATATGTAGTGATACGTGTTTGTACATAGACTTTGTACCTGCATCTCTTAGGTTCTGGAGGGCCTTGAAACAATAACATTCTGATGTGATGAGCACACCAAGCTCCCAGTTCTTGGTTTCTAAATACCATTCTCCAAGAAAATGAACCAGGGCTTCCTGGAGCAGTAGCAGTTTTCAGAGGTGGAATAGAGCAGGGGTAAGATGAGCCTGGAACATCTTATGCCAGGAAGTGGGGAAGTGCTCAAGGAATGAGGAGGATTGATAGGAAGGATACAGGATTAGCTGGAAAAGATCCTGTTAGCTGATCAGTTTGAGCTTCCACATAGATAGTGATAATAACGGATAGAATCCATTGACTAAAATAGGAATCCATTAGTACACATTGCTAGAATTACGTAAGTAAATAAATAAAAGAGAGAGAGAGGAAAGAGAGAGAGAAGAAAGCTTTTTCTTACAATAAATTGCCAACTAATAAATGTAGAAGAAATTATGGAAATCAAAAAATGATTAAATAATCATGATAGTGGTGGTTGGTTCAGGTTGGAGTTGTCAATGAGACTGGAGGTGAAGGTATGATGAACAGGACATTTATAGAGTTCTGGACTGTTTGCCTAGAAAATATTTATTAATTACAAAGAGAAAAATGGTAACTTTCTGGTAGAAAAACTTGATATGTAACAACTTAAGCAGATGGATTGAAGTAAACCTCACTGGTAGTGGGATGGGTTGGCATCGTGTGCTTTTTTTGGAAAAGGTTTTTGCCATAGGGCACATGCACTTGCCAGAGACAGAGAAGGACAGTGAGAGGAAAAGTGAGAAATCACCCCCAGCCTGGGAAGGACGGCCATGCTGCATTTCGTTCTCCATTCTGCTCCTGGGATTTTGGGCATGCATTCACACACGCCCGGCATGATTTTCAAACCTTCGTGGCTGGGACCAGAATATGAGCACTATGCTACCTGCAGGCCCCCACATCATGTACTTCTGATGGGCAGCATCATTGTTCAAGAATGCATGATCTTTCTCATTATAAAGAAACAGCTCTCAGTGCCAGGTTGAGAATTATTCTATAAGTTGAAAGATCTGTACCTTTAAAAAAAAAACCAAACAGCCAGCAGATGGTAGGGAGGTTAAAGTGCTGAATCCCACATGGCTGACTCAGTGTTTCAAATCCTGGACTTGAAGACTTACAATCATGCCAGGCGTGTGTGTGTGTGCTTGCCCAAAATCCCAAGAGGAGAATGGAGAAGTGATTGTGGCATGGCCATCCCTCCTGGGGGGGGATGACTTCTCACTCCCCCTCTCTTTGTCTCGTGAGCACATACAACCTATAGCAAAAACTAAAATAGCTTAAAAAAAAAAGAGAGAGAAAAACTATCAAAAGAAAGTCATAAGAAACAGAAAGGAACTTTTCCTGTTTGGAGACGGGAGAGACATGACAACTACACAAAATGTGTCCCTAGATTAAATCTTGTATCAGAAAGAATAAAAGGCCCTGGGGACATTGGGATGGTTGGCAAATATGCATGAGATCTGTGATTGAATGGTGATATTGTTTCAATGTTGACTTCCTGATTTGGAAGGTTTGGTTATATGTCCTTCTTTGTAGGAAATACAAGGGCATTCAAAAAGTTCATGGAAAAGTGAAATTCAAGTATGAGTTTATTTTGGTGCAAAATATTTTGAAGTCCATGCATAGTTTTTTCATAATACATGTTTTCCATGAATTTTTCAAAGACCTATTATATACTCTAGTGTTTAGGCATTATGTAGTACCATATTTGCAGCTTTCGTTCAGAAAAAATTTATTAATTATATACTCTGTGTGTGTGTGTGTGTGTGTGTGTGTGTGTGTGTGTAGAATAAGAACATACATGCTCTAAACAAACAAATGTGGAAAAAGCTTCACAGTTGGGACATCTGGATAACAGAAATATGACAGTTCTTCCTATTATTACAAATGTTTTCTGTAAATTTGAAATTATTTAAAAATAAAATTTTTTCCAAAGATTTAAAAAAGCCCACTCATAGCCGGACCAATCCATAGGGAACTGTATAACATTTAGAGCACTTCTTTCCATAAAAGACTTTATGTGAATTTTTATGCAATTAAAATGGTGTTTTGCATACAGTTTCACATCCTAACTGTCTCATTTAACATGCTAACATAAATATTTCCCTGAGTATTAGTACAAACTCTCCATAAACATTGTTTTTAATGACCACATAACGCTCCATTGAGAGGGTGTTTCAAAACATCATTCCAACTATTTTTGTACAGTACTTAGACTATTCCCTCTTTAATAAGAATCACAAACGTACTGCAATAGATATCTCTGATAATAAAGCATTTTATATTCGTTGGCTGTAGAGTAGCTTTCTAGAAATGTAATTATGGATGGATATGAATATTTTAAACAAATGGGTACATACCATTACATTGCTTACTTTCTTTCTTCTTTCTTCTTTTCTTTCTTAAAATTCTGCCAGAGCATGTGTGTGCCCCCCAGAGAGAGAGAGGGAGAATGTGAAAGTGCCTCCTCCATGGGGGACGGTTATGCTGCAGTCCTTTCTCCTCCACTGTGCTCTGCACATTCTTCAAGTTGCTGGGTCCAGGACTCGAACCGCACTGTTGGCTGTATGGGATCCAGCTGCCTTAACCACCATGCCACCTGGCTGGCTCCAGATTAAATTTTATAAAAACAGGTTTACTAGAAATTTTTGGTAAAAAACCATTTTTAAAAAAGAATAATTTATTAAGACCAGCAAATGGCATAATGGTTACATTGTTGGACTCACACGTAGTAAACCATGGTTTGAGTCCCAGACCCAGCAACTTGAAACTCATGCAGGTGCTTGTGCGTGTGTGCCCAAAATCCCAAGAGGAGAGTGGAGGAGAAGGGATTGCAACATGGCCATCCCCACAAGGGGGTGTTTTCTCACTTTCTGCCTCTCTGTCTCTCTGGCAAGTGCATGCTCCCTTTAGCAAAAATCTCTCTTAAAAAAAAGAGAATTATTTATTTAATTGTATTTATTATTATTATTATTTAATTTGCTGTAGGGCACTTGCAGTCACCAGAGAGTAAGAGAGAGAGAGAGAGAGAAAATGAGAAAGCAAGTTGCCAGGTCTGCAGTTGGCCATGTGAGAGTCCAGTACCCTAACCACCACACAATCTACTAGCCCTTAAAAAATCTTTTAAAGTTCATTTTAAAAATTTAATTATTATTACTTTTTCCCCACATTTTATTGA
>NW_006159909.1:455459-479538 GCF_000334495.1 Tupaia belangeri chinensis | reverse complement strand
TGTTATCATCATAAATTTATCATTTCTAGTTTCATATATTTACATGTGTATATTTTTTACCCCTATTTCTCTCCTCTGCCATTTCGCACCCTCCTCTCACACTATCTTAAGTGTCTACAGTTGTTTTCCATTCCTTTTTCCCCACACATATTATTGATTTACTAAATTTCTTAAGTAATCTAACTACTTTCTACAGTAAGTTTAGCTGATATGTACATATCAGTGAATACATGTCTGGCTTTAGGCCTGAAACTCTGAGTAGAATGAATATATTATAAGGTAGCATCAGCGAGGATGCTATAAAGCTTATTATGGTCATTAAATAGGTATTTTTAATGTATTTTTTAATGTCAAGAAAAGCATTTTTAGCTTTAATAGATCAAAGAAATGCTGAGGAACTTTACTTAAAACTTAAAGCCAGGAAACAGGTTAGGATTCTGTTCAAATAGTAGATAAACAAACCTATTGGCAGCTCAAGATAGGACAAAATTCCTTAAAACTGGAAAACAAAGCCTAGAAGAAAATCAGCAATGTTTTAGTCAAAAAGTCATAAAATGCTATCTCACCAGTTCAGTCTCATGTACTTAATCTATCTTCTGTTGTGGTCTGATCTTCCCAATTAAATTCTGGGATATAATATTCAACTCCAGACATGTCTCTATAATTAAGTTGGCCATTTTCTTAGTTTTTGAACTCTTATTTCCATGTGTCTGTATTTAATTTTCCTGGTATAGCACTCCTTGAGAACTTCTTGGAGATCTGGTCTGGTTTGGTAAATTCTTTCAGGTTTTGTTTATCTGGGAATATTCTTGTCTTTTTTTCCATATGAAGAATAATCTTGCTGGGTACAGTATTTTTGGTTGAAATTGCTTTTCTCTTAACACTTTGAATATATTTTCCCATTCTTTCCTCGCTTGCACTGTTTCTAATGAGAGGTTTGCTGTTAGCCTGATGGGATATCCTTTGTAGGTAACTTGCCATTTTTCTCTTGCCAATCTTAGTATCTTGTCTTTGTCTGTGGTTTTAGTCAAACTGGCTCTAATGTGTCACCCAGAGGTGAAGATCTTTTTGGGTTGATTCTATTTGGGGTCCTTTGTATTTCTTGGGACTGGATCTTTGAGTGCCTCTCCAGGTTTGGAAAGTTTTCTTGCAGGATTTCATGGAATAGATTATCAATGCCCTTATGAGTCTCTTCACCTCTGGGTTACCAATTATCCAGTTGTTTGAACATTTGATGGTATCTAGTATTACTTGCCTGTTATTCTCATTGTTTGGACCATTTTCTGTCTTCATGGTGGATTTTTCTAGGCCAGTGATTCTGTCTTCTACATCTGAGATTCAATTTTCTGTATGAATCTAGTCTGCTAGACTAAGCTCTAGTCTGCTTTTAATACTTTCAAGGGAGATTTTGACTTCCTGTATTATAGCCTTCATATCTAACAGGTCAATTTGATTCTTTTTTAGAGTGTGTATTTCCTCTTTTAGATCTTGCAAGATTTTCCTTACCTCCTGGAACTTGTCAACTCCTTTCTCCTGCGTCTTCTGCAGTTCATTGTCTCCCTTCTCTTCCATCTCTGTTGGCTTTGTCACTTTGAATATTCTAAATTCTTTAACAGACATTTCCATAATTTCCATTGTACTGTCTGAGGATGAAGAGGTGTTATTATTTTCCCTTGGAGGAGAGGTATTGTCTTGCTTTCCCAAATTTCTTGTGATCCTGCAGTGATTTCTAGTCATTTGATGGATGGTGCATTTCTTCCTGATTCTTTTTTTTTTTGGAGAGGTTTTTGCTATAGGGCGTGTGCGCTCGCCAGACAGACAGAGAGAGACAGAGGGATAGAAAGTGAGAAATCACCCGCCAGGGGGGATGGCCACACCGCAATCCCTTCTCCTCCATTCTCCTCTCGGGATCTTGGGCATGCATGCACATGCGCCCAGCGTGAGTTTAAGCCACCGGGTCCGGGACTTGAACCGCAGTCGACTACATGGGAGTCCAGCGACATAGCCATTACGCTAACTGCTGGTTCCCTCTTCCTGATTCTTGAAGTTCAATCTGAGCGTTCAGAGGTGAGCAGAAGGAGCTGATCTGCAATCTTTCTTTGGTTCAGTTTTCATTCTTTGTGCATCAGATTCAAGGTGAAGAGAGGAATATTCTGACCCTAATCATATTCAGATGATTGGAAACAGTTCACTTGAACCTGCCTAGACACTTAGTGCAGAGAGGCCACTAGAAATGAGTCTGGAGGAGGAAGTCTCAGCAGAAAATGTTTATATTTGGTCAAGGAAACCAATATTTCAGAGCTGAAGTATGATATCCATATCAGGATCTAAAGTTCGTTTTTTAAAATATAGCAGTAGATCTCAGTTTTACATATACAGCTTGCATCTAGTACTTTTTTGGTAACACCAAGATCAACATGGCCTAGTATCAACCTCATTCCGCTTCTGTGTTGAAGACAAGTTTCTCTTTGTAACACACAGCATTCCTGAACTGTTGTGAAAACTTTTCTTGGAGTGTGTGTGTGTGAATTTCAGAAAGCATTGCTTAGGAAATAATATCGTAGCCTCAAAAGCCACATTCTGAAAAGGTAAGAAATGTGGGTGGAAAATTTCAGTTAATATCTAGTCCTTAAAATCTTTTAAAAATGTTATCTGTCTATTATTATTTTTTTGGAAAAAATATTTATTTATTTAATTACATTTGCTATTATTATTTTTTAAATTTGAGAGAGACAGAAAGAGAAAGGGAAAGTGAGAAAGCAAGCCACCAGGTCTGGGACCCACACTATGGTTGGCCATGGAGAATCCGGTGTCTTTAACCACCATACCACCTGCTGGCCCTGATTATTATTATATTTTAATCTGACCAGAGAAGAGAGAGAGAAGGTGAGAAAGCAAACTGCCAGATCAGGGACTCAAATCATGGTTGGCCATTGTGAAATCCAGTGCCTCAACCACCACGCCACCTGCTGGCCCCTTAAAATCTTTTAAAAATCAAGCCACTGGGCACTACTATGCCATATGGATGTATCAGTCTACTAACTTAAACAAGCATTTGTTTGTGGCTAAGCTATACTTCTCATTTGTAAAATTTGTTTTATTATAATTTGCTTTGATTAATTTTTTTAGAGAGAAATTTTTGCTATGGAGTACATACAGTTGCTGGAGAGAGACAGAGAGGTAGAAAGAAACCACTCCCCAGGGGAGATGGTCACATTGCAACCTCTTCTCCTCCCCTCTCCTTTCAGGATTTTGGGCATGCATGCATACATGCCCAGCTTAAGTTTGAAGCTGCCGGGTCCAGGACTCAAACTGCAGTTGGCCATGTGGGAGTCCAGTGATATAACCATTACACTATCTGCTGGTCCTAATGTTTTGATTAATTTTAACATGGCAACATATTAACAAATAATTACTGGTATGGGCTTTTCAGTTGCTCAAGATTATGAATTATAAATCAGAATGAAGGGGTCTTTCCAGCTGACAAGTGGATTCACAGATCACGTAATGTCTCTTAAAATAAGCTTGTGACACTTAAGCCAGGGACAACCAGGGGATATTCATCTCAGTACCGACTGGAATCTGTGCTTACAGAGGTGATTAGTTGAAGCAGTGCAAATTGTAACCAGGTAAGAATGTTTCTCAGAGCTCATGGTCTAACTAGAGTCAGAGTCATATGAAAAAGGAAGGTTTAGAATAGCCTCATTCAAGTAGGAAGTTGTTCTCACAGCCAGTACTGATGTAGCAACTTCTGAGCAAGAGACTAAGAGTCGTGTGGGGCTGCCTCACTGGTGTGGTGGGAGGGTGCTGCCCGGGTGATACTGGACCCACATGGAGGATTGCAGATTTGGTTCCTCAGCTGCTGGGCACGCCAGGCATGCACACTCATGAGCCTGGCTGGCTGGGTATGCGGGGCAGAGACTGTGCCATGAGACCCTGCTGAGCGTGCTCATGTTTCTCTCCCTCTTATGAAAAGAATAAATAAACTAAAAAAAAAAAAGGAGTCATATCAGTCAATAACTTGTCATGCTGACTTAGAAAGGCTGAGAATAAAAGTGCTGGATGTTTTGGCTTTGAATAGCTGGAGCTTCAAAATGTAAGAACTGAAATTTGAATTAATATTACAACAAGTGAGTACAGTCATTTTTGGCACATATGGCAGCTTGGAGGTTTAAAGAAACTTAAGTAATAATTTTAAAAAGTTCCTGTGGAAACTGGAGAATAAAAAAATCATAAATAAAGAAAATAACTTGGGTCAGCTGGTGGCATGATGGTTAAGGCTGCTAGATCCCGCATAGCAGAACGTGCTGTTTGAGTCCCAGACCCTGTGACTCGAAAAATGCACATTCAAAATCCGAGGGCCAGAGAACCAGCAGTTAGTGTAATGGCTATGTTGCTGGACTCCCACGTTGTCGACCACGGTTCGTGTCCCGGACCCGGTGGCTTAAAACTCACGCCGGGCGCGTGTGCGTGCGTGCCCAAGATCCCGAGAGGAGAATGGAGGAGAAGGGATTGCGGCGTGACCATCCCCCCGGGGGGTGATTTTTCGCTTTCTGTCTCTATGTCTCTCTCTGTCTGTCTGGCGAGTGCACGCGCCCTACAGTGAAAATCTCTCCAAAAAAAAAAAAAAAAATCCGAGGGCCAGTAGGAGGCACTGGGCTCCCACATGGTCATGGTTTGAGTCCTGGATCTGGTGGCTTGCTTTCTCACTTTACCTCTCTCTGTCTCTCTCTGGTGACTGCATACCCGTTAGCAAATTAAAAACTAATAAAAAATAAAATTAAATAAATAATTCTTAAAAAATTCAAAATCCTTAAAATAGGGTAAAATGGATATGTTTATCAAAAGAAAAGATCTATGAATGCTAGTAAAATGCAAAAATATTCCACAAAACACTGATCGGAGTTCTTTGTAGTGATGTTAGCCAGCATCTGGTGGGTGCCAAACGTCTTCCAAGTGCCCCAGATGCAGTATTTTGATGTACTCCTGCGCGGTGGGGACCAATATTATCCCCTCCTTGGAGACAGAGACACCGACTCTCAGAGCGATTGGTTTCCAGTGTTACGTTAATTAAGTGGCAGAGCTGGGACTTGAGCTCAGGTCAGTTTGAGCTCCTAGCCACCGAGCAGGGGGCCTTTCCTTCAGTCTGCAGACGATAAACGGCAGCATATTAGTGTGCGCCTTTTCAGTTTCCACACACACACACACACACACACACACACACACACGCAGTCATATGCATTTTTATAATACTGCAATAATGTTTTACACACTGCTTTGTAGCCTGTTTTCTCACCCACCCACTATAAGATGGGACAAGAAGAGTGAAACAGATTATCTCCCAGCCTCACCTGACCTGGGCAGAGCCTCCCAGGCCTGTCATTCCCTACAGTAGATCCAGGAGCATGTGTCATAATGGAAAGATCTAGAAAGCGGCTCCAGGGTAACGCTGCAGCCCAGAGGCTGGGCCTACATGCAACCCCTAGCTCTTGCTCCTGGCAGCCCTCTGGAGTGCTACTGCTAAGTCACATCCTGAGTGAGGCTCAGACGGTGGTGGGAGATGGGCAAGCCCTGTAACCCAAGCGAACCCCTTTTCCCAGGGTTTCTAAACTAGAGGCCCATTTTTTTTTTTCAGTTTCTTCATTTCCACAGGAAATGATTCCAACCACAGGCTGCATGGTTTTTTTGTTTCTCCTTTCCGTACAGTTTACTTGCCCTTAATTATTATGGGAATGTAAATCATTACAGAAAAAGAGAAAAGCAAAGAGAAAAGATACAAAGGCACCCAGGCCTCACAACAGCTGCCAACATTTTATTTCCAGTGGCTACTTCCTAGTCCACAGAGAGGTTGTGCCGTAATTTACTTTTTTTCCCTACGTTGGTATGTCGTTAGTCTCACCAACAAAGAATGCTTTCTGAGCGTGGCGATTTCAGAGGCTATTGGGTTGTTTACCAACATACATTTTTAGAAGTGGAATTCTTAGAATAGGGTTCTTCTTGGAAGTAGAATTACTGGGTCAAGCAAGGTTTGCAATGAGATCCTGTGGAAGGCACTTTCTCTCTCATGCGCATGTGTGAGCTCTCTATCATTACAACAAAAAGTCAAGACTTTCTGACCGGGAGTCAATGAGAGGGGACCCCAGGTCTTGCAGAGGTAAGTTTCTTTTTTCTTTTTTTTGGAGAGGTTTTTGCTACAGGGCATGTGCGCTCGCCAGACAGACAGAGAGAGACAGAGAGACAGAAAGCAAGAAATCACCCCCCAGGGGGGATGGTCACGCCGCAATCCCTTCTCCTCCATCCTCCTCTCGGGATCTTGGGCACACACGCACACGCGCCCGGCGTGAGTTTTAAGCCACCGGGTCCGGGATGTGAACCGTGGTCGACTACGTGGGAGTCCAGCGACATAACCATTATGCTAACTGCTTGTTCCCGCAGAGGTAAGTTTCTTATTGTGGGTGTGGAGAAGAGCTTATTAGACTGCTTCTCAGTGGGGGCTGTTTCATCCTTTTGCTGGTCATTTTAGAATTGGGGGGATTTTTGGTTGTCTTGATGAGTTAGGGATCAACTACTTCCATTTAAGAGAATGAGTCCTACCATGTGTGTGGCAGGAAGTTTTGTAGCCTCTCCCCAACTTTTGAATGTCCTGTAAGAAATTCATGTAGGTTAGCAAACAATAATAACTTGCTTATAGTTTCCTGACCTTGGAGAAACTAATGCTACTTTATATATACATACAATGCATTGTTTTTGAACATTTTTTAAAAAGAATATTTTTTAAATTTTATTTATTATTATTATTATTATTTTTAGTTTGCCATAGGACATGTGTGCTCACCAGAGAGAAAGAGAGAGAGAGAGAAAATGATAAAACAAGCCACTAGGTCTGGGGCTTGAACCGCAGTTGTCCATGTGAGAGTTTGGTGCCTTAACCACCATGCCACCTGCTGGCCCCTTGTTTTTTGAAATTTTAAGATTAAAAACTTAATTTTTCAGAAGTATCAATATTGGGCAAAACAAGAAAGTCTTTACTTTTGCAATTTAGCAGGACTGGGTTATCGTTTTGGAAAACCACAGCCTGATGGCGATGCTCTGCTACTGGAGTCCCAGCACACCTGTACGCGCCTACATCTGAGGCGGTTGATTCATAGTACGATGTGTGCACACGGACGTGATTGATAGATTTGATTTTTGAGTACAGTAAGAGATCACTTTTCTTCCCTACATTTGCTGTATTTTGAGACAGAGAGAGACAAGAGAGACAAGAAAATGAGAAATCACCCCCAGCCGGAGATGCCACACTGCAGTTCCTTCTCCCCCATTCTCCTCTTTGGGTTTTGTGCATGCACACACACATACCTGGCGTGAGTTTCAAACTGCTGGGTCGAGGATTCCAACTATGGTAGATCACATGGGAATCCAGTGTCTTAATCACTACTTGCTGGCCCCTTGAACATCAAATATTAGGCTGAATCATGTGAGATTACTACTTTTACACATTAGCCAAGGTTCCATAGTGGTGATTTGTCTCAGCTTAATATTGAATATTGTCTAACTTCTTACTCCAAATCTATTCCTTCTTAGTCTACGCACATGTCTCACTACCAAGTGCTTAATCATTTATGTATTAAAATATTATCGTACTATGTTTCTTTCAGTTTTCACTTAAATCACAGCTAGACCATTACATTATTTTGTATTTGCATGAAAATTTTTTTATCATTAGGGTATTTTTGAGAGATTTTTGCTATGGGGTGCATTTGTGTGCCTGTAAGACAGAGAGACAGAGAGACAGAAAGTGAGAAATCACCCTCCCACTCCCACTCCCAGGGAGGATGGTCACACAGCAATCCCTTCTTCTTCATTCTCTTCTCAGAATTTTGAACACGCACACACATGCACCTGGCACAAGTTCCAAGCCGCCATGTCTGGGACTGGAACTGTGGTTGGCCATGTGGAAGTCCAACCCCTTCACTCCCATGACAGAGTTTCCTTTTTTTTTTTTTTTTTTTGTTTCCTTTTTAAGGTTTTTGCCATAGGGCACATACACTTGTCAGAGAGAGAGAGAGAGAGATAGTGAGAGGGAAAGTGAGAAATCAAGCAAGCCCCCAGGGGGTTGGCCCACACTATGATCCTGTCTTCTCCATTCTCCTGGGAATTTGGGCATGCACACGTCCAGTGTGATATTCAAGCTGCCAGGTGCGGGACTCAAACTATGGTTCATTGAGTTTCATTTTTAAAACGTCAAGGGAGGCATTAACAATTCTTACAAGACAGAGAGTTGGATCTGAGAAAGCTGGGAAATTTGCCTTCTTTTTTTAAAGCCTGCTGGTGTGTGCATGTACACGAGAGAGACATGCACAGAGACAGGGCATGTGCAGTCCTTCACCTTTTCTCCATCCTCTCGGGATCCTCTGGCACACACAAATGGCCAGAGAGTTTTTCAGACCACCACGGCTGAGATTCTTTTTCTTTTTCTTTCTTCTTTCTTCCTTTTTCTCACTCTCTCTTTCTTTCTTCTTTCTCTCTTTCTCTTTTCTTTCTCTTTCTTTTTCTTCTCTTTTTTCCTTTCTTTTTCTCTTTTTCTTCCTTCCTTCCTTCTTTCCTTTTTTTCTTTTTTCCAAGAATGAGAGAAAGAGAGAGACCACAATAAGATGTTCATGTCACAATTCACCTCACTCTCAGTCAGCCTGGATCATGGGCCCACGGATCCTAGGCCCACACACACATGGGCCCCTGCTTGCCCAGCACGTACAGGGGACCTCCAGACCTGAATCTGAGACCTTCCCACGGGTTCAGTCATGCTTCTGCTATGCCACCATCTGGCCTCTAAACCTCAGCTGATAACAAGAGTTTCCACTTGAAGTGTCACTTTGAAGACTAAACAAAATGACCCACATGAAGAGCCGATGAGTTTAGCTTCTCAATAAATATTCCCAGTTCCTTTCCCCAGGGCCTGAAAATAAATTTGTCTTCCCTTTTCCTTCTGCCTCTCCCTCCCTATTCTTCTTTTTCTTTTTTATTATGGTAAAATATAAATAACAAAATCTACCAGTTTGACCTTTTTTTTTTTTTTCGATTTAAAAAAATTAATTAATTGGGGCCAGCAGGTGGTGTGGTGGTTGGAATGCTGGACTCCCACATGGCAAACTGCGGTTTGAGTCCCAGACCTGGTAGCTTGTTTTCTCACTTTCTCTCTTTCTCTCTGTCTTTCTCTGATGAGTGCACATGTCCTATAGCAAATTAAAAAAAATAATATCATTAATTAATTAAATTTTTGTGAAGCAAAAATTATAGATTTTTTTTTTCAATAGAGAACTTCACATTCTTTTGTCTGTTAACTGTTTCTTCCCTCTGCACCTCCCACCCACTGTACCACCAACTCCCCTCCCATGTGGTCTCTGGTATCTACACTATCCTCTCCACTATCATATCTTTGGATCTTTTGGTTTCCACCACAGAGTACGGAAATTTGGTACAGATTGAATGGTGATATACAGTGTGTGTCTTTCAAAGTCTGGCTCACTTCGCTTAACATTAAGTCCTCTATATTAATCTACTTTGAATTAAATGAGAGTCTCATTGTTTCTTACAGCTGAGTATTAGTCCACGGTATATGTGTGCCACAGTGGATCGGCCCAGTCATCAGTTCTTGGACACGTAGGTTGATTCCATGTCTTAGCAATTGCAAATAACGTTGCAATAAACAGGGATGTGCATGTGTCTTTCCAACTGTCTTCCTATTCTTTGGGTAAATATCAAGGAGTGGGATTACTGGGTCATATGTAGTTCTATTTGTAGGTTTTTGAGGAATCTCCACATCGTTTTCCATGGAGCTTGTACTAATTTTCATTCCCACCAACAGCGCAAGAGGGTTTCCTTTCACCACAGCCTCTCCAGCACTTGTTCTTCATTTTTTAGTCCTAGCCACTAATTGGGGTTAAATGGTAAGTTGTTGGGGTTATTTGCATCTCCCTTATGACAAAAGACTTTGAACATTTTTTTTTCCATATGCCTTCGGCCATTTGTAAGTCTTCCTTGAAGAGTTGTCTATTTAGTTCATTTGCCCATTTTTAAATTGGATTATTCATTTTGTTATGGGTGAGCTGCTTGAGTTTCTTACTAGTTGGACCACTGTTAAATGGACAGCCCCGTGGCATATGTCCACTCACCCCTTTGTGCAGCCCTCACCTCCATCCAGTTCCAGAACTTCGTCATCATCCCAAACTGAAACTCTGCACCCACTGAACGGTCACTGCCCTGTCCCCCTTCCCCAGCCCCTGTAGCCGCTGTTCTACTTTTTGTCTTTGTGAGCAGGGCCATTCTAGTACCTCTCATCCATGGAACAATTGGTGTTTCCTCTCATGACTGCTTATTTCACTTAGTGCGGGAGCCCATCTGGCTAGTCCCGTTAACCCCTGGCTATCAGAGTAGCCACCTGGACCCCAGGAGGGGTGCCTGAGCGTGGGAGAAGTGGGGCCTTGTGTCTCTCACCTGTGCTTGTTGCCCATGGCACAGGGCAGGCCACGGACAGCGGGATAGCTCTGAGCAGAGCTGCTCAAATCTCACCAACTCACTCAGCAGCCTCCACCTCTGCACAGCAGTGAGAACCAAAGGTGATGCTTACAGAAGTCAGCCTGGTGTCCAGGCAGAAACTTGGCCTTGAGAGTTACATCCCCCACGGTGAACCCCACTCTGCCTCTTCCTTGCATCATCCCTTGGTGAGCGACTCCACTCTCTGAGCCCCACATCTGTGTTGGGGGATAGCAAGAACCCCACCCCAGAGGGTTGTGCAGATGCAGAGTGAGGGTACACACACCCACGTTCCCGCAGAGGGTCTCTTGGTGACAGCTCAGAAGACCAAGCCTGCCGTGCCCTTCACTGCCCAACCCACCACCACCTCAAGCCCTGTTCACTCTTTTCCATCACTCTGCCCCTCATTCTGTGTCAGATCTTCCAAGCTCTTCCGGGAGTTCAGCCAATGTGTTGTCTTCGGAACACTGGCCCCATCACCGCAGAGTGCTCAGTTTTGATCCAAGTATGTCAGCTACTCCCTGGAGGCTGGATGGGCCTTTCTGGGTCTCTTGCCCTTTTACTGCCCTTTGGATTCTTCCAGCCTGTCATGCTCACTCATGCCTGGCCACTGTGCGTGTGTGTGTGCACGTGTGCATGTGTGGGCAGTGACAAGGGCTTGCCCATCTATCTGGTTTTCATCTTCAGCCTCCCTGTTGTCCCGCGAGGCTGTCTCTGATCTCTCTGGGGTGGCATTTCCAGCGTAGCGGACATTACTGAAAAAGATGGCTGGTGGGGTGGTGGCTGGAGGAGGCTAACAGCTTCAGCTTCAGACGGTTCCACGATCAGCCAGTGTCCTCAAACTTGAGCGGGCCCACATGCCACGTGGAGATGCTTTTATGTGAGAGTCTGATTCAGTGGGTCTAGGACGGGGCCCCAAACCCTGCACTTCTGAACAGCTCCCAGGTGGGGTGGGTGCCACTGGTCTGGAGCCGCACTTTGAGCAGCCAGACGGGATCTCGTCCTTCAGAGCTCTGTGGCCCCTGGGGTTTGCCACGGGCTGCTCGGCTTGGTTGTGCGCAGCCTCTCTCCCCCACCCTGGCTCCGTCCCGGCTCTTCGCCTCTCCCTCTCACCCTTTCCCTCACTCCATTATGCAGCCTGATTCCGGGTTCCAGGGACTCCAGGGCCTCCCTGCTCACGCCGCAGCCGTTGTTCTAAACTTAATGACTTTCAGAGAAATCAGACCTTTTAATTTAATGATAATAAGAACAACATTCACCCACTACAGGACACTTAGAAATGACTGAAAAGCGTATGGGAGAAAATGGACATTCTCCAGAACCCTACAGCCCAGAGAGAACTACTGCTGAGATTTTGATCCATTTCTTCCCGTACTCTTTTTCTCTAGCACATTTATGTTTTTAAAACGTAATTGAAATAATAGAAAATAAACAAATATGGACATCACTTTTTTCTACAAAAGAGCATATAGCCTTTTGTATATGTTATGCTATCTCCTGCCTTCCTCTTTTATGATCGGTTCTGTGAAAACATGTAAAAATGACTAAATATTGCAGATGCTAACAATCACTAATGTTTATTGAATCCTTAAGATGTGAGGCCCAGGGGTAAATTCATGTTCATTATCTCAATTAAATTGATGTTCCATTTGTTTAACTGGTATGTTGTATAAATAGTGCTCTAATGAGCATCTTTGTTACACATTTTCAACATCTTTCAGGGTATTTCTTTTTTTAAAAAAAAAAAAACATTTATTTATTTTCATCTTTTTTTTTTTAAAGAGGTTTTTGCCTTAGGGCATGTGTACTCACCAGAAAGAGACAGAGACAGTGAGAGGGAAAGTGAGAAATCACCCTCCAGCGGGGATGGCCACCCTATAATCCCTACTCCTCCTTTCTCTTCCCTGGATCTTGGGTATGCATGCACACATGCCCAGAATGATTTTCAAGTCACTGCGTCTGGGACTCGAACTGAGGCTGCCCATGTGGGAGTCCAGTGATGTAACAACAGCTATGCCCCCCCTTTTTTCCTTTAAATTTGTTATAGGGCGTGAGTGCTTGCCAGAGAGAGAGACAGAGAGACAGAAGGTGAGAAAGCCCCCACGCGGGGCCTGTGTGTGTGACCACACTGCAATCTCTTCTCTTCCACTTTCCTCTTGAGAGTTTTGGGGACCCATGCACACATGCCCAATGTGTTTTTCAGGCTGCTGATCTGGGACTCTAACTGTGATCGGCCATGTGGGAGCTAGCTGCCTTAACCACTATACCACCTGACTGGCCCACTTTCTGATTTCTTCAGACTGAGAGTCGACAAATTGTAGTTTGTAAAGGACCTGGTAATAAATATTTTATTAGTGGGCCACACAGTCTCTGTCACAACTACTCCACGCTGCTCTTGAAGCACAAAAGCAGTTAGAAACTATGTAAGCACTTGAGTGTGGCTGCGTTCCAATAAAACTTTATTTACAAAAGTAGGTGATGAGGCTGGAAGGTGGCATGGTGGTTAAAGGTGCCAGACTCCAACATGGCTGACTGTGGTTCAAGTCCTGGACCTGGTGGCCTGCTTTCTCACTTTTCCTCTCTCTCTCTCTCTCTCTGTCCCTCTCTGGTCAGATTAAGAAAAAAAAAAATGAAAATGGATGAGTAAAGTTAAATAAAATGGGACCAGCAGTTGGCGCAACGGCTATGTCGCTGGACTCCCACGTAGTCAATTGCAGTTTGAGTCCCAGACCCAGTGGCTTAAATTCACGCCAGGTGCGTGTGTGTCTGTGTACAGGATCCTGAGAAGAGAATGGAGGAGAAGGGATTGCAGCATGACCATCCCCCTGGGGGGTGATTTCTCACTTTCTGTCTCTCTGTCTCTGTCTCTCTCTGTCTTTCTGGTGAGTGCATGTGCCCTATAGCAAAAACCTCCCCAAAAAATAAAATAAAATAAATCAATAAAGTTAAATAAAATAATTCTCTCTCTCTATATATAAAGTAGGTGGACCAGTTGGACTTGTTCCACGGCTGTCATTTGCCCTCAAAGATTGGCAGCTAGGAAATATTTTAAACTGTGTCAAATACGGTCTCTGCCACTGCTTTTACTTTTCACTCTCCGTTACCCTGCCTGTGCCACCTCCCATTCGTTTTCTTCTACCTCTTTCTTCTCTTCCTCCTCTTTTTATTCTTCCAATATTTTAAAAGTTTAAAAGCCTCCCAATACAAACTAGTGATAAATGTTGAGGTGATGGCTATATGAATTTCTCTGATTTGATCACACATTGTATTCAGGTACTGAAAAACCTTACTGTACCTCATAAATATGTGGTTATCGTAGAAGTAAAAAAAAGATTAGAAATAAAAAATAAGCAAAAAAAAAATCCCCAAAAGTAAAAAAAAAAAAAAATCATTCCTAATTTGTAGACCATATAAAAACAGGCCATTGCTGACTCCCAGATAAGATAAATAGAAGGTGAATTCCTGATTCCAATCGTAAGAATTTTTAAGAGAGATTTTTGCTGTAGTACATGTGTGCTCGCCCGAGAAACAGAGAGACAGAAAATGAGAAATCACCCCCCAAGGGGCATGGCCACGCCGCAATCCCTTCTCCTCCATTCTCCTCTCAGGATTTTGGGCATGCACACGTGCCCGGTGTGAGTTTCAAGCCACTGGGTCCAGGACTCGAACCGTGGTCAGCAATGTGGGAGTCCAGCATCGTAACCATTACACCATCTGCTGATCTCTGAATCATTTCTTTATTTTTTTTAGAGACAGTGTCTTACTATGTTGCCAGCCTGACCTCAGACTGGCGATCTTCTTGCCTCAGCCTCCTGAGTAGCCATGACTGTAGACCGACATGCCTGTGAGCCTGGAAATAGGAAAGTTTTTTTGGTTCTGTTTTGTTTTGTTTTTAGATTTTTTTTTGCCAGAGGGCATGTGTGCTCCCCGGAGAGAGGCAGAGAGAGGAAACGTGAGAAATCACTCCCTGAAGGAGGGGAGAGAACACACCTCCAACCCTATCCTCTATTCTCCTCTCACACACATACACATGCCTGGTATAATTTTCAAGTCACTGGGTTCAGGACTCAAACCATGGTTGGCTATGTGGGAGTCCAGCGCCTTAACCACCGCACCATCTACTGGACCTGCAATATGAAAGTTTTAAGTCTTTCCATACACCCTGAGTGTTTTCCAGAACGACAGCACGTCTGGTTTACATCCTTACCCACAGAGCAATAAAGCGCCCACCTACTTTACCCTCGTTATCTCAAGACGTTTCTTTTACTCAATATTTGCTGATTCAATAGAGGAGAATATTTCATTTCTATTCACTTTGCTTTGACTACTTACAGGTTTGCCATTTTTTCTTTTTCTTTTTTTTAAAATAATTATTTATTTTATTTTTATTTATTCATTCATTGATTTTTAAAATTTGACCAGAGAGAGACAGAGGGTGAGAGTGAGAGAAAGAGGAAGTGAGAAAGCAAGCCACCAGGTCCAGGACTCGAACCCCAGTTGGCCATGTGGGAGTGTCCAGCGCCTTAACCACCACACCACCTGCTGGTCCCTAGTGTACTTTGTCTTTTTTCTTTGAGGTCTTACTTTTCTTTTTTGATGTTGTATGACCTTTACACAAGAAAGGATAGTAAGTGTCCTATTGGTGGCGATTGTTTTCTCTAGCCCTTTATTTTACTTTTTAATTGTATTTATAATAATTTGGATAGATGGAAGTGCTTAGTTTTCGTTTATCTATTCCTTTGTGAGTTCTACCTCCTCCTTCTCAACACTTTCTCATTTTTTCTTTCTCTTCTTAATTTCGTGTAGGTTCCAGAGACAGAGAGGGAGAGAGAGAGTCAGAAAGAGAGAGGAAAAGTGAGAAATCTTCTCCCAGAGGGGACGACCATGCTGTAATCCCTTCTCCTCCATTCTCTTCTTGGGAATTTGAGTACGTGTGCAAATGTGCCTGATGTGTTTTTTAAGCCACTGGGTTTGGTACTGAAATCACATTGTTGGCCATGTGAGATCCAACAGTCTTAACCACCGCGCCATTGGCTGGCCAGAGAACAGGCACTTCTAACACATTCTCAGCTGGTGCTGCTGCTGCTGGTCTGGGAACATACTTGGGGAACACCTACCCAGCTGAGACACTGACTTACCTCCCTGAACAGGAAGTTCAGGTGACCGCCGTCCCGGGGATGCTTTCACAGTTCAGTGACAGGAGGGCCTACGTCAGGTCTTTTACTATTCTCTTGGTCTTTTCCTCCAGATTACAGCATGGTTGTCATTTGTCCAAGCAATTCATACTTAGACCAGCAACCCAAGCAGGAAGTAATGGGACAGTAAACAAAAAAACAAAACAAGCCAAAAGACTTGCCTTCTAACAGGATGGCTGCTTTAACATTGCTGCTTTGATTAATGCTTCTAAGCAAACATAGTCAAGAGAAGGATGGATCTGAGGGTAAAAAATGCTCTCTGGCTTAAGGGCTCTCCTGAACTATTAGGTTGTCATGAAAGTCATGACCTATTTTTTTTTTCTATGTTGTTCTATGCAAAAATGTGTCATGACTTTTCCGATGATCCAATAGTAGAAAATGTGTCATAACTTTTCCAATGATCCAATAGTAGGAAGGTGAGGGTTGAAGCCCTGGGACCCTCAGCTGTAGGCCCAGTGACGTGTCCTCTGTTGGGATGTCTCTCCCCTTCTCCCTTATAATTGCCAGAGGGCACATGTGCTCACCGAGAGAGACAAAGAGCGAGAAGGCTGCCCCTCATGGGCATGGTCATGCTACTCCTTCTCCTCTATTCCCTGTCCTTTTGGGATTTGGGGTATGTGTGCACGTGCACCCAATATGTTCTTCAAGCTGCCAGGGCTGGAATTTGAATGGCAGTCAGCGATAGGGGCTGACTCCCTGGACCAGCTTTAACCAGTAGACCATGGTGTCAGCTCTCTTGGGATGTCTATTTTTTTTAAAAAAGAATTATTTATTTAATTATTATTATTTAAAAAAAATTTTATAGGGCATGTGCACTCACCAGAGAGAGAGAGAGAGAGAGAGAGAAAGAGAGAAAGTAAGCAGCCAGGTCTGGGACTCAAACCACTGACCGCCATGTGGGAGTCCAGCGACTTAACCACCATTCCATGGGCTGGCCCCTGGGATGTCTTTAAGAAGGACCCAGTGTCAGGTTAGCGTGGACTTCACGCTGCTTCTGAACCTGGCTTCACTGAAGTCGTTGCATCTCTGCCTCATTTCATATACAAAGGTCGGACTAGTTCCCTGTTCTGGTATCTGGACACTTTCTCGTCTAAGTTTCTTGTTAAACAATTGGTCTAGGTCTCTCTAAATTAGGGACCCCAAAGCTGGTCTGGCACCATGGTGTCTTGCTATAGGTTGGCAGTCATCTGAGTCCACTTGCTTGGGTGCCCTGAAATGCCCTTCAGTCTGGATCTCGTGAACGGCAGGCCCAACTCCCGACCTTGCGTGGACCCATGAGGTAGTGCATTTTGCCCGCTGGTCTGACTCTCCCTTATTGTTCTTCTGGCATTTGAATGATCTCCAGCTTTCCTTGGAGGGCAGAGCTGGCTCAACTGGCACCATCTGGAGTGGGGGTTGGCAGGAGGAAGTTCCTACCCTAGAGAGTAGGAAATACCAAAGGCCTAGAATAATGGGCAAAGGCAGTGTCTGTAAGCGCCCGCAGGAGAGAATGAGGTAACCTATCTCCAGAGGGGTTCGGGTGGCTTATTTGTTAGGATCCCTACAGTCCCAAGTGAAGAAAACTGGACTTAAATTGGTTTAAAGAAAAGAAAAGCTAACTGGGAAGTCCTAGAAAAGTCTGGCTTCAAGCATGGCTCCTTGCATCAGTTCAAACGGCATCGCTGGAATCGAATCCTTTCCATCGGTCGGTTTGGCTTTCTCTGTTTCCTTCTTTCTCAAACTGGTCCTGCCTTCATGGTCACAAGAGGGCTACCAGCAGCTCCGAGGACTACGTTCTTCCCATTTTCTTTCCAGAAGAGAAAAAGAAAATCCACATTCTGACAGTACAAGCAAGTCCCAAGATTGAAATTTGTTAGCTCAGAATGTGCGAATTTGGTTTTTGGATCTTCTCCGAAACTAACCCTGAGGGCTAGGGAGATGTAATGTGTGGATCGGGTGAGGGATGGGTCACAGGATGCAACCCCAGAACTGGGGGTAGAATCTATCCCACCCAAACCACATGGCTGGAAATGGGGCAGCAGTGCTTCCAAAGGATAGTCAGGGGCACTGCTAGTGGAAGGGGAAGAGGCTATGGGGAGGCCGCTCGTGAACATTCATCCTAATTGGAGACTGAACTTGGAGGTCACAGCTGAATACTCACTGAACACAGTCATGCCAGGATGTGAAAACCAGGAGAAAGTATGCAAGCATCAGTGGAAGGAAAAGAAGGGGTGCTGACAGTTGCCTGGACCAATGAGGTTGGGAGGTGAGACTGGGAGCTGGCTTAAAGGGCCGGGAACGGTTTGCAAGTCCCTTCCCGGGTCATCTGCCCTTCCAGGGCATAGCATCTCCCAGGCTGTCTCTCCTGCCACAGTTAACTCTTCCGGACTCAGGATGAGATTGACATCTTCCTACTCAAAGAACACATGATTCGATCAACCCGTGTGTTTATTCTTTTGGCAATAAAAACACTGTTTAGAGCATTCTTCGCCATTCAGGACAATGCCTCGTTCAAAAGTCCTTTGGGGTTACTGCTCTTGTTATTCTCTGTAACTCAAATATAGTTTGTCAGCCCATGTGATGTATTTCAGCTTGCGCTGAGTCCCAGAAAGTTTGTGGCCACAGATGCTTTTGAATGCTTTCTATCATCAGAGGGCAAAAGCAACACAAAGCTAATGTTTTCTCCGCAGAGGGCCGAATGCAGTACCCAGGTTGTAAATCGGTGTTTCTCAGCTCCTGGCTCGTGTCTTCTCTCTCTGCTACCTTTATGGTCTTTGTTTCTTGGTCCCTAATGATCGTAGTCCCCATTGTGTTTAGTCTTGAGAGCCTCCTAAATCCTTTTGGAATCAGTCAGAGTAAACTCGAGGGAAGTAAATAAATAACATGTGATTTGTTTTCCCTTGTGCATTGATTTTCTCAGCATGGAAGGGAAAAATGTCTAATTCAGACATAAACTTTGTCTGATTAAGATCAAATGAGATCAAATGAGGTCCTCTTATTTGTTCTGCTTTTTCTCTCTGCTCCCCTTCCACGTCCCCCCCACCACCCCGTCCCTCCCTCTGCTCCTTCCATTGTGAAAAAGCGTTTGATCCTTTTTCTGAAGGGGAAGGAGAAACGCTGGAGCTCAGAAGTGGCGGGTGTAACATGCTTACTTCTTGATTTCCTCTGGGTGGAAATTCATTTAAAACTAGCAGTTTCCAAAGTGGCTGCCAAAGCCACAGCATTGGGAGGGAGGAGGACTCAGAATCCCGTAGGACAGGCTGGAGCCAGGCAGTGGGGTGGGGAGTGGGCACGCTTTGCAGAGCCCACCCCGAAAAATATCCTCAAGGCACAAAAGGGAGTGTCTGTCTTCCTAGATAAGGAATCTAGACCCCTTGACTGCAGCTTTGAGTGGGCCTTAGCTTCAATCCTATCACTCTTTCTTAAAACTCACAGAAGTTGTTGGTTTCCTTCTTTGTTAAGCTCAACCTTTCCCTGGCTTGCAAAATTCTCCATAAGCCAGGCACATCCTACTAAGGACTATTAACACCAACACAACTTGACGCATTACTTAGCTTTCGTTCTCTTCTTACTCTCCCAGGACACATGCTTCCTTGGATTTGAGCAGAAGATCTGAATTTGAGTTCTAATTCTTACTGCTCTAGATCTTGGGCAAGTCACATTGACCCAGGAAGTTGGGGTTGTGGGCCCAATACTCAATGCAGGAACAACAGTGAATCTGATCCTTTGTCTCAATCTCATGAAAAATGAGAGATATGAACACAGGAAAGGGATAGTAAAAGAGTTTATTAAGAGAGTAAAGGAGCAACAGAGCTCCCAGGCAGGCAGGGAAGGGTCCCTAATGGGTTAACAAAGAGGAACAGAGGCAAGAGATCTTTATCTTGGTCAGGAGGGGCTTTGATTTGGCTTGTTCTCAGGAGGGACTTGTGCATACGGGTTCCCCTCATGGTGGGGGTTCACATGCTACAGGGTCCAGTTATTTTCCTAATTTTGGAGTGGGTATGAAGGTCTCCTGTCTCCTTTTAGACTCTCCTTGTCTAAAAGCTTTGGCCCATAAAAGACCAATACCTCCTTCCAGGAAAAAAAGCTTTTGTTTTTGGTCAATGACTGCATTAAGTCCCTGCTGTAAGCCATTTCTTCTTCTGCTGCTGAACTATTGTGTCTCCATCTAAAACTTAACCGTTTTGTAATCTCATCTAGGGCCTATACTCTATATTTTTAGGGTTCTAGTTTCCTACTTTACACAGTTTTTATAAGATCTTTACAAAGAAGTAGTGGTTAAGGGTCAGAAGAATTCTCATATCATTTAGGCTCATGATATGGGTGCCCTTTTGTGGTAATCGTGGCCCTTTGCTGCCAGCTATTATTTTGTATTTTAGACCTGTTGGTTTAATCTCATAGTTTTCATTGAGCTCAGATACTTTAGATCTCAAAGTTAGAAGTTGGGGGAACCAGCAGTTAGCATAATGGCTATGTCGCTGGACTCCCACATAGTCGACCGCAGTTCGCGTCTTGGACCCGGTGGCTTAAATCTCATGCCGGGCGCGTGTGCGTGCGTGCCCAAGATCCCGAGAGGAGAATGGAGGAGAAGGGATTGTGGCGTGACCATCTCCCCTGGGGGGTGATTTCTTGCTTTCTGTCTCTATGTCTCTGTCTGTCTGACGAGCACACGCGCCCTATAGCGAAAACCTCTCCAAAAACAAACAAACAAAAAGTTAGAAGTTGGGTGGCCAGCAGGTGGTTAAAGCATTGGATATTCCCACATGGCTGGCCACGGTTCAAATCCTGGACCTGGTGGTTTGCTTTTTTACTTTCCCTCTATCTCTGTCTGTGTCTCTCTCTGGTCAAATTAAAATAAATGAATGAATAAATAAAATTAAAATTTAAAAAATAATAATAAAACCAAAGTTAGAAGTTGCCTGACTTTTGGTCCCAGACTCTAATTGTTCTTCTGTATGACCTGCAGGGGAGGGTACAATTGCTGATTCCATTTGGTGTCTACCTGCAAAGGCAGGTGGTAGAGGAGAAAGAAAATAGATTTTTTTTAAAAGCTTTTCTTTTTTTAAAAAAATAATTTATTCATTCACTTATTTTAATTTGACCAGAGAGAGACATAGAGGGAGAGAGAGAGAGAGGGAGAAAGAGAGAGAGAAAGTGAGAAAGCAAGCCACCAGGTCCAGGACTTGAAGCATGGTCAGTCATGTGGGAGGGTCCAGTGCCTTAACCACCACACCACCTGCTAGAACCCAAGAAATTAGGTTTTAAAAGAACCTATATCTAGATGGCTGGCTTTGCATGACCTTCTTGTCATCTTTCTATCATGGCTCTCTTGGTGCCTTTCCTAACTAACTTCTACCTCACTATGACCATTTGGAATAGGTTTTCTTTAAGCACAAGATCACTTTACTCAGTCTGGGAAGCTCTGCGTCCATTTCTGTCTATGCTGCCTCTTTGCTAATTATGTCCTATTTTTCCTCTGGAAATATCCTCACCCCACTTTTGGACCACGGACTTCTGGGTGGAGCTAGCTCTGCTCCCAGCTTCAGGAATAGAACCCAGGATCCAGCCTGAAGCTACACAGTACATCACAGGCCTGTGTCCATGGGTGGGTGGAGGACCTAGGCTGGTCCAACCAGAGAGAGTCTTGGATCTTCTACTAGAAATGCTGGACACTGACACTTGCTCTTTTTGGCCGGATTTGAATCTGGAATCCTGGGGATGCAGTAGCCTGAGAATGAATCAGGCTCATTGAATGAATCTGTCCTGAGAATGAACCACCCTGAGGGAGTAGAACTGAGCCGGGGGAGAAAGAAACCTGGTCCCAGTTAGCTTTGCCTGCTTGGCCTGGCTTCCTTTTCAACTCCCTCTGTCCAGGCCTCTCCTCTTTACCTTTTTTTTAATTTTTTAATTTTTTTTTATTGCCAGAGGGTGTTTGCACTGGCCAGAGAGAGGGAGAGAACCCTGCAATGGGGCATGGTTGCACTGCAATCCCTTCTCCATTTCTCCCTCCTGTCCAGATTTTGGGCACACACACACACACACACACACACACACACACACACACAGAGTGCTTCTCAGCCCCCCAGGGCCAAGATTCAAACTGAAGTTGGCCGTGTGAGATCCAGGTCCCTTAACTGTCAGGCCGTGGAGCTGGCCCCCTCCCCAACTTTTTAGGCCTGTTTGCACTGGCCAGAGAGAGGGAGAGAACCCTGCAATGGGGCATGGTTGCACTGCAATCCCTTCTCCATTTCTCCCTCCTGTCCAGATTTTGGGCACACACACACACACACACACACACACACACACACAGAGTGCTTCTCAGACCCCCAGGGCCAAGATTCAAACTGAAGTTGGCCGTGTGAGATCCAGGTCCCTTAACTGTCAGGCCGTGGAGCTGGACCCCTCCCCAACTTTTTAGGCCACCACAAAGTAGCCTCTCTGGGACTCTGATCACTGATTCTCAGACTCTCAGGACACCCACCGCCCAGGACACTGATGATGCCACAAACTTTAGTCCTGTTTCTGTGTGGGCTTTGGTGGCTTCCAGGAGGCTATTGAGGTCTTTCCAACAGAGAGTTTCTCAAGATCAGGCCTCTGACCTGTCGCATCCAAGCATGGGCTAAACACCCTGGAGGCACAGTGTCAGCGTTTCCTGTTAGATGTTCCGATGGGACTGTTCTTTGCAGAGATGTTGTTTTTGAATGGTCCAACACCAACACATGGAGGACAGTGAGGGCAGAAAGGCAGCATGGACTTTAGGCTCCACTCCTGGTGTTGCTCTGTATAGCTGTGTGTTTCTGGCCACTCACCAATGTTCTGCCAGATTCTGTTTTCTAGCAATCACATAAGGTTTCAAAATTTCCCACAGGGGTTTTGTATTTATTTATTTATTTTGTAGAGGTTTTTGCCTTAAGGCATGTGCACTCACTGGAGAGAGAGACAGTGAGGGAGAAAGCGAGACATTACCCCCTGGGGGGGATGGCTACCCGCAATCCCTTCTCCTCCATTCTCCTCCTGGGATCTTGGGCACTCAGGCATAGGCACCCAACATGAGTTTCAAGCCACAGGGTTTGGGACTCGAACCACAGTTGGCCATGTGGGTGTCCAGCAATGTAACCACTATACCATCTGCTGACTCCGGGTTTGTATTGATTGAAATAACTGGTGCAGAGGTGAGTTCTCTCCCCTGCCTTGTCCAGTCCTGGAGGAGGCAGGTATTCCTCTAAATAAGTTCCAGAGGGAACCAGCAGTTGGCGTAATGGCTATGTCGCTGGACTCCCACGTAGTCGACCGTGGTTCGCGTCCTGGACCCAGTGGCTTAAAACTCACGCCGGGCGCGTGTGCGTGAGTGCCCAAGATCCTGAGAGGAGAATGGAGGAGAAGGGATTGCGGTGTGACCATCCCCCCTGGGGGGTGATTTCTCGCTTTCTGTCTCTAATGTCTCTCTCTGTCTGTCTGGCGAGCGCACGCACCCTATAGTGAAAATCTCTCCAAAAAAAAAAAATAAGTTCCAGAGATAATTTAAAGATTGATATGTTGGCGTTTGGAATACTTAATGGTAACGGCAGTCCTAGACAACCTCCAAGTTTGTTTTAGTTAGTGGTCCTGATCCAGAGCCGTCTCCACCAAAGGAGACCCACGCTGCTGGTTAATGACTGAATTAATTAGCCGAGTTTTGTTTTGACAAGACAATTGACGTGTCTAAATCCAACTCAAAGCCCACCTCACATATTGCCTCCTCCAGGAAGCCTTCCTAATCCCACAGCCCTTGGACCCGTCTTTCTGTTAGTTTGACTGGCATATCTTCCTGATGGGGAGTGTCAGCGTACTCTCAAGTTTTATAACCAGACTCTTACTAAACATCTGTTGAATGACTGAATGAATAAATTCTCACCCAAACAGGAAAGTTAAAAAAAAAAACCAAAAAAAAAACCAGTGAGACAGTCTGGGAGACGGCAGCGGGAGAAAGATCTAGCAGGGAGTCTGGAGAGTCCATGGCAGACTCTGAGTAGTGGGAAGTGGCCCTGATTTTCCCATTCTTCTAGCTACTGATTTTACATGGTCTAATCAGTGAGCACTTGGGCTTGAACTTGCACCTGGGTTCAGTTCTTGACTGCTGCCAACCAGCTGAATGACTTTAGGCGAATGCCTTACTCTCTCTGAGCCATCAGAAAGTAGCCTCTTTAGCTTCCATTATGGCTTTACTTAGACACAGCCTCCTCAGGAGCCCCACCTTCCCTGTGCCCCTCTGGGGCCACCTCTTCCCTCTAGGCTGCCTGCCATTTCCACATCTGAGAAGTATGCGGGCCAACGGAGACACGTCCTCCAATCTGCCTGCTCCTCACGCAGGGGATTAAAATCTGTCTCATCTTCCC
>NW_006159909.1:450489-455428 GCF_000334495.1 Tupaia belangeri chinensis | reverse complement strand
ATGCCGAGTATTTGGTCAAGGCTTCAGCTTCCCTTTTTTACAAGACTTTAAGAAAACCCAAATTAAACCCTGATTTGTTTTGAGAGATCAGAATTCTTAATCTTTTGGCATTTGGCTCATGTCCCTTGCAGGCTTAGAAAGCAACATTAAGCAGATTCTGTTTCTTAGCACACTCTGGTTTTTGTCTGCTGCGCGTTACGGGCAGCGAGGGTTGCGGCACGTGGACCACATTCTGTTTCATAAGATAGGCCTCTAGAGCCGACTTCCTGTCTTGTGACACTATTTTAGCTTCCTGTGTGACCATGGCCAAGCTCCTTGACTTATCTGTGCCTTCGTGTCCTCATCTGTAGAATGATAAAGCTGAGCCTCAAGGCCTGTGCGCTCCTTGAGGGTGGGAGATCATTTAGAATTCTTACATTTCAAACCAGGTCTCAGAGGGGAAAAAGAACTTACCTAGGACACACAGGTATTTAATGGGCAGAGCCTGCACAGGGGTTCCACTTTCTAGGTGGAGTCTCTATCTCACTAGAAACCCCATTTTCTCTGAGAAAGAATCGTGGGGCCCATATCGATGATTCCCGTCTAATTTTCAAGCCCTCTCCTCTCATGGGTAGAGTTTAGTAGACTTCAGGAACCACTCAAAAGAAAGAAAAGAAGGACAAAGAAAATCTAGAAATGTGGAATTTGTTGACACTTTTTGTGCTTCATTATTGAATGAACCAAAAAAAAAAAAAAAAAAGAAAAGAAAAGAAAAAAAAATGTATTCAAGCCAAAATGGAGTGAAAACCAGCAGCCCTGTGACAGCTCCAGGCTCTAACTGCCCTTGGGTGAGTAGCCCAATTTGCTGGGAACTGAAGGGTTTCCTTGGACATGGGACTTGCATTGCAGGAGTCTGGAAAGTCCTGGAAAGTGCCAGGCAAGCTGGGATGAATTGGTTATTCTAACGACTGGCTGGTCGACTGAGAGAGAGGCTGTCTAGCAAGGGGAACTTTGGCTGGTTGGGGTACTAGCTCTGCCACTTACACACACGGCTTGGAGGGGGCCAAACCCCTGAACCTCAGTGTTCTCCCCTGAGAAATCCAGTTGTCAGATGGTTAATTGAAATGCCTGATGCAGAGTATTCACCTGATGAGTCAGTCTCTTTTCTTCTGAGGAAAAAGAAAAAGAGCGTAAGTTAGTTTTTCACTTTTTTTTTGTTTTTTTTTTTAGTTTATTTTGTCCCTAAGCAAGAGACAGAGAGAACACAGCACCACAACAAGGTCTTGCTGCCATGATCCACCCCCAGTCTGCAACCAGCCCTGGATCATGGGCACACATGCCCGGCATAGTCAGGGAGGTATCTGGACTTGAACCAGGAACTTTCCCATGTGAAATTGCCTCACAGAATGTAGTGTTTTATTGCCACACCATCTGCCTTCCCTTACTTAAAAAAAAATATTCCAAGCCAATGGAAGAAGTATGGATGATGGGTTTAAGGAAGGGTTTTATAAAATCATGCAATATTTTTCTCAGGTTGGCTATGTTGAGAAAGTCACCACATGTTTTTCTTGCCACGAATCTTTCTTGTTGAAGTCTTGAGGAAAGCAACTATATTGTGAGTACGTCCTTTCTTAAAACATTTAGAAAAGTCAGAGACCAGCTTTGAGTTGTGGGGCTAAAGCAAGGGAGTCCAACTCTGAGTGGCAGGGGTTGCCAGTACAATGAAAGAGGAGGGTTGTTGTCAGGAAACCCAGCAGCAAAATGCAAGGTTCTGTGAGGCTGACCCACTTGGGAAGGTTCTAGGTTTGTTCTGGAGACTTCCCTGAGTACACTGGATGCTCATGCCCACGATTCAGGGCTGTCTGAGGCTGGGGTGGAATTGCAGCATTGAGAGGCTGTTGGGGCATTCTCTCCTCTCTCGCTTACAGAAGGACTAAGCAAGCAAACAAAAATCCCCGTGCTGCCACTTTCTTTTCACCACCAACAGGTGAGCAACCTTTTGTGTTTGGCAGGGTTTTCATGTGGCCTACGTTGGGTTGATATTTGGTATCTCACGGCAGCTCAATGACTACTTCAGTCCTACCATGTGGGTTCACATCTCAGAGGTCTCCAATAGTCTTATTCTTCCCTGGGACATTCAAGGCTGGATTAAAACAAGGCTGGAGAGGGTGTGCTAGCTGGGAGAAGCCATCTCCCTTGTTAGAGAACAGGTGATTTCTCTCAGAGACCTATAAATAAAGCCCTACACCATTGGCTCCCAAGCTCAGAACCACCACCCTACTCTTGGCAGCCAGGCTCTGGGTTTCGGCCAATCTCAATTGGCAAAGAAAAGGTCAGAAACCCTGAAGAGCAAAGTCGGACCTCCCAGGTGGGTTTGTCCCATGATCATTTCCCATTTTAGAGTGATTTTGCTGCCTCTCTTCTCGATCCTGCCATTGGGAGCTGTAGATGGTTGCTGTTGATCTCTGTAGGCTATTAGAGGGTTGAGGAGTTGAAGCTCTGGCTTCCTCTCTCTCCCCAGGGGGCTTGAGCAATTGCAGAAAGTGGTTGCATTGCCCTCTTTTATTGAGCAAGTACTACGTGCTCATAGATTTAGATGAGTTCTTATTTAGCCCTCACATCAACGCTGAGAAGAAATTGGAGCATTTATTACAATTTGGTGCATTGTATATATTTATGTGGTTTCTCTGTTCCCCATCTTGTTTGTAGAGCATTTGGGTGTCTGGCATTTATCAGGTGCTCTGTAAATATTTGTTGGCTGACTGATTGGAACTCCAAGGGGTTGAGGAACCTGATTAATTTCTCACAACTAGAGCAGTAAGCAGAACCCTGCTGTGTCTAACACCAGAATCTTAATCCCTGGGCTGTGCTCTTGATGAGCCCAGAAATAAGGTTGAGATGAGCCAGGGTATATCTGCTTCTTTCAAAACTTGAATTTGAAAACCGTCCTAAACATACAGAATATCTGTGAAATGAGAAAAGGAGAAAAACAATCACTTATATAATACCCTAGTAAATGACAAATATAATTTGCTGCAATTCGTTTGATTTTTTTCTAGACATATTTTTAAAAATGAATACAAATTCATTTTCTACTCTTGGTTGAATGTTTGATCATGTCACACCCTTGTCTTCATTATTCTCTTTCTAAATGACTGCATAATCAATAGTTGATGGGGCCACGTGGTGGCATAGTAGTGGCACAACTGGATCCACATGGGAAGGTTCTGGGTCATGTCCTGGGACTGCTTTGTGTACGCTGGGAGTATGCTTATGCCCAGGGTCTGGGCTGGTTGAAACTGGGAGTGGCTCCAGCAGGAGGACCCTGTTGTCTCCCTCTCTCACTCTCACTCTAATGGAAGAAATAAATACATAAAAAACATAAATAAACAAATAGTTTATAAGCAGCTACATCCCTGTTAATATAGCCATTCCCTATGAGTGAACACTTAGGGACTTCCTTTATAAGTAACACTGTAATGAACATCTTTGAGAATAAACTTAACCCTGTATTTTTAGATTGTTGATTAACATAGCTTGTTATTAGATTAAAGGGAATCTCTCCTAGAGAACCCTGGAGTTCCTGGGAAAGGTCTTCAATTCTTGCGGATTTATTCTTAGGTGTGTGAGTAATAGTCTGTTGAAATATATAGTATGCCCTTGAATATTTCCAGGGAGACTCACCTACCTGCTGAATGTCACTATGACCACAGAAAAAACTGAGTTTCACTGAAAACAGGCCAAAGTCACCTTTTAGAGAAGCTGGCAAGGAAAGAAGCCATACTTGCTTGGCAGGTGAGATTTCCTGAGAAGGAAAGTTGATCACTTTATAGCAAATTTGAAAATACTTTGGTGTAGGTTTTCCTAAAATATACCCCACTCTTCCTTGACTTTGCCAACAGCATGGTGATGAGACCCTCTATCAAATATCAAGACCAATATTAGCAGGAGCTGTTGCTCTACAGAGCTATAATTACTGCCGCTTTTTAAATCAAAATTACTTCTGGTGCCAGGGCCAATGCTGAAAAGCAAGAAAATCTCCTGATCTCATTCAAGGCCAGGGGTGGGGGTGGGGAGATGATGGTGGCATGTCTCACATGGTTCGACAGGAGATAGAAATAAATTCAGCCCCAGCCGAGTGTCAGCTGCTTTACGTAAACCAGGGAGGGACAGTCTCCAGTGTTGGCAGCTTCTTTGGTAATTTTTTTCCCCCCAAGTTTGGCCTTTACCTCCTTGAAGTAGGTATAGCTGTGTTATGGTCTGGTCTGACAGTGCCAGGATCTACTGTCACTGTTAATTTGTACCCCTGATTCACTTCTCCGACTAGTTTTCACTCATGATGTCATGTCTCCTTGTGTGCTTGGTCATCTTTGAGTGTCAAATATTGTATTTAAAATTTTTTCTTTTTGTCAAAATGGCTTAGGATGATGCTGTCTTCCTTTAAAGAGGATTTAATTTTTTTAAAAAATTATTTTTAGTGCCAGAGTCTTTAGAATCTGAGGTAACCTTGATCCCAACTTGCAGCCTGAGATTTTTTTTGTTTTTTGTTTTTTTTGAGAGTTTTTTGCTATAGGATGCGTGCACTCACCAGACAGAGAGAGACAGACAGAAAGTGAGAAATCACCCCCCGGGGGGGGATGGCCACATTGCAATCCCTTCTCCTCCATTCTCCTCTCGGGATCTTGAGCATGCACGCACACGTGCCTGGTGTGAGTTTAAGCCACTGGGTCTGGGACTCGAACTGCGGTCGGTCACATGGGAATTCAGCGACATAACCATTACACTAACTGCTGATCTCACAGCCTGAGATTTTTGAGCTCTCGGATGCCTTGAAGCAGGTGACAATAGTTGTGAA
Source organism: Tupaia belangeri chinensis (assembly GCF_000334495.1). Classification (NCBI taxonomy): domain Eukaryota; kingdom Metazoa; phylum Chordata; class Mammalia; order Scandentia; family Tupaiidae; genus Tupaia; species Tupaia belangeri. The sequence continues at coordinate 450,594 of NW_006159909.1, read as the reverse complement.
AGTGCCTTTACTTCTGATTTACTCATGCCCCTGGGATGTGATCTTTCTTTTCTTTCTTTCTTTTTTTTTTTTTTTTTTTCCGTCTGAAAAACGCCACTGTTTATT
>NW_006159909.1:422518-450458 GCF_000334495.1 Tupaia belangeri chinensis | reverse complement strand
TTTTCCAACAGTATAGATTTCATGAATCAGATCCTCCATGCAGATGATGCCAAATTTACCAAGAGATTGCGCAATCAAAGAGTGATCCGTCAAAGCAATTCGCTTCTTATTGATTTTGCCATAGCCACGCTTGTAGATCAGTTCATTTACTGACTTCAGGTTTGGGTACCCCCATGCAATATATGGTTCCACAATTCTCAGCATGTTAATTGAGGCCTTGTTGAGTTTAACAGGTGCTATTGAAGATCTGGCGAAGACAAAGAAGCTGCAACACCTTTCAAACCTTTGGGCTCACTCCATCAATATCTCTGATCCTGATGACAAACGCCAGTTTGGGTTCTGCAGGTACATAGAAGTTGCCAGCTTTTCTTGCCATCCTGGCCATGCGAATCTCAGTTCTCTACATCTGTCTATGTTCCTTATGATGGTGCTTAGCTTTTTCATAGATACGCTTCCTCCTTGCCTTTCGGAACATCTTTTGAGCAAACTTCTTTCTCAGGCACTTCAACTCTGCAAAATTCCTTCGCTTTTTCTTAAGGGTTTCTGGCATAGCAGGAACCTTTTTCTTGGTGGCTTCCGCAGCAGCAGGAGCCTTTTTCTTGGTTTCTGCCGCAGCAGGAACCTTCTTTTTCTTCTCTTGAATGCCCTCCATGGTTCCAGCTGGAAAAGACTGGGATGTGATCTTTCTGTTCCCCCTTCACTTTCTAAAATGTCTACACACTAATTGAAGAGCATTGTTTTAAATGACAACAAATAATTTTTTTTGTGCAAACAAAAAAAATGAAAAAGAGAGATTATTCTGATTCTGGGTTTATACATCCGAAAGGGCCCAAATATAGGGGAGATCCCAGTTACCTGAGGGTGGTGAATTAGCTCCTGAAGAAGGCAAAGGTGCTAACTGAGACCTCTTGCTACCTGAACCCTGAATAGACACCATAGAGTTGCCTTCACTTGGTGACTTCCAGGCTTCCACCAAGTGACCTGTGTAGATGGCCTACATTCCCTTCCTCCCCACAGAGTCCCACAAGTAGCAGACATCACTATTTAATTGCCATACTCAGTTTTGATCTTCTCCGTGTTAACAAAAACTCTCAAACACCATTGGCCAATACATTAGCAGATACTATGCAATCCTTTGACTAGATCATAACAGATCATTCTTCTAATGTTGGATATTTAGGGTTTTCTTATTTTTCCCTCATTATCAAATATTTATACCGAACATCTTGCACTTAGGTCTTTGCGAACATTTTGAGTGATTTCATTGGGGTAGATGCCTAACAGTGGGTCAAAGGTATTAGCATGATCAGACTTTGGATATATAGTGCCAAATTACTTTCTAGAAAACATATTCCAATTAATATGCCCACTGGGGACATATAAGAGAGCCAGCTATGTTCCTTACCATCGCCAAGTATATAATTAAAATAAAAGTTTTTGGCCACTTCAGTAATTAAAAAATGGTATCCCTTTTGTTGTTTAATTTGCATTTTGCTCTATCTCTTTAATGCAGTTTCCCTCTCAGTGTAATTATTACCCAGACAGCACTTCTTGATGGATGCAGCCTTTAAAATGGGGCAGTTACTCCAGGGTTAATAGGTCTCTTTTCCTGGCATTTATTGAAAACTATGGCCATTGCATAATGTGCTACATCAGGGCGGGCTCTGCTGAGTCATTCACAGCATCCTTCTTGAATACTGGCTGCTTTCCTTCTACGAGCAAGGGATGAAGACCTGAGGGAAGGACGGCACATTTAAAACCTGAAGGATTGGGGGGCCAGCAGGTGGCATGGTGGTTAAGGTGCTGGACACTCCCACATGGCCAACCACAATTCGAGTCCTGGACGGACCTGGAGGCTTCCTTTCTCCCTTTCCTTCTCTCTTTCTCTGTGTGTGTGTCTCTCTCAGGTCAAATTAAAATAAATGAATGAATAAATAAAATAAATAATAATTTAAATGTCTTGTGTAAATGTATAGCATCTTCATTTCTTTTTCTTCTTTTTTTCTTGGAGAGGTTTTTTTTTGCTATAGGGCACGTGCGCTCGCCAAACAGACAGAGAGACAGAGAGACAGAGAGACAGAAAGCGAGAAATCACCCCCCAGGGGGGATGGTCACACCGCAATCCCTTCTCCTCCATTCTCCTCTCGGGATCTTGGGCACGCACTCACATGCGCCCGGCGTGAGTTTTAAGCCACCGGGTCCGGGATACGAACTGCGGTCGACTACGTGGGAGTCCAGCGACATAGCCATTACGCTAACTGCTGGTTCCCCAGCATCTTCATTTCTAAAACAGAAAAAAAACCCTGAAGAATGATTGATAAAAGGAAAAAAGATTACAATACAGTATGATTCCACAGACATTTTAAAAAGTCATATATACATTTTAAAAAATACCTGGGGCCAGCCGCTGGCACAGTAGTTAGGGAAGCTGGATCCCATCAGGCTGACTGTGCAGTTCAAGTCCTGAACCCAGTGACTTGAGAAACACACCAGGGGGCCAGCAGGTGGTATGGTGGTTAAGGTGCTGGATTCCTACATGGCTGATTATAGCTTGAATCTCAGAAGTGGCAGCTTGCTTTCTCACTTTCCCTTTCTCTCTCTGGTCAAGTTTAAAAAATAATAACAACAAATGGAATCAAATAAATAAGTAATTCTTTTAAAAGAGAGAGAGAGAAGAAAAAGACAAACATACCAGGTGTGTCGGTATATATGCCAAAAAGGCCCAGAAGAAAATGGAGAAGGGATTGTGGCATGGCCACTCCCCACCATGGGGAGTGATTTCTCTCACTTTCTCTCTCCTCTGTTTCTTTACAGTGAACTCATGCACCCTGTTGCAAAACAAAAACAACAAAAAAAACCTGGAAGGCAATAGCTCAAACCACTAACAGTGGTTTTCTCTAACTGCAGAGGGTGAGCGCGTCCTGTATGCTCGGACGGCAGAGGGTGAACACGTGATGTACAGCCAGACTAAAGGGTGGGCACATGCGGTGAGCTCAGACACCAGGGTGTATGTACATGCTGTATGTTCAGATCCTGGAGCATATGCACATGCTATGTGCTCCAGACACCAGCGGTTATGCTTCCACGGCTGGGGAGCTGAGAGGGGTGCAAGCTGGGACAGAAACTGGAGGCCTGGGTGTGCTGGGGGATCTGCACAGTCAGGCACGTCTCCTTTAGTCCAGTCCTACCCAGCCAACTCACTCATTGGCTCCGCCTCCCCAGATGGACATGAATCATCTTGCAGGCAGTTTCAGGGTAAGTCAGACACTGCTGCTATGCCTGGGCCCCAGCATTTTCCTTAATCGTTTTTCACCCTTTACTGTACATCTCAGAACCCTGCCCGAGAGCAGTGCCTCAGCCCAGCCCCTTACGCCCTGGCTCCCACAGCCTGCTCTCCCAGCAGGTGGGTGTTTGGCAGCTGCCTTGGAACCAAAGAAGTTCCAGAAAGCCCCTGACAGTCCAGGCTGGGATTGACCCTTCCAGCTTTAAGCCCCAGCTCCTCCTCTTGCTCTGGGGACTGACTCTGTTGGGACTGGCTAATGGGACTAGCCAGAGGCAACTGAGAGAGTGCAAAGGCTCTGGTTGTGGCATCAGAAGGCCTAGGGTTGAGCTCTGCTTCTATTAGTTCCTGGCTGTGTGGGACAGTAGAATGTGCTTTGAAGGTAGACCTCAGGTTAGGTTGCCTTTTAGCCCACGTTGGGGTGCTCTATCAAGGCCCAATCCATCCTCAGCACATCTATGCTTGGCCACCCACATTGCAGTGGGAGCAGAAGTCTAGAAGTCCAACCACCCCAGTCAACGCTCTAATCTCTGTCTTGCTACTCTCTGTATTTAGGAATCCCCGAATGAGGTACTAGTATGTGTGGCCACAGCAGGGGCTGCTGGGCAAATGTGATCCTGGGGGAATGATGTCCCCAGTGTGGAATGCTGGCCAGAGTTCCCAGCTCCTACGTAGTCACAGGTGCTGGGGGATGCTTTAGACTCTATAGATGGCCTCCCTGGAAGCCGTTTGCAGCCCCCTGCTTTCTTGCTTTGTCTACATGTGATCCTAGAACCAGCAGCATTGGTTAGAAATGTAGAATCTGGGCCCTGATCTACAAGATTCTCCAGCTGATCGGTTCGCACATTAATTAAAGCGAAAAAACACTATTTACCACAGAGAAAAGTGAAAATGCTGGCTGTCCCAGACTCCCCGGCAGCCAGGGGTGGACCTGGGCCTGGTTCTAAACAACAAAATGCAACCAGAAGTCAAGGAGGTTGGGAGCCCAGCTTCCAGGAAGGGTTTTGAAAAGAAGCAGCTGGTGGCTAAGGCAGCTGGATCCCACATGGCTGACTGTGCAGTTTGAGTCTATACCCGGCAGCTTGAGAAATATGCCAGGGAAAGATGGAGAAGGAATTGTGGCATAACCATTTTCCACGGGGTGTGTGTGTGTGTGTGTGTGATGCTTTCTCCTCTTCCCCTCCCCTTTGGAGAGCATATGCACCGTCTCGCAAAAAAATCAAAGAAATAAATAAAACAGACAGTCATGGCAAGTACACCCCCTTCCCCAAAATGTGGATCTGATGCAGCTCGCTCAGAACTGTGAGAATGAAATTCAAATTCTAGAATATGAACCTAATTCAAATTAGACTGGGTCTGGGTCCTTGGTGAGACCTCTGAACAGCAGAGTCAGCAGAAACCGTCTATCAACGTCTGAACATCTTATATGAGAAAAAACCCTGCTCATGAACTAGCGAGGCCACAGGGCAGGTTGGCTCAGGACTGCTTCTGAGACTCTTCCATCGACGCAGAGCCCCAGCCTCTGCTGCATCGTGAGAGCCAACCTTGCTCGGGGGTGGGAAGCTTTTTCACTAAGCCTCCGGCTTCCTCAGATCGCTGACTGAAGAGAGCAGCCAAAGGCAGCCTGGAAAAATGGGTGAGGCCCTGGTTTACGGTCAGATGGTCTGGGTCTGAGCCCTGGCTCTGTGAATTCCCACCTCAGGTCAACAGGGGTCCCAGGGCTAAGGGTAGGGTAGACCATGCAGGTCGGGTCAAGGGAAGGGCAGGGAGTGGCCATAGACAGACCAATCAAGATGGGAGTTCAGAAGAATGGGACTGCAACCTTTGTATCAAAGGAAGCTTCCCAGAGGAGTGGGCCTTGGTCAGGGCCTTGAAGGGTGTCCCTGATCTGGTTGAGGAGGAGAGGACAGCAGTGGCAAGAGCTATGAGCCTCACCACGTGACATCTTACTTTGGTTCGTGTGAGTCTGTTTCTGTCTACACAGGGAATCCAATGCCTCTTCCAAGGCCAAGCAGGACTCTCTCCTCCTTTCTGAAGGCTTCCCTGGGTCGATCTCCAGTGTCCCTATCACCAAAAGGCTCTTCTCATGGTACATTCTGGTTATTCATTTGTCTGTCTCCTAGCTAGCCTGAGAGCTCTGGAGGGGCAGGCCAGAGCTCTCTGTAGCCTGGAGTGTGACAGGCATTTACTGAATCATGCTGCAGAAGGACGAGGCTAGAGAAGTGTGAGGTCCCAGGTACAGGATGACTGTCTCCAGGCCAGGAGGACATGGTGGGCTGGTGCAGGTGAGGGTGCAGTGCGTGCCGAGGGGCCCTGGAGAGCGGTTGGAACAGGAGGCACGTCAGGGTCTCCTTTCTGGTGATGTCTCTAGGCAATTCCAGGATAAGGTCTCGCTTGAGGCAGAGTCTCCAAGGAATCTTAGGATATTTTCTCTTCTTTCTGTCACTGGCACAGACCTCCAGTCCCCTGCACTTGGCCTTGACTGTAGAACTTTGGAACTATTATAACATGAGCCTTTTCATTTCCCAGGAGCTTGGCTTCCCTGATTGTACTGATAAGTCAAGCATGTTCTTCTGGCCTTGACCTGTCTTCTTTTTTTTTTTCTTTTTTTGGAGAGGTTTTTGCTATAGGGCCTGTGTGCTTGCCAGAAAGACAGAGAGAGACAGAGAAGCAGAAAGCGAGAAATCACCCCCCTGGGTGGGAGGGGTGGCCACGCCGCAATCTCTTCTCTTCCATTCTCTCAGGATCTTGGGCACGCACGCACACGTGCCCAGCGTGAGTTTAAGCCGCCAGGTCTGGGACTCAAACTGCGGTTGACTACATGGGAGTCCAGCAACATAGCCGTTACGCTAACTGCTGGTCCCCTTGACCTCTGTCTTGAGGAGGCCTGTGTGCTGGGGTGCAGTGAGAAATGGCCTGACTACAAGGGGCCTGGGTTCCTGTCCTGCCTCTGCCGTGGACCAACCAGCTGGCTTTAGGCTGGTCTCTGCCCTTCTTGGGGTCCAGTTTCCTCACTGGGGTTGGATGTTCTTCCAGCTCCAACGTTTGGACTATTTGCTCCTTGTGATTTTTGACACCGGCCAGTGGAATGTGGGGCCTGAGGCCTTGGGAAGCTGCCATCTTCCCAGGGAGCTCCCGACATTCCCATTTCCCGAGATAATGAAGAGATGAGGGTGGTAACAATAGCTGGCATTTACCGAATACGACCATTGCCCATTGTGCTGGGGCCTTCCAGACATCACCTCACTTTAATTGCCACAAAACTCCTGGGAGGAAAGGGCTGTTTTTGTTCTATGTAACAGACGAGGAAAGAAAGGTACAGAGCGCTGAGGTCCAGGCAGTCTGTATGCATAGGGACTACCCTGTTTACAGTATTATGAATTAAAAATCCCCCGATGTTTTTTTTTTTATTAGGTTGGATGGTATTAGAGGAACAGGAAGCATGAAGACCTGACTCCTTTAAGAAGCAAGTTGGTAAGAGAAGATGAGTTCTGTTTTGCTTTTTTTGTTGTTGTTGTTTTGTTTTTGCTTTTGAGAGGTTTTTGCTATAGGGCATGTGCGCTCACCAGAAAGAGTGAGAGAGACAGAGAGACAGAAAGTGAGAAATCTCCTGGGGGATGGCCATGCCACAATCCCTTCTCCTCCATTCTCCTCTCGGGATCTTGGGCACACACGCACACATGCCCGGCGTGAGTTTAAGCCACCAGGTCTGGGACTTGAACCACGGTTGGCTACATGGGAGTCCAGTGACATAGCCATTACGCCATCTGCTGGTCCCAAGAGAAGAATGAGTTCTGGCACGAGGGTTCTGAGTGAGCAGGATGTGGGCAGTGAAGGGGGAGGGGAACTGTGGGACTGCTGTGTCTGTGGAATCCCAGATTCCTGCTCACTCTGGGACCCCAGGGAGATGCCAATGCCCACAAGCTCCATTTCAGACCCGAGATCTCCAGGCCGGCTCCAGTTGCTCCAGGCTCTGCTGAGAAAACCACTAGATTCTGAAACCAGCCTTTGGGGCTGATTTTGGGTCTAGCTTGTGGGCGAGCTGTAATTATGTCCATTATACCTGTCTTGAATGATTCACACACGGCAGGGGCTTACGTAGGAGCAATGTTCCTCTTAAATTTTTTTTTTTTAATTTACATTTTCCGGTGACTCACTGGAGTGGAGAGTACAGTCTCATTGACTGGAGGTGAAAGAGTGGGGAGGGGGAAACGGACAATGTCATCAGGTACGTTAGAGACAAAATTGCCGGAGCCACGTCCAGGTTATTCTGAGTTCACGGTCTCCAGGTTCCAACCACTGCCTGCTGTCTGAGCTTCCCATCTTTCCCTCTCCCTGAAAGTAGGAGCCTGTAGCTCCACGAAGGCAGTGGGAGTACAACCCAATGCTAGGAAGTTTGTGCTTTGATTCAGAAGGATCTGAGTTCAAATCCCTACCCCGGCCTCTATGCTGGCTATGCGACCCTAAGCATTAAATGTTTTTTTTTTTTCTTTAATTGCCAGAGGGCACGTCACTCTCAGAGAGAGTGAAATCCCCCTCCTAAGCCTCTCAGCCACCCAGGATCATGGGTGTGCACACCCAGTGTGTGCCGGTTGACTGGGGAATCAAACTTGTGATCTTCCAAATGGAACTGGGATTGCTTGAGCAGTGCATTTCCACTGCGCCACCAGCTGGCCATAGAGTAGACTTTTCTTCCCTACTCTACGTATTCCCAGAAGAGATGGAGATGTCCTTCTTGCCCCTCAAAGTGAGCCTACCTGAATTTGAGCCCCCAACTTCTCTATTCCTGGTAATGGCCCCACCAACCACTCCGGCATCCCCGTCAGAAACTTGGAGTCTCTTTGTCCCCTCTGCTCCCCTGACCACAGCCCTCCATGTCAGCACTGCTGGTACCGTCCACTGCTAAGGTCCGGATCTGCATCTACAAATGTGATGTAGATCTGTTCTGGCCGCTTCTCTCCCTGGACCCCCCGTTGAGTTCCTGCCACCTTCCCCTCCCGATTTCAGCTGCCTGGGTGGTTTCTTTCTGGCCTGCTTTAGGCATGTCGCCCCCTCCCTGCAACCTCCCATGGTTCCCCAGGCCTGTAATTCTTAGCACCAACCCCTCTGCCGGCACTGGCTCCCTGCGTCATCCTGGGCAGTCCTTCCCCTTCTCTGGTCCCAGTTTCTCCAGCTGTGGAATAAGACCTTGCTGGGCTCTGGGTCTCTGGCCCCTGCTGATTGGGGCCTCAGGAACTCCCTCCTCTCACCCACCCACGTCGGGGCAGTGTCAGAAGGAAAGTGACTGGGAAAGCCCTGCAGGTCACTGGGTCAGACAGCAGCTTGTCCACGCCCCAGCCACTTAGTCATCCTGTCCAGGCCAGGGCTGTCTGCTCTCAGGGACTGCCTACCCGCTCCTTCCTCCTCCTGCCAAAATAGACTCGCCTGGGCTTGGATTTCCTTTGGGCTACCAGGAGGGAGGTGCTCCCTGCTGGCTCATCCACAGTCTCTCGGGCACTTCCTGTTGGACTCAGGCTGGTGGTCTTTAAGGGGAGCTCCCTCCTTCCTCTTTCCCACAGGCAATCTGGAATGTCCACTTTATAAAGTTGGCCTAGGCTTTGCAGGTCCTGGACCTCACACCAGAGGAGGTGGGGAGAGGAGCAAGGCTGAGATGAAGCCAGAAGCGCTAGGATGGGCCACTAAGTCTTCCAAGAAGTGAGCTGTGCTCTGAAGCCCACAGCTCTGAGGCCTGAGTGCTTGGTGACCTAGTGACCGGGCTACTTTTGGTTTTGAGGGGGCTTGCCCGGTGGACAAGACATACAACGTGCGGAGCCATGGGAACCTCTAGCTCAGAGCAGAGGGCCTTCATTTCTGCCCACCAAGCACTACTGCACCCAACACTACTGCAGACACCAGGGAAGAGAGGGTGACATCTCCACCCCTCAGGGAGTGCACAGTCTGGGTTGTGGAAACAGTCATTATAATCCCATGGCTGGGGTTTAAGGAAGAATGTCAACTCATGGGAGTCTAAAAGGAAATGTTTTTATGTTTTTCACATTGTTTTTCCTTATGCTATGTTGAATCCTTTCTTGTCTTTTCACACATTTTGGGTGGATTCCATCACTTCCTGGTCTCTTTCAAAGGTGGTAGTTTATGGTGGCTGGGCAGGCTCAGCCTGGCCTCCTTTTTGGAATATGAAGCTGCCAAGTTCTTAGCTCCTTTTGTTTCCTTCGTTGGGCCTTTGGGCCTTCCAGCTTTGGGACAGATGAATCTTTTACCTGAGCTATAATAAGATGAAGAAGGGGCATGTGACAGCAAGGAGGGAGGAACCCAGCCTGGCTAGGTTTACCTACATGGTCCTAGGATCACATCTCTCTACCCCAGGCATGGCTAGACTCAGTGCCCTCAGGGGACAGTGTTTGATTTCCTTGATGATCTTCTTGCCTTCTAGAAATTTCCTAAGAGCTCTGAACACGTGTTTTAGAGTCATTGTGAATTTGAGAGCTGGGGCCCTCTGGGTCTCCAATACCCCTTAGGGCCTAGCATTTCAATGGTGGTAAGTGAATGGATGAATGAGCTGATGCTGGTTGAGAACTTAATTCTTCTGTAATTTCATTAATAAAGCTTCTTGGGACTCTTAGAAGAATTGGAATTTGGGGGAGGAATTTCTGGAGTGTTTGGACTAAATTGTGTACCTACTTCCCCAACACATGTGTTGAACCCTTAACCCCCAATGTGACTATATTTCGGAAATAGAGCCTTTTTGGAAGTAATTAAGGTTGAATGTGGCCACACATGTAGGGCCCTAACCTAATCAGATGTTCATCTAAGAAAAGGAAGACACACCAGAGAGCTTTCTTTCCACAGTACAGAGAAAAGGCCATGTGAGGACGCAGTGTGAAGGCAGCGGTTTGCAAGTCAAATACAGAGCCCTCACCAGGAACCAACCTGTTGGCACAGATCTTGAACTTTCAGCCTCCAGAACCGTCAGAAATATACTTCTGTTGTCTAACCCCCCAGACTGTTAGGGCGGCCCAAACTGATTGAGATGACCCAGCCTGAGCCAGGGGCAGGGGCAGGGCTAAGAGCTAGGCTATGCTCACCATGTGGAAGGCTTGTGCCTGGCCAGTCCCTGGCATCATGTTCCTCCTGCCCCAGCTGGAGCCGCCTTTTCAAGTTCCTGCCTCCTCTCTCATGACAGCCTTCCAGTGCATCCTCTCTCTTCATTCCTTCAGAATGAACTCTAATTCATGTAGTGCCTTTCTGTTCCCTCCAAGGTCATGCTTTTGGGACTGTGTTCTTTCTGATGACATTCTGATCACTGGTTTATTTATAACAATGACTCACACACCACCTAAACTTCTGCAGGAAGAGTTTGGCTTAGGAGCCAACTCCCCTGGAATGTAAAGTATTTGAGCTTATAAATGATCACTCTTTCATTTCCACCAAATTGCTCATCCTTGACCTCCTTTTGACCCTATTGCCAAACCACTTAGTGAAACCCACTTCCACCTCCAGTGCCACCATCCTCATTTGTTTATCAAGAGTCTCATCAACCTCATGACCTGCACAGCTCCTCTTCAGCATTAACCTTGAGTCTGAGACTTCCTCACTCTGCAGATGGGACGGTCTCCACTAGACCATTTTCCTTAGTCATCATGTTGCTTGCTTATGAATGAGCTCATGATGGGATAGGGCAGGGAATGGTTGAATTCAGAGCCCACACCCTTGGGTCCAGGCTACCTTCTCCATCTACCCCTTGGGACTCTAACCTTTGGCAAGCGAGGACTCCACTCTCATGTCTTGCTGCTTGTGGCTTGTGGAGTCTGTGCCGACTTTAAAGGGACTTCCTGGTATGAAGGGCATTTATCAAGCAAACCAGATTCTACCTCCACTCCCCTCCCCAGCTCAAGGAAGCCTTCATTTTCTTCTACAGCAGGATCTGTAGTGGCTTTACTACCTCCTACAGTGGTAGCATGGGACACTAGGATGAATCAAACACTTGTAGTCAGACAGGGGGAAGAGGTGACTCCCTCCCATCAATTTATGAGCAGACACCTTATTGCTTATTTCATAAAGAAAGTCACTAGAGTCTCTGAGTGGGGTCTTTGGCTTCCTGTTCATGTCCTCACCTATAAGCCTTCCACACCCACCCAGGCCCTCCAGAACTCCAGCTCTTTCATCTTGGTGATAGAGGGGGTCACTGTATTCCTCTGTTCTCTGCTCTAAAATCCTCCCCTGCCTCTCATTGTGGTCTGTTGATTATGTTCACTCAGTCCAGAATCCAAACTCTGCTGACTCTCATTCGCCTCGCCACATGCTCTAACCTTCTCCATCCTAGACTTGTACCTCTGCATCCCCAGTGTCACCTCTGGCTAGCTCACATCTCCACCCACTGTTTTCACTTTCTTCACCTGTTCCTTCCAGGTGGCTGCTGGCCCACTGCCAGCCCTACCCCCATCTCACCCACTGTGACTGGTCTTATCTCCTGTTGGCACATTGGGGTAGTCCTTTAAGTCCCCAGATTTGGTGGTCTTTCTGTCGCTTTTGACATCATTGAGCTCCATCTTCTCTGGCTCCTGATCTGCCACCCTCTCTTGGACCTGGAATGGACTTAGATTCCACTCCCTTCTCATCGTGCCTGGCTTCAGTCTTCCATCTATTCTCCCCTCCGTCACTGCCATAGCCACCCATTGGATGCCCTGCCTTCAGCTCTCCCCACATTCCATTCTGTAGATCACACGATGCCACTCCCCTGTTTCCATTCCCACTTTGCATGGCATGCAAGCCCCCTCTCTGCCCCTCCCCCGCCCCACCCCTGTGAGCCCCAGCTGGGTCTTGGTCTCATCTCTTGCCACACATTCACACCACTACTTGACCCCCAGCTACATTTTCCAGCCATCCTGGGCTAAAACTCTTTTAGATTAACTTTCTTCTTTTTTCTTTTCCTTCTTTTTTTGGAGAGGTTTTTGCTACAGGGTGTGTGTGCTCGCCAGAAAAGACAGAGAGAGACAGAGAAGATTGACTTTCTTCTTTTACATCTGTTTTTCTGTCTCTTTTTCTTAATGAGAGAGGAAAGAGGCAGAGATAGAGAGATACTTTTTATTATTTATTTATTTTAAGAATTATTTAATTTATTTTTTAAAATTCGACCTGAGATAGATAGATAGATAGATAGATAGATAGATAGGTAGATAGATGAAAACGAGAGAGAAAGAAAGTAAAAAAGTAAGCCACCAGGTCTGGGACTCAAACTGCAGTGGGCCATGTGGCAGTCTAGCATCCTTAATCACCATGCCCCCTGCCAGCCCCATAGTGACATATTTTTTTTTAAATGCCAGAGAGTGTGTGGATATGAGAGAGAGAGGGGAAGAGAGAGAGAGAAGAGAGAATCCCCATGAGATCTGGCCATTCTGTAATTGTTTTTCTTCTAATTCTCCATTCCATCAGAATCTTGGGCATAAGCACATGTGCAGGGTGAGTTTTTCCAGCTGTTGGGGTGAGGATTTGAACCCCAGTCCACCATGTGGGATCCAAATTCTTTTGCAAAGTGCTTAAGTGCTGTACCATGAGTCTGGCCCTGGGGAGACATTTCTGAGAGTCTTGTCATTGTGATCATTTGCCCCAGCTTCTCAGTTAGCTGTTGCAGGTGCATACCACCATGCCCTGCCTATTTAGATTGTGTGGGAATTGAACCTGGGGCTACCATGCAGCGTCAGTCATTGTGCAATGGCACTCCCCCGGCTTGCACCACCGTGGCAGGCCCATCTCATGTATCTGCCTTAGCACATGGTGGTTCCATTGTGCAGAACTCTCTTGCCACTTTCTTCCTTTGCTAAGCTCTGCTCCTCATCAGAATTCAGTGGACAGGCTTCTGGGACCAGTTTTTCCTCTCCTAGTCGGGTTAGTGTCTTGTTGCTCACCCTCTGCACTGAGCCATTCCTCATGGTGTCTGCCTCCCACACTGGCACTGAATTTCACTCTGCCTCCCACCCCAGCACTCCGGTCTGGGTCCAAATCCTTTTCTTTCAAAGAGAGATTTTTGCTATAGGGCACATGGGCTTGCTACTGAGACAGAGAGAGAAAATGAGACATCATCCCACTGGGAGGATGGCCACACCACAATGCCCTCTCCTCCATTCTCCTCTGGGATTTTGAGCACACATGTCCACCACACCTGGCATGAATTTCAAGCCTCCAGGTCCAGGACTTGAACCACAGTCAGCCAAGTTGGAGTGCAGTGCCTTAACCAGTACACTACCTGCTGGCCCCCAAGTCCCTTTATTTTATGCTCCCCTGGAGTGATTTCTTTTCTTTAGTGTACTTTGGGTGTATGTGTGTGTGTGTGTGTGTGTGTGTGTGTGTGTACAATATCTATGACCCCCACCAGGCTGGAAGCAACCTGAGAGCAGATATTTCTTGAGAATAGACATTTCTTGAGTTTTAAATATTGTGCAGCGGGCCATGTGGGATCCAGCTGCCTTTATCATGCCATTGGCAGGCCCATTTCAGCTGCTTTTGAAAAGAAAACATCATCTTTAAAATAGCATGATCAAAGCTCTCTAGCTTTCAATGCATGTCTAGAAAACCTGGCATTGCTCAAATGTTCAAATATTAAGTAGGCCCAGGAGTGGTGCAGGAGGTAAGGAGCCACTGTGCAATGCTGGGGCCACATGGGGAGGCCTGGGGTTCAGATCACAGGTTGATCCGTACACTCCATGCACCCTTGTGATCTTGGGTGACTGAAAGGCTGGGGAAGGATTGCAGCATGACAGGATCCTGCCAGGGATCTCTCTCTCTCAAGAAACAGATAAATGAACTTAAAAAAAAAATTAAGCAGGGGCCGGCTCTGTGGCATGGTGGAGGCAGGTAGATCCACATGGCCAGCTGTGCAGTTTGAGTCTCCTACCTATGGGTGCAAGTGCATGCATGTTCAAAAATCCCCAGAAGAGGAAGAGATAGAGAAGGGATTGCAGTGTGACCATTCCCCATGGGGGGAGGGTGCTTTCTTCTATCGCTCTCTCTGTCTCTCTGTTTCTCCCTGGCAAGCACATGTACTCTCTACCAGCAACAACAATTAAGCAGATACAATATTTAGAATGACTAAGGATTAGTGAAAAAGCAAACAGATATTTTCCCCCCACTCAATTTAGGGAAAAGATCTAGCTTACTTTCTGGGGAGATGTGGGAGATTTTTGCTATAGGGTGCGTGTGCTGGCCAGAGAAAGAGACAGACAATGAGAGGGAATGTGAGAAATCACACCCCAGAGGGTATGGTCACACCACAGTCCCGTCTCCTCCAGTCTCCACTTGGGATTTGGGGCAGGCATCCACGTGCCAAGTGTGAGTTTTGAGTCTCTGGGTCCAAGACTCAAACCATGTGAGAGTTCAGCACCTTAACCTCTACACCACCTCTTGGCCCCAGATATAACTTTTTTAAAAAATAATTATTTATTCAGTGTTATTTATCATTATTATTACTATCCAATTTGAGCAGAGAGAGAGATGAATAGTGAGAAAGTAAGCCCCAGGTCCGGAACTAGAATCAAGTAGGCCATCTTGAAGTCCAGTGCCTTTTAACCACCACGCCACTTGCTGGCCTTTTTTTGTTCGTTTTTAGAGAGAGATTTTTGCTATAGGGCGTGTGAGATTGCCGGAGAGACAGAGAGAGACAGAGAGACAGAAAGCAAGAAATCAACCCCCAGTGGGAGTGGTCACGCTGCAATCCTTTCTCCATTTTCCACTTGGGATTTTGGGCACACACGCACACGCGCCCGGTGTGACTTTCAAGCTGGAGTGGTCACACTGCAATCCTTTCTCCATTTTCCACTTGGGATTTTGGGCACGCACGCACACGCACCCGGTGTGACTTTCAAGCCGCCGGGTCTGAGACTCCAACCATGGTCTACCATGTGGGAGTCCAGCACCTTAGCCACTATGCCAGCTATTGGCCCCAGATGTAACTGATTTTTGAAACCCTCTCTGAAGCCCTCCTCAGCCCATCTCCTTTCCTCCCTTCTCAGAGGTAACTATTATCTTAAGTCGTGTATTTTCTTTTCTTTATACTTACACCAAGTATATTTGTATCCCTGGACAATAGTTGATTTTGTTTTGCTGTTTTTCTCAAATTTTACATGAATGGAAAGGTATCACAAGTATTCTGTGGCCAGCTCGCCAGGCAACTCATCTTGACTTCTTTTACTATTTATGAATTTTGACTCACTTAGAACTTAATGTAATAGCAATCGCACAGTGAGCGTGTCTGGCTCCTTTCACTTGGCATAGTGACTTTAAGGTTCACCCGTGTTGTTACATAGATTTCTTTTATTGCCGAGTCAATTTCCATTGCATAAATATGCCCCCATCTGTTTATTCCTTCTCTCGTTGATGGACATCTAGGTTGTCTCAGTGTTTGGTCACTATGAACCGAAGTGCCTATAAACATTTTAGTGCCTGTCTTTCTGTGGACCTGTTTTCGTTTTTCTTGTGCAAATACCTCCAAGTGAACTGCTGAGTTTTTTTGGGAAAGAGCATGTTTAACTTTATAAGAAACACTGTGTTTCATCTTTAAACTCTGTTAAGGACATTGGATTTAGTCATCTTTTTCTTTATGGTTTATGCTTGCTTAATACATCTTTTTCTGAGGTCATATAGTTTTTTTCTATATTTTTCTTGAAAGTTTCAAACTTTGGATTTCATGTTTGGGGCTTCCATCTCCTAGAATTGCTTGTCTGTTATATGAGATGAGAATCCATTTCCCCCCTCTTCCTTATCTGGGTCATGGATATTCTCAGCGCCACTATGGACTAGGGCATTGCCCTCTCCCCACCCTGACTTGGAACGCCGTCTCTGTCGTATAGGTTTCCATGTTTCCATACAGATGTACACCTGTTTCCGGGCTCAGTTTTGGGCTGTAGGTTTCTTTTTCCATCTCTATGCCGATATCACATGGTATTAACTGTACTTCATAAGCCGTCCTCCCGTCTCCTAGGTGAGTCATTCCAGTTTGTTCTCCGACATCGACCTGTCTATTTAGGGTCTTTGCTCTTCCATAGACGTTTTAGGATCAGCTCGTCAGGTTCCACACGCGCATGTGCCTCCCCCACACACTCGCACATGCACAGTTGACATTTTGTCGGCATTTACGGCATATTCATAAACCCTTCGGCAAGAGGTTTGCCATCTTTATGACCTGAAGCTTCCCACTTGTGAACACAGTTTATTTTTTCTATTTTTAGAGTTTTATTAAGATCTTTTTAAAAACTTACTTTTTTTCTGTAAAGATATTGCACACCTTTTGTTCGACTTATCTTCAGGGATTTTTTTTTTTTTTTTGGCTATTGCAAATAGAGGTTTTTAAAAATTACATTTTAAAATCATTTATTGCTGATCAGAGGAGCACAGTTGATCTTTGCACACTGGTTGTTTAGCCAGCACTTTCCTGACCACTTTCATTAGCGCTTATCATTTAGCAGTCTTGGTTTTTCTGTATGAATGATGCTGTCATTTGTACAGAATGACAGTTTCACTTCTTTTCAAATCTTTTAAACATTTTTTATTATTCACGATAGAGCATGTGTATGTGAGAGTGAGTGAAAGAGCGAGGTGAACAGCCTCTGTGGGGTCTGGTCATGGCACACTGCCCTCCTCCAGCCCTCCAGCCTGTTGGATTCTGAGCACTCACATGTATGCCTGGTGCTTTTCAGGCTGACCAGTCAGGCCTGGGATTCAAACCGTGGTAGCCATGTGGGATCTGACTTCTCTCCCTCTTGTTTAAAAATAATTAATTATTTAATTTTATTTATTATTATTATTTTAATTTGCCACAGGACACATGCACTCACCAGAGAAGACAGAAAGAGAGAAAGCGAGAAAGCAAGTCACCAGGTTCGAACTAGGACCATGGTCAACCACGTGGAAGTCCAGCGCCTTAATCACCATGCCACCTGTTGGCCCCTGACTTCTCTTTTTTTTTGGAGAGGTTTTTGTTATAGGGCGTGTGCGCTCGCCAGAATGACAGAGAGAGACAGAGAGATAGAAAGCGAGAAATCATCCCCCAGAGGGGATGGCCATGCCGCAATCCCTTCTCCTCCATCCTCCTCTCAGGATCTTGGGCATGTACGCACACGTGCTCGGCTTGAGTTAAAGCGGCCAGGTCTGGGACGTGAACCGTGGTCGACTACATGGGAGTCCAGCGACATAGCCCTTATGCTAACTGCTAGTCCCATCCCCTGACTTCTCTTGAACAGTGTATTATGGCTACACTTGGAGCTAGCCCATGTTTATTTATAACCTTACCAGTTTGTTTGTTCATTATTGTTTATTATTTCTCATTTCATTTTCTGTATTCAATTTTCATCTCCCTGAAGTACATATTTTAGTCCTTTTTCCAGCATGGTATGTAATGATAAAGTCTCTTAGTCTTTCTTTTTTTTTTGGTAACTGCTAGAGGACACATGCACACACCACAGAGAGAAAGTGAATGTGAGACCGAGAACGAGAGAAAAGAAAGAAATGTCCCAAAGGGGACACTGTGACATTCCAATTCCTCTTCCTCCATTTCTTCATCTTGTTGGAATTGTGGGCATATATGTACACAGACATGCTGTCTCTTTCTTTCTTTCTTTCTTTCTTTTTTTTTAAGGAAAACTTGTAAAATTATTTTATTTTCATTGCCAACAAAATTTCCATGGTCTTCAATCAAACCGTGTGTCACTTTCCTTTAGAATGTACTTGTTTCCATTAAAATGATTCCTAAACCACTCTACGTGCTCGACCTTCTGTTTAACACTCAGATATGGGTTTTTGGAAAGGCCACAAGTCACCAGCGCCATGAAGTGATGAATTGCTCCTTGTTTTGGAAATCCTCTAGGTATTTATCCAGAAATACATGTTCATGCAATTCTGAACCATTGGCATCAAAACAGGCTTCATCGTTAATTGGGGACTTCCATAGTTTCCTCTATTTTTTTTAGAGAGGGAGATTTTTGCTATAGGGCTCATGTGCTCACCAGAGAGAGACAGAAAAACAGAAAGTGAGAAACCATCCCCCCACCCCCAGGGAAGATGGCCACGCTGCAATCCCTTCTCCTCCATTCTCCCCTCAGGATTTTGGGCACACACCTACACATGCCTGGAGTGAGTTTCAAGCCACCGAGTCTGGGACTCAAACTGCAGTCTACGCATGGGAGTCCAACAATGTAACCATTATGCCGTCTGTTGGTCCCCAGCTTCCCTGCTTCTGCCCTCTGTGTCATCTCTTCAGATCCATTCTGAAAAGGCAGTTCATTGGCTCTGACCAACTGCATAGCAAATTCCACATCCCAAAGCAAAGGCGATTCTCTGGTTCAGCTGCTGCTTCAGTAACTGCCTTACTGTAAAAAATACTAAGTCTCTTCCTCTCCTAAGACTTTTTCTAAGACCAGTGGTCTTCCCCTGGCCAAGATCACTCTCCAATCCTTCATCCAATGGAATCTGACGCTCTGGTCTTGTACTAACTCCAGCTGTGGCAGATCTGGCAACTTTCATATCTGATATTACAGTTCTGAAGCTGATTTTAGGTCTCTTTCCGTCTATCCTTGCCCTTGCGTCTTTCTCACACTGCCGGAGCTGCCCGAGCAGTTCCGACCTGGTCATCTGCGTGTCGAAAGGGAGAGAATCCGCCCCCCCCCGCCACTAACTCAGGGCTCAGGTGCTCCTTTCTCTTCTTTGGCGCATCTTCTGTAGTTTCGTGGAGCCTGTCAGTGGTAGCCTCCTTGTTTGCAAGTGGTCTTCTGGCTAGGCGGCTTTGTTGTTTGTACATTTATTGGGCTTAGTTCAATTTTCATGCTCTTCATAATATCTAACAAGTCTTTTTTCATATTTTCTTTGACATTGTCTTGGCTCTCTGTACTCTTCTTGGAAATCTCACCAGTTGGAAGAGACTGCTCATCTTTCTTGCTATAGATCACACACTGTTAGTGCCAAAATATCTTTGGAAATTATTATTATTTTGTCCTGTGCCTTGCATGGCCTGGCCATGATGTGTTTTTCAAGCTGTGGAGGCCAGAACTCAAACCACGGTCTGCCAGGTAGGAGTCCAGCTCCCTTAACCACTAGGCTATGGGGCCCGTCCTCTTAATCTTAGTTTGGGCAAAAATAGTTTTTTTTTTCTTTATAACATTTAGCTGGGTGTAGAATTCTAGTTGACTGCTATATTCTTTGAGTGAGTTGGATACATTTTCCCATCTCATTCCCGCATCATTTTTGCTGTTGAGAAGGCTATTGTCAGAATGTATTGGCAATCTGTATTTTTCAGGGGTTGCTGTTCCACTAGGATTGTGATACATACTGGTTTTCCCTGGATGGTCTTGGCTTACAACCATTACCCGTGCAGAGTTATTAATAGTGCTCCTTTCATGTTCAAAAATATTCTAGTTAGAATGATAAGTTATGTGGTCATCCTAATTATACTATTTCTAGGTCTGGTTTCATTTTTTTTTTCTCACCCTTCTGAAGACTCGTGTGTTTCTTATAGCTGACAATGCATCAGTTTAGCACCATGTTTAACTATTTTCTCTCTTTCTTTTTTTTTTTTTTTTTTAAAAATAACTACACTAGAAACCTAGAATTTAGAGTTTATCTTGGGGCAGCCGGTGGTGTGGTGGTTGAGGCACAGTTCAAGTCCCAGATCGGGTGGCTTGAAAAACATACCAGGCAGGTGTGCATGTTGCCCAAAGTCCCAGAAAAAGGGAGAAATGGAGAAGGGATTGTGGCGTGCCCACTTCCCATGTGTGTATGGGATACTTTCTCACTTTCCATCTCTCTCTCTCTGTCTCTCTCCTGTGAACGTATGTACCTATTGGCAAAATTTAAAGAAGCAAAAATAAATAAGTAAAACAAAAATAAAATGTATCTCAAGAAAGTAGTAAATTAATAAACATATCATTAAATTAATATATCCTTTTTCCCCTCAATTTGTCTGGCCTGCTCAGATCCATTAAGACTGATAAGGCTACTATTATAGCATACCAGATCTATGTAATACAAATCATTTCTGTGGCCTCGATTCTGTGACACTTGCTTCAGTCCTTTGCATGTTTGCATTTACTGTGTACTCTACATAAAAGTGTATAAGATGTGGGACCAGCAGTTGGTGTAATGGCTATGTTGCTGAACTCCCATGTAGCCGACTGCAGTTCGAGTCCCGGACCTGGTGGCTTAAACTCATGCTGGGCGCGTGTGCATGTGTGCCCAAAGATCCCAAGAGGAGAGTGGAGGAGAAGGGATTGTGGCGTGGCCATCTCCCCAGGGGATGATTTCTCACTTTCTGTCTCTCTGTCTCTCTCTGTCTTTCTGGCGAGCGCACAAGTCCTATAGCAAAAACCTCTCAAAAAAAAAGAAAAGAAAAAAGAAAAAAAGTGTGTAAGATGTCATTAAAGAATGATGTGCCTGGCACTTAGGTTAATACAAGAATATTATCTAATACCTGAGTGCTCCCTTTGGCTTCTGTTCAGGTATGCCCTGTCCCACTTCCTAAGCAATCACGATTCTGAATTTCTGAATTCTATGTGGTTATTCCATAACTTTTCTGTATAGTTGTTTTTTTCCACACAGATAATATATTTTTAAATAATTTATTATTCAATTTGCCTTCTTTGGAAGGATATACAAATGGAATTGCCATTGTATTTCTTCTGTGATATTTTCCCTTTAGATTTGTATTTTTGAAGTTAATTCATATTGATGAGTATCGCTGTTCGTTTTCACTGCGATATAATATCTCATTGTGTAAATATATCACAATTACTTATAAGCTAACCTCATGGAGGGTCAGCTCCATGGTGTAGTGGTAATGAACTGCTCCAGAGAGGCTGGTTCCCACATGGTGACCATGGTTTGAATACCTGGCCTGGTCAATCTGAAACACACCAGGCAGGTGTGCTAATGTCCCACGTCAGATGGACGGGAGGACTGGAGGAGGGGAATTGTGGGACTAGGCCCCGTGCAGTGAGCTCCTCTCTCTTATGCTTATGTGCATGTACACTCTTTATGAACAGATAAAGCATTTTACTGTACCACAGTACACAACCCTACTTATTATGTATATTTAGGATGCTTTCTTTCTTTCTTCTTTTTTTTTTTTTTTTTTTTTTTAGTAATTTTATACCTATCACTAGGACTTCTGGGTTGTAGAGTATATGAGTATATGAATGTTCAACATTGCTAGTCAGTATCTAGCATTTAGTGATGGTACTAATTTACACTCTCGTTTTCAATATTTGAGTTTTTTTTTTTTTTTTCACTTCACAAACTCACTGACGGGTTTTCAATATTTGAGTTTTTTTTTTTTTTTCACTTCACATACTCACTAACACTTGGTATTGTCAGTGCTTTAATTGTTGCCAAACTGCTAAGTGTGGAATGATATGGTAAGGGGTGTGTGTATGTGTTTCAACTTTTCACTTTGGCATTGTGGTCTTAATTTGCTCTTCCTTTATTCTCAGCTGTGTTGAACATATTATGTTTAATAGACTTTTGTCTTTGCTCTTCAGTGAAATTCCTGTTTTGTTTTTCATCTATTTTCTTATTTCTTATTGATTTATAAGCATTTTTACATGTTTTGGAAGCTTATCCTTTGTAATATGTGTTGCAATGGTCATTTCCACATTCGTGGCTTGTTTTGCCTCATTTTTTATATCTCATGAAAACCAGAAGTTCTTAATTTATCTATTCTCCCCCGTTTTTTTTCAAGGTAAGTGCAGTTTTGTCCCTTATTTAAGAAGTCCCTCTTTACTCTGAGGGCCTTCAATTATTATCCTACAGTGTTCTAATTTTTATTATCGTTTTATATTTCCGATTTGTGTTTCATCTTTCCCAACTGATTTTTATATAGAGCATTGTGTAAGTTAGATTCTCTAGGGAGACAGAACCAATAGGCTCATGGAGATATATTAGAGGAAATTTATAAGAGGGGAATCAGCTCAAGTGATTTTGGCAGCCAAGAAGTCCCACCACAGGCCATCAGCAATCTGGACATTCTGAGATTCTGGTAGCATGAATCAGTTCAAGTTCAAAGGCCTCAGAGGCAGGAGAGTTGATGATGTAACTTGCAGTCTGAGGCTGAAAGCCTGAGAACTCTGGGGGCCACTTGTGTAACTCCCGGAGAGCGAAGGCAACAGAAGACAGCTAGCTTGTTCTGTTTCACAAAAGACTCATTCATCTTCTGGTTGATGGGATCCCGCCGCCCACATGGAGGATGGATCTTCCACAGACGCCCATATTAATCCCTTCTGGAGACACCTCCATGAACACACTCGAAAATGCTTTTTCTAAGTATTCCTTAGTCCACGCAAGTTGACACTTCACTATCATAAGCATAAGCATTCATTTTTAATTTTTTTAACTTATGGATAACCAATTATGCTAGTATCTTTTGTTATGGTCCATATTTTTTTTAATCTATAATATTTGTTCTGTCATAAGCCTAGTTTTCATGTCTTAATTATTTTGCTGTAACAAAATATCATAAGCTGGATAGCTTATAAATAACAGAAATTTATTTCTCATAATTTTAGAGGTTGGGAAGTTCACAGTCAAGACAGAGTCAGTGTCTGTAAGGGCCTTCTTTGTGGTGCATAGATGCTGCCTTCTCAGTGAGTTCTCACATGATAGGAGGACAAAGAGCTCCTCAAGGCCTCTTTAACAAGGGCACTAATCCCAGTCATGAGGACTCTACCTGCATGGCCTAGCCACCTCCCAGAGGCCCCACTTCCTAATCCTATCACTTTGGGGGTGAAGATAGCAACATACAACTTTGGGAGCGACATAAACATAGCGCCATCTATGCCTGCACTCGTTTCTGGGCTTTTCTATTCTTCAGTCTATTATCTACACTTGCGCCAGTACCACACTAGCTTTCTGGCTATAAGCTTCTCTTGATTTCTAGTAGGATAAATCCTCCCCTTTAGTCCTTCTTGAAGAATGACTCAGATTGTCATAATCCTGTCATCTTCCATGCAAAGTTTATCATCAGCTTGTCAGTTTCCATGAAATAGCCTTTTTATAATGGAATCCAGTGTCATCAACATCCCAACAAATGACTTGACTGGTCCTTCTGGAAAATGGTGCTATAACCTGAACTCGGTGTTAGTTTGTGTGGTTGGCCAGATGGAAACTCAGCAGAGGCTGTAACCAGAGTGGGAGCCCCCATTGCTGAGCCCATGCATCACCTCCATCCCTTCCACCCTGGCCATTTTGTTGATGAGCACCTTCAACAGGGACAAGAATGGCTGACTAACATCCATGGGATGGGTTATTTCTCAACCAGACTGGGGAACTCTCTTCTGCTGAGCAGCTCCACACAAAGGTGCTCATTTGAAGAGGTCTCTCCTCACGCTTCTTCTATCTTTGTCACTAACTTTATAATCTTAGTCTTACAAAGCCTTAGTCCATCCAACCAGACGGTAGGCCTTTAGCTACAGTTCAGTGTAATATTTCATCCCATTGGCCATTGTGAGGGCTGGGTTGGGAGCAGCCACTGGATGTGGGATAGTCCAAGAAACCACCATATCTTGCCACTATGACTGTAAAGTAAGAGTTTGTGAAGGGACCAGTAGATGGTATAATGGTTATGTCGCTGGACTCCCACATAGTTGATCATGGACCCAGTGACTTAAAACTCATGCCAGGCACATGTACATGTGTGCCCAAAATCCCAAGAGGAGAGTCAAGGAGAAGAGATTGGGGAGTGACCATCCCTCCCGGCGGGGGGGGGCGGGGCGATTTCTCGCTTTCTGTCTCTGTGTCTCTCTAGTGAGCACATGTGCTCTATTGAAAAAAAAAAACTCTCTTAAAACAAAACAAAAAAAGAGTTTGTGAGAAAGTTGTGAACAGCTGCTTCTGTACAACCTCAAAGAAGGAGCTTGTGGAGAAATCGTGACGCTGTATCTGACTGCCAAAACCTTCTTAAATAAAAAAGGCTATTATTTCACTTTCTTTTCAAATCTTATTCAAGACTTCTCATCAGCTACCTCTAACCAGGAGCCATACTCTGATTCAAAAGCAGTGACAGTGGTGTCGAACTGACAACAGACCATCCAGCCCTATTACCTACACTTCCGTTACTTGAGTTATTTCAATGCCTAGGTAAGGGATTGCTGGCTGTTCTGGTTTGGGATTAGCTTCCAGAATGCTACTGCCCTCTTTGTTGGTTCACCGGAGATTGTGACATAAGGTGCAGGAGCCGGAGCTGGCACTGTGATAACGGGTCTTATGATGTTCAGCCCTCGAGATTTATAGTTATCGAAGGAGAAATAAGGGTGAAACGCTTGAAGCCAGCTGCTAGTCTGTTCAGAAGTAAGGCAGGCGTGTTTGATGGTTAATGTGAAAAAGCTCATTGTGGCTATGTTTAAAAAAATCAATTTCTCTTCCTTTATCTTTAATATTTAGTCCCAAATGATCCTGTAGGATCAGCTACACACCCCAGAAGTAACACACTGCTCAAAGGAGGCTGGGTCTTGCATGGTGACGAAGGTGTGAGTTCCTGGCCTGGTCAGCCTAAACATGCTGGGCACATGTATGAGTCCCAGTACCCCATGGGCCGGAGAACTGGAGGAAGAGGATTGTGGCATGACTGGACCCTTAGAGGGAGCCTCTCTCTCTTGCTCTCTCTTTCTCTTTCTCTCACATACATGTGCATATACTCTATTGTGAATAGAGAAAAAAGCTTTTTAAAAAAATGATACTGCAACTTATAACCACATAATAGTATTAATAAATGTTCTGTTGCATAAGAAACAATATGATAAATTATTAAACAGAGCTGCCTTCCAGCTCACCAGTTATCTCTTCAGCCATATTTACAATGATTTGCCGTTTACCTCATCCATTGAGGTTTTAATTTCAATTACTTTCTCTATTTTCCTAATAGTTTAAGTTGGATATTTCCCAAATATGCTTATTCTTTTTAATAGTATCCCCCTCCCACTTTTTTTTTGTTTTGTTTTAGAGAGCTTTTTGCTAGATGGCATGTGCACTCACTGGAGAGACAGAGACAGAGAGACAGAAAGTGAGAGACCACCACCCCCACCCCAGAGGGCATGGCTACCTTGCAATCCCTTCTCCTCCATTCTCCTCTTGGGCTTTTTGGGCAAGCAAACATACATGCCTGGCATGAGTTTGTTCGTTTGAGAGAATTATTTTATTTAAATTTATTTATTTATTTATTTAATTTGACCAGAAAGGGACAGAGAGAGAGAGAGAGAGAGAGAGAAAGCTGGCAGGTTCAGGACTTGAACCACAGTTGGCCATTTGGGAGTTCAGCGCCCTTCACCATCATGCCACCTGTTGGCTCCCTGGCATGAGTTTTAATCTGCTGCGTGTGAGACTCAAACCAGGGTCAAGTATGTGGGAGTCCAGTGACATAAGTCTTACGCCACCTGCTGGTCCCCACTTTTTTTGTTTTTAACTCCTTATTTGATGTTAATTATTTAAGGAAGGTCAGCCCCATAATGTAGTGGCTAAGTGCCGTGCATAAAAAACTGGATCCCACATGGTTGCCGACTGTTTAAATCCCAGCCCTGCTGGCTTGAAAAATGCACAGGTGTGTGTGTGTGTGTGTGTGTGCCCAAATCCTAATGAGATGGAAAAAGGGAGGAAAAAGGATTGTTTTGTGACCACACTCCATTGGAGGGTGCCTTCTCTCTCTCCTCTCCTCTGTCTGGTGAATACACAGGCACTCTGACAATAGAGGAAAAAAATTAAATTATTGAAGCCATACTTATTTTGTAGTTTACATGTTGTTTGCTCTAACGGTTAAAGTCTTGGCATGGACGATCATACCTACTGCTTATTTTGTCTGCTTCAGGCTCACGTATCTTGTAATTTTGGACTAGGAACTCACCTATGGTAGCATGCTGTTTGTGGGAATCGCATGCAGCCTTGGTTGAGTGTGTGCCCTCCAGAATAGTTCTGTGTCTGCTATTGTCAGGAATCATAGTTCTGATACTAATCATTGTGTTACTTTACCATTGGGCGTTCCTGAGCCACAGGGGAAAAGTAATTAAAGTTTCCCGCCCGACATGAGGTGAAGGACCTTGGGGGAGACTTACAGCTCTTGGGGGATATTTTTTCCCCACTGAGAGCCAAGAATGAGTAGAAAGGTATCCTTATAACCTGTCCACCCTCCTATCTCTGACTCCCACCTCATACGTCCACATCATTAACTCAAAAACGTATTCCTTTGATATTTAGTCTCAAGTTTTGTCCCTGAAGATTTTCTTATTTAAATTCTTGGCTCTAATTTTCAAAAAAGTATCTATTATGTTTTATCCAGAATATTAAAAAGCATTATTAATTTAATTTATTTTAAAATTATTTTAAAATTTGCCATAGGGCATGTGTGCTTACCAGAGGGAGACAGTGACAGTCAGAGAGAGAGAGGGGGAAAGTGAGAAAGCAAGCCACCAGGTCCAGGATTTGAACCATGGTTAGCAGTGTGGGAAGTCCAGTGCCTTAACCACTACACCACCTGCTGGCCCCTATTCAGAGTTAAAAAAAAATGTTTTTGACAGAAGACGTATGTGTTCACCAAAGAGAAAGAGAGAGAGAGATGAAGAGTGACTGTGGGGGGAACCAGCAGTTAGCGTAATGGCTATGTCGCTGGACTCCCACGTAGTCGACCACGGTTCGTGTCCCGGACCAGGTGGCTTAAAAACTCACGCCGGGCGTGTGTGCGTGCGTGCCCAAGATCCCGAGAGGAGAATGGAGGAGAAGGGATTGTGGCATGACCATCCCCCCTGGGGGGTGATTTCTCGCTTTCTGTCTCTATGTCTCTCTCTGTCTGTCTGGCGAGCGCACGCGCCCTACAGTGAAAATCTCTCAAAAAAAAAAAAAAAAAAAAGAGTGACTGTGGGGTCGTCATTCCCTGGTGGGGAATGGTCATGTTGAAATTCCTTTTCCATTTCTCTCTCCTTTGGGGATTTGGGCTTGCACACACATGTGCTCAGCATGTTTGTTAAGCGGCAGGTTCTAGGACTCACTGCACAGTCACCCGTGTGGGATGTAACTGCCTTCACCACCACGCTACTGGCCCTATCCAGGACTTCTAGATGATTATTAGTGAGAGGATTGGAGGTTCTTTAGTGAGTCAAATATCCAAGACCATATGCCTTACTATTTGTTTTGTTGATCATTTGTCCCTTTTGCCTATCATAACGTCTGAAAATATTTTAAATTAATATCCACTTATTTTGTTGTTTCTCCTGGTAACTGAGATCTTTAAGCCTCTTGACCTTCCCTCAGAACCCAGAACAGAGCCTGGAACACAGCTTGCCCTTAAAATATATTTGCAAGGGACTAGCAGATGGCATAATGGTTATGTCGCTGGACTCCCATGTAGTCAACTGTGGTTCAAGTCCCAGACCTGGTGGCTTGAAATTCACACCGGGTGTGTGTACATGTGTGCCCAAGATCCCAAGAGGAGAATAGAAGAGAAGGGACTACAGCATGGCCATCCCCACTGAGGGTGATGTCTTGCTTTCTGTCTGTCTCTGTTTCTTCAGCAAGCACACGTACCCTATAGTAAAAATCTCTCAAAAAGAAGAAGAAAAGAAAGGAGGAGGAGAGATGTTTGTGAAATAAGTTGAAAGAATAACTTTGACAGATAAAGACTCTGAGACAGGAACATAAAATGACTCAAGT
>NW_006159909.1:421621-422312 GCF_000334495.1 Tupaia belangeri chinensis | reverse complement strand
AAGAGCTTCAGGTCTGTTGACACCAACCTGTCCTTACTTGAGCCCTCCTTGGCTCTCGGGGAGCCATAGTCGCCCTGGGCAGTGTGAGGGTGGCAATGGACAGGGCTCTGGGCTGAGAATGGGGAGCTCTGGCTCCTGGTCAGGGACCACTCTTGTGTGACCACGGCAGCTCACTTGCCCTCTCTGGGTTCAGTTGTACTTGCAACTTGAGAGGATGGTCTTGAAGAACCTCTCTGGCTGTGACATCGTGTTGTTCTAGTTTGCCGCTGCTTATTCCTGCCCCGTGCTCTCCCTTTCTTTATGTAGACCACATTTCTGACCTATCTTACTTTCCTTCTCTCTGAAGAACTTCTTTTAAGATTTCCTTCAAAGCAGCAAATTCCTTCAATCTGTCTGATTCTCTGCTGGAGACTGAAAACACTGTAACAGTAAAGAAGAATGAGTTTCCTTTTGATTCTTTCTTAGAATCTTAGAATCTCTCTGCTTATATTACTCATCTTTTCTTACATGCTATTTCCAGTAGAACCCTTAGCATAGCATTTTTTTTCTTGAGAGATTTTCACTGTAGGGTGCGTGCGCTCGCCAGACAGACAGAGAGAGACATAGAGACAGAAAGCGAGAAATCACCCCCCAGGGGGGATGGTCACGCCGCAATCCCCTCTCCTCCATTCTCCTCTCGGGATCTTGGGCA
>NW_006159909.1:415572-419005 GCF_000334495.1 Tupaia belangeri chinensis | reverse complement strand
TATGTCTCTCTCTGTCTGTCTGGCGAGCGCACGCGCCCTACAGTGAAAATCCCTCAAAAAAAAAAAAAAAAAAAGAGTGACTGTGGGGTCACCATTCCCTGGTGGGGAATGGTCATGTTGAAATTCCTTTTCCATTTCTCTCTCCTTTGGGGATTTGGGCTTGCACACACATGTGCTCAGCATGTTTGTTAAGCGGCAGGTTCTAGGACTCACTGCACAGTCACCCGTGTGGGATGTAACTGCCTTCACCACCACGCTACTGGCCCTATCCAGGACTTCTAGATGATTATTAGTGAGAGGATTGGAGGTTCTTTAGTGAGTCAAATATCCAAGACCATATGCCTTACTATTTGTTTTGTTGATCATTTGTCCCTTTTGCCTATCATAACGTCTGAAAATATTTTAAATTAATATCCACTTATTTTGTTGTTTCTCCTGGTAACTGAGATCTTTAAGCCTCTTGACCTTCCCTCAGAACCCAGAACAGAGCCTGGAACACAGCTTGCCCTTAAAATATATTTGCAAGGGACTAGCAGATGGCATAATGGTTATGTCGCTGGACTCCCATGTAGTCAACTGTGGTTCAAGTCCCAGACCTGGTGGCTTGAAATTCACACCGGGTGTGTGTACATGTGTGCCCAAGATCCCAAGAGGAGAATAGAAGAGAAGGGACTACAGCATGGCCATCCCCACTGAGGGTGATTTCTTGCTTTCTGTCTCTCTGTCTCTGTTTCTTCAGCAAGCACATGTACCCTATAGTAAAAATCTCTCAAAAAGAAGAAGAAAAGAAAGGAGGAGGAGAGATGTTTGTGAAATAAGTTGAAAGAATAACTTTGACAGATAAAGACTCTGAGACAGGAACATAAAGTGACTCAAGTCTTTGGAAGTTTAGTGCCAGTAAATGTGAGTTCTGGCTAGCCTTTTTCATTCACATATTAATGATTTTCACAAATTAACCCATTCCTGCAGTCGTATGAAGACTTTTCCCTTCTAGCCCAGACCTCTA
This sequence comes from Tupaia belangeri chinensis, assembly GCF_000334495.1. NCBI lineage: Eukaryota > Metazoa > Chordata > Mammalia > Scandentia > Tupaiidae > Tupaia > Tupaia belangeri. Next base: position 417,999 of record NW_006159909.1, on the reverse strand, counting down.
GACTGTGTTTTATTGGATATTGTGTTTCTTGCTCTACCATTTCCTTCTCCAGGTTTTAGGACATCAATATGTCAACCTAAGAGCTTCAAGTCTGTTGACACCAAACTGTCCTTACTTGAGTCCTCCTTGGCTCTCTGGGAGCCATAGTCGCCCTGGGCAGTGTGAGGGTGGCAATGGACAGGGCTCTGGGCTGAGAATGGGGAGCTCTGGCTCCTGGTCAGGGACCACTCTTGTGTGACCACGGCAGCCCACTTGCCCTCTCTGGGTTCAGTTGTACTTGCAACTTGAGAGGATGGTCTTGAGAAACCTCTCTGGCTGTGACATCGTGTTGTTCTAGTTTGCCGCTGCTTATTCCTGCCCCATGCTCTCCCTTTCTTTATGTAGACCACATTTCTGACCTATCTTACTTTCCTTCTCTCTGAAGAACTTCTTTTAAGATTTCCTTCAAAGCAGCAAATTCCTTCAATCTGTCTGATTCTCTGCTGGAGACTGAAAACACTGTAACAGTAAAGAAGAATGAGTTTCCTTTTGATTCTTTCTTAGAATCTTAGAATCTCTCTGCTTATATTACTCATCTTTTCTTACATGCTATTTCCAGTAGAACCCTTAGCATAGCATTTTTTTTCTTGAGAGATTTTCACTGTAGGGTGCGTGCGCTCGCCAGACAGACAGAGAGAGACATAGAGACAGAAAGCGAGAAATCACCCCCCAGGGGGGATGGTCACGCCGCAATCCCCTCTCCTCCATTCTCCTCTTGGGATCTTGGGCACGCACGCACACGCGCCCGGCGTGAGTTTTTTTTAAGCCACCGGGTCCGGGACACGAACCGTGGTCGACTATGTGGGAATCCAGCGACATAGCCATTACGCTAACTGCTGGTTCCCAGCATAGCATTTTTTTAAAAAAGGTTTTAAACTTTAGGCTTTTGCCATAGGATTCTTGCACTCACCAGAGAGACAGAGGGGGAAAGTGAGAAATCATTCCCTTGGGGGAGAGGGAGAATGACTACATCACAATCCTTTCTCCTCCATTCTCCTCTTGGAATTTTAGGCGCGCACACACATTTCTGCTATGATTTTCAAGTCGCCAGGTGTGGGACTCGAACCATGGTTGGCCATGTGAGAATCCAGCTCCTTAATCACCATGCCACCTACTAGCCCTAGCATAGCATTGTTTTTGAAAACATTCTGAGCTTATCATTTCAACATCCCTGCCATATCAGACTCTAGTTCTGATGTTCACTCAGTCTCTTCAAACTGTGTTTTTGTCTTTTAGTATGTCTTAAAATTTTTCCTTGCTGGATGGACATGAGGTATGGGTGAAGGGAGCTGCAGTAAATAGGCTTTTAATGATATGACGGTAGCTTGTTGGTAGGAGGGGAAGCACCCTAGAGTTCGTGAATATGCCTCAGTCTTTTGGTGAGTGTATGCCCCTGGGCGGTGAGCTTCACGTGTGATTCTCAGTCCCCACCTTCTCCCCTCCTTAGGTGGGAGAGGATGGCTAGAGGGGGCTGTGGTTGGTTATGTCCCTTCCCCAGATCAGGCTGGCTCTAGTAAGACCCCAGTCGGTGAGATTTCTCTTAAGGACAGACCTCGGTAAGAAGGACAGAAGGCTCTGGCCTATTTCAGCATGGCTACTTCCTAGCTAGAAGCACTGTGAGTAGAAGCACTGTGATAAGCTGGTAGTGCTCCTATAGGGAAAACTCCAAGAAATGCTAAGGCTCTCCTATGACTGGCCTTACTGGGGACTTTATTCTCAGACTGGTCTACACTGAACCTCCAGCAATTCATCAATTACTGTTCAGTTTTTTCCACCTGAACTAGTTCCTACAGAGGTTTTTGCTTGCTATGGTTTGAATGTATGTATCTCTCCAAAATGCGTATGTTGGAACTTAAACCCCAAGGTGATGGTATTAAGAGGTGGGGCTTTTGGAGGATGATTAGATCTTGAGGGCTCTGTCCTCATGGATGGAATTAATGCCCTTATACGAGAGACCTGCCTTGGGGCCAGCCAGGTGGCATAGTAGTTAAGGTGGCTAATCCCACACCCAAATGGTTCAAGTCCTGAACCTGGTGGCTTGAAAAACGTGCCAGGCACATCTGCATGTGTGCCCACAATTCTTAGAGGAGAAGAGATTGCGGCTTGGCCGTGCCCTCTAGTGAGTGTATGCATCTTATATCAAACCTGAAAAAACAATTCAACATAGCAAAAAAGACTCGAGGTGGAGCAATGGGTAATTTTTCTCTCTCTGGGGAGGCAATTTTGCTGTGCTCACTGCATTTTCTGGATTTCCTGTAGTGAGAATCATACAGTAATAATTCCGATAAGGGCAAACAAACTGCATTAAAACAATACTTTAAAGGAGATTCCATTTTGTGCTGTCGGGACTTAGCAGACCTTAGTTGACCCCATGTCTGTGCTGGGCTC
>NW_006159909.1:395833-415541 GCF_000334495.1 Tupaia belangeri chinensis | reverse complement strand
CAGGAACTTTGATAGACTGGAAGGTGTCCAGGGAAGGCTGTTGGCGATATAGGAGAGCCCCACAGCTGACGATGCTGGGAGCAGCTGCTCAAACAGAGGCTGTAGCTAGGAAAATAAAGATGGGGTCATTGCCATGCCCTGAAATGGTCCCAGGGAAAAGGAATTAGTTGCCTTCTGAGGAAAAACAGGGGGCAGCACCAGGGGAAACCCCAAGCTCGCAGGAACCCAACTTTTGACTTCATAGGAAGAAGAATGGTCAGCTTTATGACTTGGCCACGTCTAGAGGCAGAAACCCTGAGAGGTGGTGAGTTCTTTGTCCTTGGAAGGACAGGGCTGAGGCTGCCTACTACTCTCAGGGACACTGCTGTGAGCTTCCCTGCAGGGCTGACGGGGCAACAGAGGAGCTCACAGTCGCCCTTCCATGTGCTGAGGAAGAAGAAAGGAGTTGAAAGAGGAGGAATCAGGATCGTCATGGTCAAGAGGGGTTTCTCAAGTCAGAGAGCTGGGTTCAAGTACTGGATGCCTTAGGTCTTGCTGTGCCATTGTAGAGAAGTTGCCGAAGCTCTCTGTGCCTCTGTTTTCTCATCTGCACGGTGGATGAACTAACAGAGTAGCCACGGAACAGAAATGAGATCATGCAAAAGGCTTGGTGCAGGCCTGGGCCACAGAAGAGCTCAGTAAAACCAGGCTGGTGGTAAGAGGGCTCTTTTTCAAGGCACCAGAGATCCCAGGCCTCCTGCAACTTGCTCTGCTCCCGAGTCACTCATCCCCTCACATGTCAGCCGTGTCACGTTAGGAATTTCAGCATCTGTTGGTCGAAAGTCATATTCTGTGTTTGGCTGAATTAACTTTATCCCAGATGATTTCTGACAGAGTCTACATTCTTCGCTCTCCCGCCTGTGTCCCCTCACAGGTCCACAGTCTCCAGGCAGGCTGCTCTCTTAGCTTGGTTTCCTTGGCCTCCCTCCCGTGATGGTGCCCAGAATGTAATAACAAATCCCGTCTCCCAGCCAGGCGCTGGGTGCCCAGGAATTCCGGCCCGCTCGGCCAGCTCCCTCTGCCAGTGCATCTGTTCCCAATCAGTGCAGCGCGGTGCATTCTTTCTGCCCAGCAGCGAGCGTGCAGGCCAGGCCGGGGCCTGGGGACTGCGCTAATTGATTGCTAAATGGATCTTGTCATTTCCAAAAGAGGCCTCTAGGCCTGCCCTTTGCTCTGCCTCTGCTCCCCACAGGCTGAAGAGCTTAGGAATTAACTCATCCGCTGCCTTTGATGGGAGGCAACCATCACAGACCTCAGCATTGGCAATGTACAGAAAGCCTTAGAAAAGCCCTAGAGAAGCCCCCACTCTTTGTAAAGAGGTTCATGGCTTAAGAAGCACTTCTGTGGACACCATCCCGTTTAATTCTCTCAGCAACTTTAAAGAGAGGACCTGATCCCACTGGATAGATGGGAAATCAAAGTTCAGGAGTGTGAATTGAGTGGCCCCAGATTCCACAGAGTTGGTGGCAGAGGTGAGAGAGTTTGAGCCCGATTCATGCTGGGCCCACCTTCTGTCCCCAGAGCTTAGCCTGTTAGCAGTGTCTGGCCAGGGCTGGCCACTGAGGTTGCTGGGGACAGCTGGGGATCTGCTGCCTGAACTGCCTGGGTGGTCAAAACCACCAGGAGGGGGAAGATGGCACTCACGCTCAGGGCAGAGGGCACCTACCCAAGCTTCCTTCCCTCCTGTCCCGGCTTCCGTGGTCCGAGGTCCTTGGGCTTCCCTGGCACCTACAGGAGAATAGAGTCACCATCTGTTTCCTCGTCTGTCTTCCCACTTAAAGGCAGAGGTCGTCTTTCTGTATCTAGATCTCTGCCTGGAACAGAGTCTGCTCACGGGAGGTGGCCAAGCGTAAACGCAGAATGAATGGATGAACCAAAAAGTAAACAGTGGCTCATCCTGAACCGTTTCCCCTGTTCTCATTCTCCTTGGTTTCTCGACAGAGTTGGTCAGCAAGGGCAAGACGGGCCCTTACTCTCCACGAGCACGTTGGCCCTCCAGCACTTTAGACCCTGCCAACATCTCTGAAGGCCTAGTTCTGACAACTGGGAATGATTCCACGGGTCTTCCCAGGCTGCTTGGAGGACCAGCTGAGACACGGAAGTGTGAACGCTGTATTTGTGTGAATGGCGTGGATCTTGTTGTTTGCTTTACTCTTTAGTGAGTTCTGAGTTCAGTTCTCTTCCAGAAGCTTCTTCATTGGCCTATGCTGCCAGAAGGGTTTGCTGTAGAATCAGGGGTGCAAAGAAGTTCCTCCCACCTGTGAACTCACATAAGCACCCTCGAAGTCACCCTTGGTTCCGACAAACTAGCTCAGGTGGGCGGTAACCAGAAGCAGCACATGTCCCCAGCCCCTGTGCTGTGGGTCTGGGGTCTGCACCGTCTCAAGGCCCAGCTCCTTTATTCTTCCTCTCCTTCCTACTTTGATGAAGACTTAAGAAATAAAAGAGAATTACGTTTAACCTCTGAATTGCTTTCTTCCTAGATGTGACTTTGGAAGAATTGTTTAACCTCTCTGACCGTTCCATGTGTAAGGTGGGATAGTCACACACCTTGCAAGTTTCTTGAGAGGAAGTACCGAATTCTCCAGAAATACGCTCACCAGTGAGTGGCATGTGCTGGATACTCCATCACTGTTCGCCATTGTCGTGGTGCTGGGACAGCCACCTCGGGTTCCCCCCAACCAGCCCGGCCCTCACAGGCCTCCTGTGCCTCTTAATTGCAAAATCCGAAGAGAAGAGATCCTCATTCTTGCCCTTCCTGACCTCTTGGCAGCATTTGACACCATGACCTACTCCTTCCTGACCACTCTCTCCTCCAATTTCTGGGCTAAAATACCCATGGTTCTCCTGCTACTCCACTGACCATTTCTCTTCTCTTGAGCTGCCCTTTCCCAGAATCCTATGTGTCTTTTTTCAGTCTGCAAAGAACATAATCCCTGCTCTCGAGAGTTTATAATCTGTTGATAGCTATGCTAACTGCCGTGATTTGAGGATTGACAGGGTTGAGTTATGGCTGAACGCGGGGCCCAGTGCTTTACTATGGTATCCCATTTGACAGCTGCAGACAGAGGCAGACAGACCAGGGCTCACACCCCAGCCTCACCACGCCAGGCCCTGGGGTAGCAGCAACACGCGTTCCCTGGGTCTCCTCACTAGAGGGGAAGGAGCTGGTAGGTAGGGCCAAACTGTGCCCTCTATGCCAGGGCCTGGTATGGCGTCGGGGAGGCCCACCAGACAGGGTCTCAAGCTCTGGGGCAAGTGGCATAGAGAGAAAGTTGCAAAACTAGTGTCTAATCTCCTTCTTTGCCACTTACGTGCTGTGTGATCCTGGGCAAATCACTTCACCTCTCTGAGCCTCAGAGATTTTGGCATGACCCAGTCTGTTAGATGTTGAGTAAACTAGAAGATGGTCTGCAAATTACTGTCAGCATCAGAGCTCTTTCGGGCACTTTATCCAGAGGCATTCTGGCAGAGAAATGACTTGCTTGAGGTGCCTGCTAAACTGGGAATCCCAACCGGGTCTTTCTATTTCAGAGAAGACACACCACTCCGTTCTGCAGGGTTGGGGCAAACCCGCTTGGGCAGGCTCTTTACGTTACTGTTTCATCTGCTCTCTCCTGTCCTCCTGGCAAAGATTTGGACCTGCCCATTTTATAAATGAGAAAATCAAGGTCCTGAGAGGTTAAGTGACGTGCTGCCCAGGGCAGTGCTCCTCCTGTGACAGGACACTGTGGTCTTGGGCCAGCTGTCCACTGAGTGTCGTACAAGGTAAATAACTAAGCAAAGTAACGCATAGTTACTAGTTCTCCGAGTGCGACCTAGTTCTCCGAGTGCGATCGTCTTTAAGAGAGCTGGGGGGAAACTGATGAAAGGAATTTCAGGATGACCATTCTCTCCAGAGAGGCTGGACTGGGAGGTGGCTGTGGGACTTCTCAGAGCCCCACAGCCGGGCCTGAAAAATCATGTCAGGAACATGTACCGAGTGCCTGTGCTAAGTGTCTCACTAAATGCTGACATTGGCCCTATGTGGCAGGTGCTATTAATTAATTTATTTTTAGAGAGATTTTTGCTATAGGGCGTGTGTACTCACCAGAGGGACAGAGAGAGAGAGAGAGACAAAGTGAGAAATCACCTCCCAGGGAGAGTGACCATGCCGTAATCCCTCCTCCTCCATTCTCCTCTCAGGATTTTGGGCACACATGCACATGTACCCGGTGTGAGTTTTAAGCTGCTGGGTCCGGGACTCAAACTGGATCAACGACGTGGGAGTCCAGCGATCTAACCATTACGCCATCTGATGGTCCCTTGCGAATGTTATTTTTCTTTTTTTTTTTAAAGAGAGATTTTTTTTGCTATAGGGTGCATGTGCTCATTGGAGAGACAGAGAGATACAGAGACAGAGAGACATAAAGTGAGAAAGCACCCACCCAAGGGGGATGGCCACACTGCAATCCCTTCTCTTCCAATCTCCTCTCAGGATCTTGGACACAAACGCACACACACTTGGCATGAGTTATAAGTAGCCGGGTCCGGGATTTGAACCACAATCGACAACGTGGGAGTCCAAGATGTAACCATTACATCATCTGCTGCTCCCTCTGGTGCTATTTTTATACACAAGTTACAGATACAGAAACCAAGGCCTGTGGGTACATGGCTAGTGAGTGGCAGAGCCAGAATTTGAACCTAGATAGTCGGGTTCCATAGCCTGAGTGTTCCAGCACCAATTGCAGGCCCTGGGGTTGACTGAGCCTCCTCCTTCTCTCTCACTTTCTTCCATTCCAGCTGGCCTTCTCTAGTTCTGGAAGCTTCTTCCCTCTGCACCGAGCGATGCAGCTGGAGATGCTGGCGAGCCCTGACCGCCACATCCCTGCTGGCCAGCTGAGCACAGTCTCAGGCAGTGCCCAGACTTCTCCTTGGCAGTCCCAGGCAGAGCTGGCCTGAGCTTATGTTAACATTTTGAAGATTTATTCTGCTCTCTGAATCTTCTCTTCCTTTGCTTCACACTGTTTATTGAAATAGTTCATAGGATACTGTTAAAAACTAAAACAAAAGTCAATAGAAAAATATTTATGGGCGACAATGGGATTGCTGCCACGTCATGACGTTTGCAAACAGTTCTCGTGGGTTCACGTCGCCTTTCAGAGTGCTCCGGGGGCGGGGAGGGGCGCATGCCCTGGCAGGGTCCTCAGTTTCACACCCTGCTGCCCAAGGAGATCTGATTTTTCCTCCCTCTCTCAGAGAGCTGTTGACTTTGTGAGGCCAAGCCTCTCCCTGCGGAGATAGCCTGGGGTCTGGTCCGGAAGGCCTTCTCTGAGCTGGTCCCACCCGCTCTGAATTTAACATAGAGTCGGCTTGTTCTGGCGCTACGACTTCGCGGCTTCTGACTTCGAGGCAAGGTTTTCCTCTAATAGGCTGTTTCTGCCAGACGCTGTGCAAAGGGATCAAAAGTGTGTCCCTGACAGCTATCTTGCCCAAACTCCAGACTGCTGGCTTCTCAGAGGAGGTGTGGTTATGATTTTCCTCCAGTAAATGTCCCAGAGAGGCCCAAGGGCACTGAGGGGGCACGGGCAAGTTCAGAGGACACGCAGGTGGCCAAGGCCAGAACCCAGAGGCTCCAAGTGGGCAAGGGCTGAGGCCTAAGCAGAGTCTGGATGATGCCGAGGTCCCAGGGTGGGGACCAGGACAGGGGCGGGGCCACAGGCAGAAAGGCAGCACTGGCAGGTCCAAGAGGGGCAGAGGGTGGTAGCAGAGAGAAAATCATGGGCCCATAGTGGTGTCAAGAGGTCCCACAGGTGTCACCAGCAGGGTGGGAGGAGTATCACAAAGCCAGACAAGGAGTGACCTATGTGAAATTTTTTCCAGAAGACTTCATTTTTCTTTTTAAAATTTTATTATTTTATATATATTTGACTGCTTTTTAAAATATATTTGATTGCTTATATATATTTGACTTGCAAAGAGAATTTACCCAACATGAAATACACCTCAGACCAGTCCAGTTGAGAATACTATACACGTTATCATTGACAGAAAATAAACCATTACTGTGTCCCAAAGTGTTTTTCTTCTTTATTTCCCCCCTAATTTCCTTCCTATACTCTTCCCCCTCCCACATTCCTTCCACACTGTCTCCAGTGTCCATAATCATTTTCAGTGCTTTTATATCCTCCAATCTTTCAATTTCTACCATAGAGTGTGAATGATCGGTATATATTAAGTGGAGACATATAATATCTTTCTTTCATAGCCTGTCTTGCTTCACTCAGCAATAAATCTTTCATATTAGACCACTTTCTATCAACTGCCAGGGTCTTGGTTGTTTTTTTATGGCTGAATAGTATTCCATGAAGTATATGTGCCATACTTTTTCAATCCATTCATCTGTTTATGGACATTTGGGTTGGTTCCATGTCTTAGCAATCGTGAATAGTGCTGCAATAAACATTGATGTGCAAGTCCTTTTCCAACTGAGCATTCTCCTATTCTTTGGGAGAATCCTAGATATCCAGGAGTGGAATTGTTGGATCATATGGTAGTTCTATTTGTAGGTCTTTGAGGAACCTCCATATTATTTTCCACAGTGACTGAACCAATTAACATTCCCACCAACAGTGCAGGAGAGTTCCCCTTCTACCACAATCCCACCAACATTTATCATTTTTTGTATTTTTTTTTTTTGGAGAGGTTTTTGCTATAGAGCGCGTGCACTCACCAGAAAGATAGAGAGAGACAGAGAGACAGAAAGCAAAAAATCACCCTTCTGGGGAGATGGCCACCCTCAATCCCTTCTCCTCCATTCTCCTCTCGGGATCTTGGGCACGCATACACACACGCCCAGCGTGAGTTTAAGCCACTGGATCTGGAATTCGAACTGTGATCGACTACATGGGAGTTCAGTGACATAGCCATTATGCTAACTACTGGTCCCCATTTTTTGTATTTTTAATCTTCGCCATTCTGACAGGGGTTAGAGGTGGTATCTCATTGTGATTTTAATCTGCTTCTCCCTTATGATGAGGGATGTTGAGCATTTATTCATATGCTTTTTGGCTGTTAGTTTGTCTTCCTTAGAGAGTTTTTTTGTTCAGATAATTTTCACATCTTTTAATTGGGTTATTTATTTATTTTTTTCTGGGTAAGCTGCTTGAGTTCCCTGTGCATTCTGGTTATCAATCCCTTATCTGATGCATAGTTTATAAAAAATATTCTCCCATTCTGAGGGTTGTCAATTCACACTAATTATTATGTCCTTGGCTATGCAGAAACATCTTAATCTGATGTCATCCACTTGTCTATTTTGGGAATTATTGCCTGTGCTTTGGGGTCTTATTTAAGAAGTTTTTGCTTACTCCCATGCCTCTCAGAGTTTCCCCAGTGTTGTCCACCGGTAGTTTTATAGTTTGAGGTCTTAGGTTTAGATCTTTGATCTATTTTGAGTTTATTTTTGTTAATGGTGAATGATGAGATCCAGTTTCATCTTTCTGCAGATGGATTCCCAGTTTTTCCAGTACTATTTGCTAAAGAGTTTTACCTTTTCCCAAGTATTGACTGGTATCCTTTGTCAAAATTCAGTTGGCTGGGGACTGGCAGGTGGTGTGCTGGTTAAGGGAGCTGGACCCTCACATGGCTGACTGCGGTCCAAGTCCTGGACCTGGTGGCTTGCTTTCTTACTTTCCTCCTCTCTCTCTTTCTCTCTCTCTCTGTCCTTCTCTGGTCAGATTAAAATAAATAAGTAAAGTTAAATAAATGATTCTTTTAAAAAATCAGTTGACTGTATGTTTTGAGGTTTATTTCTCGGGTCTCTATTCTATTCCATTGGCCCACCTGTCTGTTTTTGTGCCAATACCATGCTGTTTTGATTATCACAGCTTTATAGTATATTTTGGGGTCAGGAAGTGAGACACCTCCAACTCCACTCCTCTTGTGCAGGATTGCTTTGAAAATATGGGGTCTTTTATGATTTCAGACAAATTCTATGATTGTCTTTTCTAGATCTGTGAAGAATGTCTTTGGTATGTTTATTGGAATTGCATTAACTATGTAGATTAATTTGAGTAGAATTGCCATTTTATTATACGAATTCTTCCAATCCAGGCACATGGGATGTTCTTCCACTTCTTTGTCTTTTTTAAATATCTTTTTTAAGATGTTCATAATTTTCCTTATAAAGGTCTTTGACTTCCTTGGTTAGGTTTATCCCTAGGTATCTTATACATTTTATGGCTGTGGTAAAAGAGATTCCTTTCTTTAGTTCTACCTGTCAGTTTGTCGTTCGTATATAGAAATGCTATAGGTTTTGGATGTTGATTTTGTATCCTGCCACTTTACTGTATTCACTTATTACTTTGGGAAGTTTTTTCAAGGTTACCTTTGGGTCTTCTATGTATACCATCACATCATCTACAAATAAAGATATTTTCAACTCTTCTCTTCCTATTCGAATGCCTTTTATTTCATTCTTTTGTCTGATTGCATTGGATAGGACTTCCAGTACTATATTGAAAAGGAGTGGAGAAAGTGGACAGCCTTGTATTGTACCAGTTTTTAGTGGAAAAGCTTTCAGCTTTTCTCCATTCAGTATAATATTAACTATAGATTTTTCATATATGGCTTTTATTGTGTTGAGAAATGATCCTTCTATGCCAATTTTGCTAAGAGTCTTAATCATGAAGGGATGTTGTATTTTGTCAAAGCTTTTTCTGCATTGGTTGAGATGATTACATGGTTTTATCTTTATTTCTGCTAATATGGTGTATTACATTTATGGTTTTGCATATGTTGAACCACCCTTGAATCCCTGGAATGAAGCCTACCTGGTCGTGATGAATTATCTTTTTTATCTATTGTTGGATATGACTTGCAAGTATCTTATTGAGAATTTTTGCATCTATATTCATCAGAGATATTAGTCTGTAGTTTTCCTTTTTTGTTATGTCTTTTGTCTGTTTTGGGAATGAAGATGATGGAGACTTTGTAAAATTATTTTGGGAGGATTTCTTCCTTTTGGATCTTTAGAAGTAATTCAAGTAGGATGGGGTTAACTCTTCTTTAAAAAGTTTTGTAGAATTTAGAAGTGAGGCCCCATCAGGACCTGGGCTTTTCTTTGTTGGGAGGTTATTTATTACGGATTTTTAATCTCATGGCTTGTTATAGGTCTATTCAGACTTTCTATGTCCTCCTTATTCAATCTTGGTAGATTATATGCATCGAGAAATTTGTTCATTTCTTCCATGTTCTCTTGTTTGTTGGAATACATTTGCTCATAGTATCCTCTAGTGATATTTTGTATTTCTACTGTATCTGTTGTAATATTGCCTGATTCATTACGTATTTGATTTATTGGGTTTCTTTTTCTCTTCTTAATCAGTCTAGCTAATGGTGTGTCGATCTTGCTTTCATTTATTTTCTCTATAGTTTGTTTATTTTCTATTCATTTATTTCTGCTCGAATCTTTATTATTTCTTTTCTCCTGGCTTTTTGTTGTTGTTGTTGTTGCTTTTCTAATTTCCTGAGGCATGATGTTGTGTTATCTATTTGCCACCTCTCCATCTTTTTCTTCTGTGCAGTAATGCTATGAATTTCCCACTTATGAATCCTTTTGTGGTGCCCCATAGATTATGGAAACTCGTGTACTCATTATCATTTGTTTCCATAGATCTTTTGGTTTCAGACTTAGTATCTTCAATAGTTGAGAAGACATCCAGGAATAGGTTGTTAAGTTTCCATGTGTTTGTGTATTTTTGAGGATTTTTCCTGAAGTTAATATCAAGTTTAATTTCATCATGGTCAGAGAAGAGGTTGGATATAGTTTCTATCCCTTTGAATCTGTAAAGGGTTGACTTTTGCCCTATCATATGGTCAATCTTGGAAAAGGTTCCATGCAGGGGTGAGAAAAATATATATTTTGTGGTCTTATGGTGGAAAGTTCTATAGATATCTGTGAAGTCCATTTGATGTATAGTATTGTTTAGGTCCTGTATCTCTCAACTTGTTTTTTGTCTAGAAGATCTGTCTAAAGGAGATAATGGGGTGTTGAGATCCCCAACAATTACAGTGTTGCGACTGTCTCTCCTTTTAGCTTTAGCAGTCTTTCCTTCACATATTTAGGTGCTCCTGAGTTTGGTGCATAGATATTTATAAGCATTATGCCTTCTTGATGAATGAGCCCTTTCATTACTCTATTGCCCTTCTTCGTCTCTTCTTACAGTTTTTGTCTTAATGTCTGAAATCAGTATCGTGATTCCAGTCCTTTTTTGATTTCCATTTACATGGAATACCTTTTTCCAGTCTTTCACTTTTAGTCTATGTATATCTTTATCTATAGGATGTGTTTCTTGTAGATAACAGATAGAGGGTTTCTGTTTTTCAATCCACCCAGCCAGTCTGTGACTCTTGATCAGCGAATTTGATCCATTAACAGTCAGTGTTATTATTTATATTTCTGGACATGTTTCTAACATAAAATGAGCCATTTTCTTGGATGTTTTATGTTCTCTTATATCTGTCTGTCTGACTTTAGTTTTTTTTTTGGTATAGCACTCCCTTCAGAACTTCTTGAAGAACTAGTCTGGAGTTGGTAAATTCTTTTAGATTTTGTTTATCTGAGAATGTTTTTATTTTTATTTTTTCCTATATGAAGGATAATCTTGCCAGGTATAGTAATCTTGGTTGAAAAAATTTTTTCATTTAATACTTTGAATATATTTACCATTCTTTCCTTGCCTTCATTGCTTCCAGTGAGAGGTTTGATGTTAACCTGATGGAATAACCTTTCTAAATAACTTGACGTTTCTCTCTTGCCAGTTTTAGTATCTTGTCTTTGTCTGTAGTTTTGGCTAATCTGGCTATAATGTGTCTTGGAGAAGATCATCTTGGATTGATTCTATTTCGGGTCCTTTGTATTTCTTGGGTCTGGATCTTTGCATGTCTCTCTAAGTTTGGAAAGTTTTCTTCCAGGATTTCATGGAATAAATTATCAATGCCCTTATTATCTTCACTTTCTGAAAATTATCTGGATGTTAGGGTGTTTAATGATATTTAATACTTTTTGTATATTGTCCTCATTTTTCTTGGTTATTTTCTGTCTTTTTGATTATTTTTTTTCTAGATCAAAGGTTTTGTCTTCTACATTCGAGATTCGATCTGTGTGATCTAATCCACTTTTAATACTCTCAAGGGAGGTTTTAATTTCCTGTATTACAGTCTTCATTTCTAACAATTCTGTTTGATTCTTTTTTATTGTGTCTATTTCTTCTTTCAAATTGTAAAAGGACTTCCTCATCTCCTGGAGCTCATTGTCTCTTTTCTTTTGCATCTTAGTTTTGTCACTATAAATACTCTGAATGATTTATCTGACATTTACACGAGTTCCACTATGTTGTCTGTGGATGATGAGGAATTGATGTCTTTCCTTGGGGGAGAGAGATTTTCTTGGTTGCTCATATTTCTTGTGCCTCTGCGTTCAATGGCGTGTGGGAGTAGGTAATTGGCAATCTCTCTGCTGCTCTACCTCCCTGATGCAACCTGCACTGTTGTCACTGGACTTGGATGATCAAAGTCTCCCTAGTTTCTAGGGAACAGGGACTGAGCTGCTGAAATTCAACTGAGGAAGACAGAAGGGATCCACACTGTGTGCTTCAATAAATACTGTGGTCTCAGAACTCAGACGTGTGTGGCAGGTGATGAGCCGCAGACTCTCTGCACCTCAGTCTCCCTGGCACTCTTGAGAGTTCAAAGTTGAGTGGAGGGAGGGAATGAGCCATAGGTCTCCACAGTACAGGTTTTCAGGCATGGATACTGTCGTTGGAATGGGTGTTAGGAAGGAGCACGGGTGAGGCTCTAGGTCTTCTCAAGTCCCAAATAACACACCTGAGAGTTCAAAGGTGAGTGGGGGAGGAGATGAGCCACAGGTCTCGACAGTACAGGCTTTAGGCCACAAACAGCTCAACATGAGTTGTTTAATACTGTGAAGTGTTCCTCAGCCTCTCTTGTGCAACTCCTGGCAGTGCTGTATTAATTTATGAATAACTCCAGAAGGATGAATAAAAACACAAAAAGCAGTAAGAAAATGACTCTACCCCTGGAAGATGTGATAGACTGAACACCAGAACCTGATGTGTCCTTGCCATCTGAGGGAAAGATTCCATGAGTTGCTTCATTTGTCTTTTCTCTCACCCAAGTGTCTCTGATCCTACTACCCTCTCTGCACAGCTAACTTTGGCAATGGCAAACTCACAAACTTCTTGGTATTTAAGGTAAAGCATAGAATAATAGCAGTATCAAAGCACTTCCCGGGGTCTGAACAGTGTTAGTCATGAGAACAGCTGTTCTGGGTTGGGGCCGTGCCTTGCCTGCAATGAGGGTCAAATCCTGAGTGACAGAGGCAGTAAAGTGCCTGTCAATCGGTTGTTGACTTCTGTGTTTTAATAGTATGCACGGCCCATGAAAGCTCTAGGCCCAAGTGTTAAGGTTCATTCTAGTCAGGGGAGCAGATTTCACGTAATGATGAGCAGGGCTCCAGGACTGTCACCATACGGAAAAAAGTATCCCTTCCTTCTCTGTCTTACCCTGCCCCTCTCTCTCTCCTGCCTGCTCCTCTTTTTCCCCCTTCTCTCTGAAGGGGTGTAATGGAGACACTTACCACATGCTGTTGCACTAGGCCAGAACTGGCCCACAGCAGGGATCTCATGGAGAGATCTTTTGACCTGATGAAAATCAGAGATTCTAACAGTGAGGCTGCCTGACCCGAGATTGGGCATCTGGCAGAGGAGGTGGGCTTACCACCCCAAGAGGTGATCAGTCATGGGTTCATGGAGCTACAGAAGGATTTCTGTGTTACATAAAGAGTTGGCCTGGAGAAGATTATTCGATTCTTGCTATGGTTCGAATGTGTCCCTCCAAAATTTGTGTGTTGAGATTTGGCTGCATAGTGAAGGTGTTAAGAAAAGACTTAATCTAGGGGAACCAGCAGTTAGCGTAATGGCTATGTCGCTGGACTCCCACGTAGTCGACCGCGGTTCGCGTCCCGGACCCGGTGGCTTAAAAAACTCACGCCGGGCACGTGTGCGTGCGTGCCCAAGATCCCGAGAGGAGAAGGGATTGCGGCGTGACCATCCCCCCCCGGGGGTGATTTCTCGCTTTCTGTCTCTATGTCTCTCTCTGTTTGTCTGGCGAGCGCACGCGCCCTACAGTGAAAAATCTCTCCAAAAAAAAAAAAAAAAGAAAAGACTTAATCTAGGGACTGGCAGTTAGCGTAATGGCTATGTCGCTGGACTCCCACGTAGTCGACCGCGGTTCGCGTCCCGGACCCGGTGGCTTAAAAAACTCACGCCGGGCACGTGTGCGTGCGTGCCCAAGATCCCGAGAGGAGAAGGGATTGCGGCGTGACCATCCCCCCCCGGGGGTGATTTCTCGCTTTCTGTCTCTATGTCTCTCTCTGTTTGTCTGGCGAGCGCACGCGCCCTACAGTGAAAAATCTCTCCAAAAAAAAAAAAAAAAGAAAAGACTTAATCTGATTATGGTGTTGAAAGGTGGGTCCTTTGGGTAATGATTAGGCATCAGCGTGGGACCCCCATGATTGACCTCGTAGGTTTATAAAGACAGGAAATGGGACACACAGGCATGGATGTGCTCTGCTCTGCTCCTGGCCCTGCCCTCTGCCACGTTAACCACCAGAAACCCCCCCCCCCCAGATGTGGCTCCTGTCCTGGTTCTTGGACCTCCAAACCATGAGCTGCATAGACCTTTATTTTTATAAATTATAAAGATTTAGGAAAATCTGTTTTTAGCAACAGAATAGACTAGATCAATTCTTTCTTTCTTTCTTTCTTTCTTTCTTTTTCTTTTCTTTTCTTTTTTTTTTTTTTTTTTTTTTGAGTTCATTTATCTCGAGCGCCTAGGTTTTTGCTATAGGGCACATGCGCTTTCCAGAAAGACAGAAAGAGACAGAGAGACAGAAAGTGAGAAATCATCCCCTGGGGGGATGGCCACGCCACAATTTCTTCTCCTCCATTCTCCTCTCGGGATCTTGGGCATGCACGCACACACACGAGGTGTGAGTTTAAGCCACTGGGTCTGGGACTTGAACCGCGGTCGGCTACATGGGAGTCCAGCAACATAGTCATTGTGCCAATTGCTGTTCCCTAGACTAGATCAATTCTGATCTCTCTAGGAGTCCTCATTCTAGTCTCTGGAATATCATTCCTTCCATTCTTCATCTGGGTACCAAGTTACAGTGCGGGTGGAGTTGGTGGGTAGGGTGGATTGAGATTTGCAGGTAAACCAGCTGCAGACCCAGATCACTGCCCATAATCCCAGTGGGACCAGACTCACTAGCACTGAGGTTTCTAGAAAGATCCTAGGTAGAATCTACCCCAGCCTTCCCTTTCTGCACCATTTCCTGTGAAGCCCCTTACTTTCCCAGCTAAACCTGCTCCCCATACAACAATCTGAAGCTTATGAACAGAAGGCAGGCTGATACTATGGGCAGAGAACAACTTCAGGTCAAAAACATGGATGCAAGTCTCAGTTCAGTTACTTATTAGCTGTGTGAATTCAATCAAAGTATTTGCATCTCTTTTCTTTTCTTCTTTTTGAGAGGTTTTTGCCTTAGGGTGCATGTGCTCACTGGTGAGAAAGAGACAGACACAGTGAGGAGGAAGTTAGAAATCACCCCCCAGAAGAGGATAGCCAGACCACAATCCCTTCTCTGCCATTCTCCTCCTGGGATCTTGGGCATGCATACACGCTCACCTGGGCTGAGTTTCAAGCCAGCGAGTCCGGGACTCAAACTACAGTCGGCCATGTGTGAGTCCAGCAATGTAACCGCTATACCATCTGCTGGTCCCAGTATTTACATTGACACTTAGTTTCCTCACTTGCCAATGGAAATAATAATAACCCCACGTACCATAAGAGGTTGTTGCTAGAGGCAAAGGGAGAAATTACTTGAGTAGGATTTGCCAATCAGAGGGTATTCTTCCTTCTCTCTAACCTACCATGGCTGCTTGGCATCTGAGTGCCTCTCCTATTTTCAGGTAATCCCAGGATGGAGGAGAAGCATATCCCTTCCCACTAAAAGAACCAAAGAAGGAAAGGTGCTCCGATCGGGAAGCACCGATGACCTACATTCAGCTGTACACTTCTGCCTGGTCCTGTAATCCTGATGGATCAATGCAGAGACCCCTTCATCCTGCCAGGGAGTTAGAGACTTACATTTCTCAGGTGGTTGTGGTATGAGAAGGTTCCGGGATCTAGTGTCGGTGGTGCTCGGAGTGGTGACTGTGAATTTTCAATCACATCAGTCAAGCGATGGCTGTCATGGACAAAGCTGGGTACCTTCTCAGCTTTCAGTTCTTCCTCCTTCTGTGATTTTAGATATCCACTCCTTCTCCAAGTGCTCCATGTGCCTTGGGGAAGGCTGATCCCCCTTTAGTTTTTTGTTTTGTTTTTAGAAGTGTTTCACAATGCCATTGGGTGCATGTGCTCACCAGAGAGAGAGAGAGAGAGAGAGAGGGAGGGGAAAATGAGAAATCACCCTTAGGAGGGAATGGCCATGTTACAATCCCTACTCCTTCATCCTCCTCCTGGGATTTTTTTTTGAATGCAAGCTGCCAGGTCTGGCACTCGAACCAAGGTTGACACGTGGAAGTCCAGTGCCTTAATCACTGTGCCACCTGCTACCTCCCCCTTCTGTTTTTTTTAAAAGATTTATTTTGTTTATCTTTATTTAGTTATTTTAATTTGATGAGAGAGAGAGAGAAAGTGAGAAAGCAAGCCGCCGGGTCTGGACTCAAACCGTGGTCGGCCATGTGGGAGTCCAGTGCCCTTACTCACCATGCCAACTGCTGGGCCCCCCCTCCCATTTTGTAAGTAAACTTGATTGGCTTAAAGTTAAATAACCTCATTTATCAATTATTTTCTCTCCCTCTATGAACAAGTTTTTCATTCTCCTAAGAACAGAAGTTCGGGGCCAGCAGGTGGTGTAGTGGTTAACGCACTGGACTCCCTCATGGCTGACTGCAATTCAAGTCCTGAACATGGAGGCTTAAAACTCATGCTGGGTACGTATGCATATGAGTCTAAAACCCCAGGAGGAGAATAGAAAAGAAGGGATTGCAGCCTGACCATCCGCCTGGGGGGATGATTTCTTGTCTTCTGTCTCTCTGGCGAGCACATGCTCCCTATAGCAAAAGTCTCTTTTAAAAAAAGAAGTTCTGAACTTGAATGTAAAGGTTATTAATGTTTTCTTTTGTTATTTGTGCTTTCTGTGAGTGGATTTAAGTTTCTCCTGTACTCTGATATCTTGAAAGTGTCCTATATTACCTTCTAAAAATAATCTCGGGAACCGGCAGTTAGCGTAATGGCTATGTCGCTGGACTCCCACGTAGTTGACCACGGTTCGCATCCTGGACCCAGTGGCTTAAAACTCATGCCAGGTGCGTATGCGTGCGTGCCCAAGATCCCGAGAGGAGAATGGAGGAGAAGGGATTGCGGCATGGCCCTCCCCCCGGGGGGTGATTTCTCGCTTTCTGTCTCTCTGTCTCTCTCTGTCTGTCTGGCGAGTGCACGCGCCCTATAGCGAAAATCTCTCAAAAAATAAAAATAAAAATAATCTATCTGACATTGAGGTTCTTATTCCTTTTGGAGCTGATTTTTGTATATGGTGCAAAATAGGGGCCTGCTTTTCACTCCACCCCGCCGTGTGTGCTCAGTCTTCCCAGCACAATGTATTGTAAAGTCTGCTCTTTCTCCCTGCTCTGCAGTCTTCTTCTGTCTATACCAAGTGTCCGTATATGTATGAATCCACTTCTGGACTCCCTCTTCCATTCCATTGGTTTACCCCTGAACGAATAGCACACTCTTAATTACTGTGTGTTTGTAATAACCCTTCTATTTTGTCAACCAAATTCTCTTTTCTTGCAGAACATTTCAAGCATAAGGGGAAATTTCAAGGGTGTCTTAACCTTTTTGGTTCTTTGTATTTCCATATAAAGTTTAGAATGAGCTCATCAAGTTCCATGAAATAGAAAAAAAAAAATTCAACAGCTGGATGTTTATTGGGATTACATTGAATCTATAAATCAAACGGGGGAGACTGTTGAGTTTGCCAGGCCATAAACATGGTATATTTCTGCTTTTATTGAAGTCTTTCTTAAAAATAGCTTTACTGAGGTATGATTGACATACAATAAACTGAGCATATTTAAAGTGTACAACTGACAAGTTCTGACACATATATATACACCCATGAAACCAACACTGCAATCAGGATAATGCACATATATCCAGCAGCCCCCCACATTTCTGTTTCCTTTTGTAATTGCTTCTCCCTAGTGCTCCCCACCCTCCCCTCCAAAATGAAGTTGAATTTCTCATCATGCGCTTTTCTGCATCTGCGTATTATCTTTGGTGATGTGTCTGTTTGAAGCTTTTGCTCATTTTTAAGTGGTTTTCTTATTATAGAATGTTGAGAATTCTTTATATTCTGAATATAACTCCTTTATTGCATATTTTCTTTGCAAAGATATTCTCCCTCAGTGTGTGGTTTGTCTTTTCATTCTCTTCACAGTATCTCTTGAAGAGCTAAGGTTTTACTTTTGCTGAAGACCAATTTATCAATTTGTTCTTTTATGGATTCGACGTCTATTGTCAGATCTAAGAAGTTCTTGCCTAAACCAAGGTCAGAAACCCAAAGTGTTTTAAAATGTCTCTCAACACAAAAATTTCTAATGGACACAAGAATGCATGCAAATTAGAGCAAGAGGCTACAGAATGTATCACAACAGAGTGACATATATAGACAATTTAATACATTTTTTTTGAAAAGGTAAACTATTAAAAATGTGCAAACATACTATACTGTTCAGGGTTGAAGAAGGTGAGTGTGGGTATCCTTGGTTTGGTTATTGTATACGGTACACCTACCTTAAAAACCACACTGGAGCCCACAAAGAGGTACACTGATGATATGTAAACCAGAAATCATGATTTAAAAAACTAAAAAGTGGGGGCCAAGGAACCAGCAGTTAGCGTAATGGCTATGTCGCTGGACTCCCACGTAGTCGACTGTGGTTCGCGTCCCGGACCCGGTGGCTTAAAACTCACGCCGGGCGCGTGTGCGTGCGTGCCCATGATCCCAAGAGGAGAATGGAGGAGAAGGGATTGCGGCATGACCATCCCCCCTGGGGGGTGATTTCTCGCTTTCTGTCTCTATGTCTCTCTCTGTCTGTCTGGCGAGCGCACGCGCCCTATAGCAAAAATCTCTCCAAAAAAAAAAAAAAAAAAAAGTGGGGGCCAGCAGATAGCATAGAGGTTAAAACCCTGGACTCCCACGTGGCCAATTGTGTTCATGTCCTGAACCTGGAGGCTTGAAACTCACGCTGAGCATGTGTCCATGCATACCCAAAATCCTGAGAAGAGAATGGAAGAGAGGAGATGGTGATGTGGCATGTGACGTAGTCATCCCCCCTGGGGGGCGACTTCATGCTTTCTCTTTTTCTTGGCTCTTCAGTGAGTTCGCATGCTCTATAGCAAAAAATCTCTAAAAAGAAAAATCCAGTCTCTCTATATGGATATATAATTATACCATAGAGAGACTGTATATTTATTTAATATTTAATAATTTATTTAATATTTCTTTGATGCTGCTGTCATTTTAATTTGTTAGCAGGTACTTGTGCTTGCCTGAGAGGTAGAGAGAGAGAGAAAGAAAACATGAGAAAACACGATGGGGAATGGCCACACCCAAATCTCTTCTCATTTCTCCTTTTGGAATTCTGGGCATGCATACACATATGCCCAGTGTGTTTTTCAAGCTACTGTGTCCAGGACTCAAACTGTGCAGTTAGTTGGCAATGTGGGATCCAACTGTCTTAACGACCATGCCACCAGCTGGCTCCACAATGGTATATATATTTTTTAATTTTTAATTAATTTTTTTTTAATTTAAGATTTGAACTCTCTTACACTGCTGGTAGGGATATAAATTGGTCCAGCTACTGTAGAGAACAATCTGGAGATTCCTCAAAAACCTATGAATAGAACTTTCATATGATCCAGCAATCCCATTCCTTGGTATCTACCCAAAGGATAGAAGAATTCTTAATCAGAAAAGTGCTTGCACATCGATGTTTATTGCAGCGCTATTCACAATTGCTAAGGTATGGAACCAACACAATGGTATTTTTTTTTATATTTCAATTTATTTATTTGCATTCATTCACTGTACATCATTACAACATACAAAATGAGATTTTCCTTCCAGAGTACACTGTATATTGTCTCAATCAAGCACATCAACAAACATGTTATTGTCAGCAAATAATTTTCCATTTCTTGTTTTCTGTGTTTTCCTCCCCCCCCCCCATCCTTGATTCCCTATCTCTTACCCTCTGCCATCTCCCACTCTCCTCCCACACTGTCTCTGGTATCTATGTTTGCTTTCTATACTGTTTCCCCCCCACCCACACACACATTTTATTGAATTACTAAAGACCTTAATTAATCTAAATATTTTCATAGCAAACACAGGTGATACATACATTTCCATGAACACAAGTCTAACTTTATGCATCCTATAAAGTAGCACCTAGCTGGGGCTATATATCTTACTGCAGTCATTGAATAGATTTTTTTTTTCCTGAAACTTTTTTTTTTTTTGTAACTT
>NW_006159909.1:386237-394914 GCF_000334495.1 Tupaia belangeri chinensis | reverse complement strand
TGGTGGATTTTTCCAGGACAGCCATTTTCTCTTCTACATCTGAGATTCTATTTTCTGAATGATCTAGTCTGCTTTTAATACTTTCAAGGGAGATTTTGACTTCCTGTATTATAGACTTCATCTCTAACAGTTCCTTTGAGTCTTTTGTAAAGTGTGTAATTCCTCTTTTAGATCTTGCAAGAATTTCCTTATCTCCTGGAACTTGTCAACTTCTTTCTCCTTTCTCTTTAGCAGTTCATTATTTCTCTTCTCTTCCATCTCTGTTAGCTTCGACATTATGAATGCTCTAAATTCCTTATCAGACATTTCCATGATTTTTACCGAACTGCTTGTGGATGAAGAACAGTTACTCTTATCCCTTGGAGGAGAGGTATTTTCTTGTTTTCCCATATTTCTTGTGATCTGGCGGTGATTTCTTGTCATCTGATGGATGCTGTGTTTCTTTCAAATTCTTGAAGTTCAGTCTGAATATTCAGGAGCAAGCAGACGGAGGTGATCTAGAATCTCTTTACCGTTCTGTTGTGATCACGCTAGCTTGTTTGCTGGAGGTTGAATTATCAGTAGAAAGTCTTCATTTCTCGTGTGCCCTGCAATACCTAGTTCGCTGGAGCCATGTGGAACCTTCTTCTGAAGGCCTGACCTCATCTCACAATGGTATGTTTTAAAAATACTTCTCACACCTTTGGTTGCTGGTATACAGAAGCGTGAAGAATTTTACATGTATTGATTTCCTATATAGCAATATTGTCAAACTTTCTTATTAATGCTAATAATTCATCTGTGATCCTTTTGGATTTTCTATATACAAAATTTTCCCATCTACAAATAATGAAAGTTTCTTTTTCCTTTCCAATTCTTTCAGTTTTCTTTCTCTCTCTCTTTTTCTTTTTGCTTACACCTTATAATTGCTATGTTTATTAGGTGACTTGAACCTTTCACCATTATGAGGGGACCCTCTTTACTTTTTCTAAGACCTTTTGACTTAATGTCTATTTTGTCTGATATTAATATTAATTAACATAATTATGTACACGGACTTTCTTTTGGATGCAGTTCACATAGTTTATCTTTTTTTATTCCTCACATTAACCCTTTATGTATTCCTATGTAGCTTTTGTAAAAAGCACGTAATTGGATTTTAATGTTTAATTCATGTTGATAATGCTTTTCTTTCTTTCTTTTTCTTTTTTTAATGTCAGAGGGCACATGCATGAGAGAAAGAACTCCCCCAGAGGGGCCTGATCATGTCACAATCTTTCTTCCTCTTTTGCTTTTCATTTTAATTTTTGCTATAGGGCACGTGTGCTCACCGGAGTCAGAGAAAATGGGAAGTAAGAAAGCATCCTCCAGGAGGATGGCCACTCCACAGTCCCTTCTCCTCCAGTCCCTTCTCGGAATTTTGGGCACACAAGCCACCGGGTCTGGGACTCGAACTGCACAGTTGGTCATGTCATATCCAGCCGCTTCACCCTCCATGTCATCTCCTGGCCTGTCACACTGCAAATTTTTTCTCTCCAAGTGTTCATCTCATCAGGATCCTGGGCACATGCACACTGTGTGCATTTCGAGCCACTGAGGCAGGAATTGAGCACTGGGTGGCCATGTGGAATCCAGTTTCCTCTCTACAGTGCTGAGCTGCTATAGTACAGGGCCAGACCTGCTAGTCTTTTCTTTTAACCAGTGTAATCACATAACCAGTATCTTATGTATCTTTGGGTTTAAATTTAACACCTTAATTTTGTTTTTGTTTGTCTTGCCTATGCCATACTGCTTTTTCTCTCCATTCTTGGTTTCTTCCAGAGTAAATGTATCTCTCAAAAATTAATTCCACTTAAAAAAATAATAAAACCTCTTTCTCATTATTTTAGTGATTATCCCAGAAGGTACAACATGCATTCTTTTTTTAAAGTTTATTTATTTTATTCATAATAAACAATACATATGTATGCATGAGAGAGAAGAGACAGAGGGTTTTTGCCACAGGGTGCATGTGTGCTTACTTGAAAGAGACAGAGAGAGACAGTGAAAGGTAAAATGAGGAATCACCCCCTGGGGAGGATGGCCATGCCACAGTCCCTTTTCCTCCACTCTCCTCTTGGGATTTTGGGTATGTACGCACATGTGCCTGGTGTGATTTTCAAGCCTCCAGGTGCAAGTCTCCAACCGCAGTTGGCCATGTGATAATCCAGCACCTTAATGCCACACCACCTGTTGGCCCCAAGAGAGAGAGCTTTGACAGGGCGTCCTCACGCTGTGGTCCCCTTTCCTCTGCCCTTCAGCTCATCAGATCTTGGGCATGCATGCACATCCCTGGCACATTTTTAAGCCAATTCCAGGGATCTGAACCCACAGTTGGCCAGGTGGCTTCTAGCACTGAGATTCAGTTTGTCACCAACTGTGCCACCAGACTGGGTCAATATGCATTCTTAATCTATCAAAGTCAAAAGTTAATCAAAATCTTTGCCTTCCTCTCAAACAATACAAGAATCTTAAATTAGTTTGAGGCCACTAACCTCCTCCCAATATAGATGCTATTGTCATGTATTTTTATTTTATATATAGAGAAAATTATAAAATATAAAACCGTGTGATCAACATTGTGTAATAGGAAGAGTTTATTCACTGAAACCAACATTCCTCTAGGTATGTCAAACCGAAGGTTTAATATGGGAAATTTGGATACAAGTTCTTTGGAAGGCCTGGAGGAGTAGCATTCGGGATGGAAGAATGTTACTCAAAGGTCAGAAACTTCAGGAAGTTGCTACCATTACAGTAGATGGGAGGGTCCCCAGTCCCTGCCACCTAAGAGTTCTGGCGTGTTCCTGCCTTCACTTCTAGAGCCAGAAGAATGACTTTAGGATCTCTGCCATCTTTCCATCCCACGTAGATGCCTTCCATTGTCAGACTCTACACTAGAATCCTGCTGGCACGGGAATCAGAACTAATCCTGCTGGCACGGGAATCCGAATCTAGTCGTCTAACCCTGTTATACAAGGCAACCATAAAGCTAGTAACTGGCAGGTGATATTCAGCAGACCCTGGGCCTGCCAATGCTATGGTGGTTAAAGGGACTGGATCCCACATGGATGACTGTGCGGTTCAAGTTCCAGACCTGGTGGCTTGAAAAACACACTGGGTGCATGTGCATGTGTACCCCACATCCCAAAATGACAAATGGAGGAGAAGGGGTTGTGATGTGGTCATCCCCCCTTGGGATTAGCACATATAACCTCTTCTGAAATTTTTTTTTAAATCAGTGAATTCTAATATATTTTAATTGTTTTATATAGTTTATATGGATCTGTACTGTTCCATTGTTACTACTTTATTTGCTCTTCATTCTTTTAAAAGATATTTTATATGTTGATTTCATTATTTATTGCTTTCATTAATGAGAGAGAGAAAAGCAAAGAGGCAGCACCCTTACAGGGTTTTGACACTGCAATCCACTCCTAGCCTCAACCAGTCACCGGGGATCGAGGGCGCACGAGCCTGGCATTCTCAGGGAGGTCTCTGGACACAAACCTGGAACCTTACCGTGTGGGTCTGCCTCTCAGAGAGTTGTATTTTACCACTGTGCCAGCAACCAGCTCCTCTTTGTTCTTTTTTCCAGAACTTCTGATCAGGATCGGTTTTCTCCTATTGATTCTGGATCGTGGAATTTCTTTTAATGAGAATCTACTGGTAGTCACTTGACTTGTCTGGGGATATTTCAGTTTGCTTTCACTCTAGAATGACGGTTATGCTGGCTATAGCTCCACAGATGACAGGCACTTTCTCCTGGCACCTGGAAGATACTGTCCCACTGGTGCTGGGTCCATCACAGCTGCTCGGGACACCAACTCTCAGGTTACATGTCATCTCTGGCTGCTTTGAAGATCTTATTTCAAGCACCCCAGGACCTGCCTGTTTGAGCCCCCAGCCCACAGCTGCGGGTATCCACTCCTTAACCGCTTAACTGTGTAAACAATGAAACCAAACAACTCTGTTTCTCCTGAAAGCTGCTGTCTCCCACTGTGTTAGAAACGTAAGGTGCAAAGTAGAATCCCACTTTGACCTCCTTCCTTCTTCCTGCGCCCAGAGGAGCAGACAAGTCACGTTGGCTCCAGCAGAGAACGAACAAGCCCCTCGCTCCTTCCTGTAACATAGGAATGAATTCACAAAGTGCAAGAACTCAGAGCAACTGGCTGGTTCTCACAGAGGCTGTTGCCCCAGGTGTGGGTGAAGGTGCAGACAACAGCCCTTTGTGTGAGTGGAATCAGATGGGGCCCAGGGCCAAAGGGAGAGAGTTAGCTGAGAACAGCTTGCTCTCCTCATGCACTCACTGCAGTGTGATGTGTTTGCGGCTGCCCCAGTGAGGAGGCAAGGCCCCAGTGTTCCAGGCAGCCGTGCCCAGTCCTAGGACCAAAGATGGAATGAGCTGGCTTTTCAAGACACATCAGAGACTCCTCCTCATCTGGCATGGAGCTCGCCCACCCTCTCCGTTGTCACTTGCAATGAATCTTATTCAACAGATAACAAATACTCTTTTTTTAAACATTTGTTTTATTAGAAGTCATTTATTTTAATTACCTAATATGTAAGCTGAATCTAAATATTACAGATAAATTCTTCCTTGATGGCCACTTCAATCCCACTTCCCTCTGCAAAGATAACAGGGGTTCTAGTGTCAGTATGAAATATCCCACAACCATTTCTATGTTTTTTAGATAAGTATGTATACAGGATTGCTTTGACCGGCTGTTAAACATAAATAATACAGTGTATGTACTACTTTGAATCTTTTCTTTCTTCCTTTCTTTCTTTTTGCTATTGAGTATGTGCACTTGCAGGAAACAGAGAGAGAAATGGAAAGTGAGAAAGCATCCCTTTAGGGGTTGGCCACACCACAATTCTTTCTCCTCCACTCTCCCTTTAGGTTAGGATTTTGGGCATGCATACACACATTCCCAGCATGTTTTTCAAGCCAATGAATCCAGAACTTGAACAGCATAGTTGGCAAGTGGGATTCAGGTGCTTTAACCTCTACACCATCTGCTGGCTCCGAATCAACTATTTTAATTTGCCAGAGGACACGTATGCAAACCAGAGAGAAAACCAGACTGAGAGAGGGAGACAGAAAGCAACCCTGAAGGGACGTGGTCACACTGCAATCCCTTCTCCATCTCTCCCTGCTTTTGAGACTTTGGGCATACACATGCACCTGCACATGCCTGGCATGTTTTTCTAAATGCTGGGGCTGGGATTCGAACAGTGTGGTAGGCCACATGGACTCCAGCTCCTTAAACCACGAGGACATGGAGCTGACTTGAAACAATTTTTGAAAATCAGTTTTATCTGCGTTATCGTCCTCATCCTTTCTCAGTACTGCAGAGAATTCATGGAATGGGCAAGGGTGCTACCTGCAGTCTGGCTGTTCCTGTGTTGACATGGACAGGTTGGCTGTTCTAGTCCCACCTGATCACCAGCGATGCTGCAGTGAGCAATGCCGGCCCGTGAGACGGATTCCATTCTGCCAGTGCCCCTGCCTGTCTCCCTTCCTTCAAGGCTGTGAGGCTGGTCACACTGCAACCACATCCAGTGACAAAGGCTTTGCTGCATCCTTCCAGGACCCAAATTCTGATCAGTTCTGGGCTTCATAGCAGAAAGGGGCCACTTTACAAAAGTCAATAAGCGAATTTCTGGAGCCTTTGGTTGGGGACCAGGATCCAGATTTCTAGTGCCCTTGTATGACTGGATTCTAGGGCTGCCAAGACTTGGGGGATGCCCCACAGAACCACCCCTGGGCCAGGCGGTGCAGGCTAAGCTGGCTGCTATCAGAAGGAGGACTTCTCCCTGCCTCTCGTCTACATGGGCCCTAGCCCTGCTTGAGCAGAGCCTTTCCTGCTCCACCTAATACATTCCCTTTTCGCTCATAAAAGGACGTTAGAGTTGTCACTTCCATTTTCAGCAGCGGAGGGGAGTTTGCTCAGATTTCTGGGGTGAGGATAGGGGTTGGTAAGTCAGATGTTGCCGCTCAGCAGCTGAGTGGGGCTGAGACGGAGGCCCCTGATCTTTAGAAAAGAACCGTCCACAGCCCTGTCACTGCAACTTTCCTCAGGAACTTACCCTGAAGACCGGAGTGCCTCCCGCGTTCTGTGTGACTGTGGCTGGTCACCTAGGGTGGCCACCCCCCTCCATCCTCTGCAGGGGGACACCCCGCTAACCTCACCCACAGCCTGAGGGCTGCTTCAGTGGGGACAGCATCAGACTTGGAGAGAGGCCAGGCCGACGTGACCCTGAGTAACTTCCTCCAAGACTCAGTTTCCACACTGAAGTGGGGGGAGCCGCACCTCCCTTCAGAGCATTGCAGGTGGTCTGATGTTAAAAAGTACAAGAGCCTCGCAGGGAGTCTGTGCCATTATAAGGAGCTAGAAGGGAACGCCTCTGTGACAGCCAGCACGTGGTAATGCTGGAAGGAGCGCGGTGCGGGGGATGGCTAAGACACTCTGGATGGGTCTCGTGGGAGAGAAGGGCCCTGGGGCCAGAGCGGAGGGGGAAGTGCCTCGAGTGGGTCCAGCTCCCTTTGTTCTAATTCAAGGCTCACCGAGGAGCCTTGGTTGCTAATTTGTTTTCCTGTTGACCTTGGTCTGGGCCTGAGGACAGGAGTGACACACGCATGTGTGGGTACTGGGCAAGTTCACACGGGGCTTGTTTATTGCTCATTTTAACCCTGCACAGAGGTATCATTAGCCTTTTACCAGTGAGAAAATAAAGTTCAGAGACGCCAGGGCTTGCTCAGGGCCACTCTGCCGGGAAGCGGGTAATCCAGGTCCACATGGCCCCTGTCTCCCATTCCTTCTGCTCCACGGGTCCTCTCAGTGGGTCCTGGGCTCCCAACACGAGCACCTTTGACCCTGGAAAGGTATGCTCCCCTTGCAGGCTCTGAATAAGCATTTGTTTTTTTCAGTGGAGTCTTAACTTTGGGGATTTAATCTCTCCCTTCCTGCCTGCCAGGTTGAGCTCCACTTCTACCCCCTTCGTGACTTGATAACACCCAAGCTCCTGAGTCACCGCGACCTTGAACCCATGTGACAGCAGCCCCAGTGGAGAGGCTGTCCTCTCTCTCTCTCTTGTTTTTTTTTCCTTTGGAGAGGTTTTTGCTATAGGGTTCATGTGCTCGCCAGACAGACAGAGACAGAGAGACAGAAAGCAGGAAATCACCCCCCAGGGGGGATGGCCACGCCACAATCCCTTCTCCTCCATTCTCCTCTCGGGATCTTGGGCACGCACACACACGTGCCTAGCGTGAGTTTAAGCCACTGGGTCCGGGACTCGAACCGCGGTTGACTACGTGGGAGTCCAGCGACATAGCCATTACACTAACTGCTGGTCCCAAGAGAGGCTGTCCTCTCTAACAGCGCCTGCACGCCTGCTGACACTCACAGACACTGTTTCACGTGGATGATCTTTTGTAACAGCAACACACCCAGCCATTGAAGGGTTAGGAGACCCACCAAGTCCCCTGGGGCTGGAGAGCAGACAGTACCAAGCCCACTTCCGGGCTTGAATAACTGCCCTGCAAGCAGGGTGACCGGTTTGTCCCAGGTTTTCCAGGAAATCCCTTAGCCCTAGGAGAGCCAGGATGGTTGTCTCCTTACTGGCACGCCCTCCAGCACGGTCTACAGCCATACAGACTGTGGGCAAGCGGGGGGCCTTCATCTGCCCTGTGGGCCCCCACACTTGGCAAGAATGAATACCTGTGCCTCCAGGAGCCATTAGTAGGCTCCAAACTTGCAACCATTGGGCAATCATATCACCCTGTACCAGTGTCGGGGTCCGTGGGACTAAGGGAATAACAGACTATTTTAGGGAAAAGTAGGGCTGGATTTTTTTCAGCTTCCTTTTCTCTTCCAATGAGTACCCACTCTGCCTCCTTGGCCAATGCTCCATCCATCTCCCGTCTGGCTCGCCTGCTAGTTTTCTCCCAACAGACTTGCTGCCCGAGAGGTCACCTTTGGCCTGGCTCTTGTGAGCTGCGTGCATTATGGTGAGCATGTGCTCAGGGACTCACGGGAGCGGAGTGACCTTGGCCTTGTCATTCAGCCTCTGACACTGGGACATCAATGCACAGAGCAGGGAGTGACGGCCAGGGGAAGGAATCACTCTTGCTCTCACCATCGGCAGCTCAGGTCTTTGAAGGGACCATGACAGGAGATTTGCCAGGAGATGATGGGTAGCCTAGGATCTGCTGTCAGGGTCTGACTTGGGAGGTTTCAATGAGCCACCTGGACAGATGTGGGACAGAGTGACGGCCCCCAGAGGTGTTCAGCTCCTCCTTCCCAGAGCCTGCAGAGGTTACCTTAGGTGGTAAAGGGGCCTTTGCAGGTGGGATTGAGTTAGGGCTCTTGATAGGGAGGGTGTTGTGGCTTCTCTGGGCGAGCTTGATGTAGGCACAAGTCCTTATCAAAGGGGGACAGAAGGTGAGAGAGAGGAGGGGATGTGACCACAGTTGCTACATCCAGAACCGTGGCCACAACCCAAGGCATGCGAGCAGCCCCTGGAAGATACGAGAGTGTAAATGGATGCTTCCTGGAGCCTCTGGAATGAAAAGTCCTATGGACACCTTGACTTGAGCCCCTAAGACCTATTTTTATACTCTTTTAAGTTTCTTGAGAGAGAGAGTCCAGCATCTTCA